>NC_079168.1:49647998-49720498 GCF_947568905.1 Ostrea edulis | reverse complement strand
ATTATCTATGTATAATTTACCAATGGAAATAGGGCAATACAGTTATTGACCAATCAGAGGCACTTGCATATTACATTTATTTACATGTAATTTAAAGTATGCAACGTATATGTACATGTATTGTTCAAATTTATTGCTATTCTCCTCGTATTAAAATAAACTCAAATGTGAGATTGTAAGACCAAAGACTAAGTGTCATTGTTGATGTTGCTGATGGTGGATAGATGGGTGTTCGTGTGTTTCTGGAGAAGTCTCCAAACTCTCGACACCTGATTTAAGCAAAATTTATAGTAAACCATTCCGTAACATTTGACTTAATCTCAAAAGAATATATACATTAGGCTTCCAGATGTTGTTAGAATCGGTACGAAAAGTTTTTGTGCTTGTTATATTGCATATATTTTTTCTTTCAATTTCAGGATTTCTCAAAGTATTATATATATTATCAAGGTAATGCTATCAAATTCCTAGAGGTAGAATACAATGAATATATGAAGAAATGTTATGAAACTGTTATTAAGAATGTAACATACATTTACCGTAAAACCTATCCAATTTGAAATGCACCAGGAAATAATTTTTATGTTGGAATAGATGAGTTGTCTGATTGCATGACAGGGGAAAATGGGAAATTGGGAATGAAGTTTTATTTTAGAATTCACAATGAAACAGATTATACAGGAGTATGATAAGACAGGTTTAATGATACATTGAAAGTATTCAAGTTTTATTTATACGAATGAAAACTAGGTATTCACCATGATCTTTGTATTACCATTTTTTTCTTGGACATCTCGTAATGTATTGCAATGGTCTGTTCAACACAGAGGAAATAGAAGTTAGTGTGCCTGAAGAAACTGATGATGATGCAGTGGTTGTAAGGAAGGAGAACACGGTGCAGAATATCCCTTCAGATACCAGATCACCGTATCGAATTGTTTGTAAAAAGGTAAGAAATCTCGGGTGTTTTATGAAAGATGATACACATTCATATCCAAGGCAGACACGGGAAGAGATAGTCATTGGATTACCTTACTCCTAAAACTAGGAGCAACCTCTTGGCTCAGTCAAAGAAATAATTAAAGCTCTTAAAAATTCCTGTATATAGGCAATGGAATATTTTATTGTTGCAGTCTTATGATTTATCTAAAGTTTAGTTACTATAGATAAAATACAATTTAATGTATATGCTCACAAATGTTTTTATCCTACATACATGTAGCGGAACTTGAACCTCACATTTTACCCTCAGTGCTATATCCATTATTCTGAGAATACTATAACGAGCCTGTGTCTGAGCAGAATGCCATTCTTTGTTTTTGACAGATCTGGCTGGACAGTTTAGGAGCAGGCTTTGTGTTTTTTGTTTCCCTGACATGCTTCCCTGCTCTAGCGTCGGCCATTGTATCGACCCTCGATGTCTCTAGTGTCTGGAAAGGTTTGTACTGATTCATGAATAACAATACATGTACATGTGCATTGGAGGAAATCTTCTTATTGTACATTCTTTATACTGTAGATTCCTAAATGTATGTGAGGATGAATTATCGTGTAATTTAGCGAGAAACACCAAGATACAATTACTCGCTTTTATCTTTAAATTGCTGAAGTACATGCAAATTCGTGTTCTCGCAGTTTGACATTCACTTGTCATTTTGTGATATTAGAGAGACTGAGAGTAAATGTCACTGATACTGACTGATTGCATGTGATATTAGAGAGACTGACACTGACTGATTGCATGTGATATTAGAGAGACTGACACTGACTGATTGCATGTGATATTAGAGAGACTGACACTGACTGATTGCATGTGATATTAGAGAGACTGACACTGACTGATTGCATGTGATATTAGAGAGACTGACACTGACTGATTGCATGTGATTCAAGGCCAGCTATACAGCATGTTACATAAATATTATTGTTAGATAGAAATTTGATTTTAATATATATTGTAACTTGTAACATTTTGTATGATAATGAGTTCATT
The DNA here is from genome assembly GCF_947568905.1 of Ostrea edulis. NCBI lineage: Eukaryota > Metazoa > Mollusca > Bivalvia > Ostreida > Ostreidae > Ostrea > Ostrea edulis. Next base: position 49,718,505 of record NC_079168.1, on the reverse strand, counting down.
TAGCAGCAAATCCTTGTTATGCAAGATTTTTTTTTTTTTTACGTCGACTGATAAACTTTAGAATGCTTTATGTGATGACATTGTACTGATAAATACAAAAGAAATTCATGAAAATGTTGCTACACGTACTTATATGATATTCTAAGGCATCCTTTAAATCAATTGTGGCATGTCCTTGTTCCAGATATTCTTCATGTTGCATCTAAAGGAAATTACTAATGAACAGCAGAATGTCCACTTATAAGATTTCATGCCATGCTGGTTTCTAATTTCATTTACTTTATTAATAGCATAGGATTACCCAAAACCTGGCCTTAATAGATCTCATCATTAGTATCATTTCAAGTATAACCCTAATAAGGCTGTTGCTTTCTTTACTCAGATCAGTATTTCTCAGCTGTAGTGTGTTTCCTTTTGTTCAACATGGGGGATTGGTGTGGCAGGGCAACAGCTGGCGCTATAAGATGGGTAAGCTACGCATTTCTTCTCGTGCTACAAGTTTAGCATTGTTGTGTTATGAAATTAGAAGGACTGTAGCAATTTGTATTGGCAATTGAATACAGAATTGCCATTTGGTTAACTGCAATTTGTTCCAAATGTGTTGTGACAAAGTTGAATCTAGCTTAGTTATAATATCCGAGCATTTTATTTTTCTTTGTCATATCTCAAATGCAGATTAAGCTTTACATTTTTTACATTATCAATTTTCATGATTTTACCCTCTCCAAACAAAGTTTTTGGGTTACATTGGGATAAGGAATCACAATATCTGTCTGTCTCTCTATTCATTCCACTTTTATTGTCCACACCATAACATTGTAGTGGAGGAAGATTAGAAGTTCATACTTGGTACAAAGGTTGCTTATGACCAGATGTGCCACGACCAGATGTGCCATGACCAAGGTCAAGATCGCTAGTTAAAAAAATGTTTGAAAATCTTGCCATGATGTCAGAGGATATATTGTGATTCTAAATCACATTTGGTCTAGGTCAAGGTCATATCTTAAAAAATTTGTTTGGTCCACAATTTTGTAATGGAGTAACAATATAAGCTCACACTTTTCAATAACGAAATGTCACATAAATTATATCAACATTTGAAGAATTTTCTCAGGAACAAATCTATACTAAAATGGTAGTTCTATGAGTGATAGAAGCAGAGAGCACTTACAGTTTTTAGCTCATTTGAGCCTTCCAAGTTACCTTTTCTGATCGAAATTTATCCGTTTTCTGTCCTCGTTGTTGTTGTAAACTTTTCACATTTTCATCTTCTTCAAAACCAATGGGCCAATTTCAACCAAACTTGGCACAGAGCATCCTTGGGTGACGGGGATTCAAGTTTGTTTAAATAAAGGGCCATGCCCCCCTCAAAGGGGGAGATTATCACAAAAATGCAAAAATAGGGCAGGGTCATTTAAAAATCTCTTAAGAACCACTGAGCCAGAAGAGTTGAAATTTATATGAAAGCCTCCTGACATACTGCAAATTCAAGTTTGTTAAACCCATTACCCCCGAGGGTAGGATAGAGCCACAATAGGGATAAAATAATTACATGCTAATATGTAGAAAAAAATCTTTAAAAATCTTCTTCTCAAGAACCACTGGGCCAGGAAAGTACAAATTTACATGAAAGCTTCCTGACATAGTGCAGATTCAAGTTTGTTAAAACCATGACCCCGGGGGGAGGGATGGGGCCACAATAAGGGATCAAAGATTTACATGTGAATATATAGGGAAAATCTTTTAAAATCTTCTCAAAAACCACAGAGCCATAAAAGTTTACATTTACATGAAATCTTCCTGATATAATGCAGATTCAAGTTTAAAATAATTTAAAAATCTTCTTCTCAAAAACCACTGGGTCAGAAAAGTTTACCTTTACATGAAAGCTTTCTGACATAGTACAGTTTCAAGTTTGTAAAACATGTGCACCCCCCCCCCCCCCCCCATGGGCCTCTTGTTAATCATTACCTTTGAAAAGTTTTTTTCTGAACCAAGCTGCTTGTATAATGATAGTTTTGCTCAAGCTTGTTTATTCCTAGGAACTGCTGCTCAGGTGAGCGATGTGGCCCATGGGTCTATTGTTTTGTTTTCAATCAAAAACTTTCCGACCACCAAAAAACTGTCAGTGTTCTCTGCTTCTATCGCATGTACATAATTACAGAACTACCATTTTAGTATAGTTCCTAAGAAAATTCTTCAAATATTGACATTTAAGTTATGTTACTTACTTGTTTGAATTTTCCCTTGTGTTGACTTTCCTTGCCATTTTTCTGTGCAATTGATCATGTCAAAGTCACGTGATTCGTCACCGTGATTATAAGCTCACACTTGGCATAATGATTGCTTGTGACCAAATGGTGGCTCATGACACTTGGTCATTTGGCCAAGGTCAGTTGCGATCATAGTATGGTCTATAAATATGTGATGCAATGATTGTACATATATGTATGCATTTATGTGTGTGGTGGTTAGGTGGAAGGGGCTTATAGCACAACATCCGAAGCAGTGAGACAATAAAGGTCAAGGTCACAACTTTTAGTACCTTTGGTGATATGGGATTATTCATCGATTAAAACTGAAATAAAAATACCAATAACAGAATTTACTTTAAATCAGAAAGATTACAGTTGGCAATGAAGAAATGAGTATGGAAAAGAGAAAACTTGATTTATATGTATGTGATGATAATGTATGATATCTTATGTTAATCTAGTATCACAAGGTCAATTTCAAGAATAATGCATCTATAGCTTCTGTACCATTGAAACTAACACCGAAATCATGACACCCCCCCCCCCCCCCCCAAATAAGCTGATAATTGACCTGTTTGAATACCCCTGTCCATTTGTGTGTCACCTCTTTTTAGTTTCAAGGTTTTTAGGTCACCAGAGTCACTCAGATGACCTACATGTATTGCTATTTGTTTCCGTCTGTCATCATGCGTTGTCCGTCATGCATTAACAATTGATCATTTTTAACTTTTTCATAACTACCATTCCAATTCTTTTCATTTGATATAATGAATCTTTTGGACAATGGGGACATAACTTGTAAATTTCAGGACCCCTGCATCCCCGGGGTCATAGGGGTGAGGCAAAAACTGCCAAAAATTGACCAATTTTCAAAAATCCTCTTTTCTAAAACCACACATGGGTAAGAAAAACTAAATGCAAAGCATTGTACATCAGGAAGACCTCTACCAAATTGTAAATTTAATGATCTCAAGGGTAGGGTTTTTGGTACCAGGGTAGTGCCAAAATGGTCATAGTGATAAATATGTGTGTTTTAAACAATTAAACATTTTTAACTTCTTAATATTTGGTATGCAGCATCTTTGGGACAAGGGGGTATAAATTGTAATTTTCAGGACTCTTGCACCCGTGGGGCTTTAGGGGCAATGCAAAAACTGCCAAAAATTGACAAATTTTCAAAAATCTTCTCTACAACCACAAAAAAACTAATTGTATGGACATGTAGTGCAGGAAGGCTTCTACCAGAATTGTACTAAATTTCTTGATTCCTGGGGTAGAGGTTTTGACTCCAGGGCAGGGCCAAACTTGGTATATAGTGATTATGTGTAAAACATTTAAATAGCATCTTCTTTTAGATACCTGATACTGTTTAGAAGGAGCTCTTGGTATCCCTTTAACAAAATTGTAAATTTCATAATCCGTGAGGTGGGGGTTTTTAGAACTAGGATGGAGCCAAAATGGTTGTAGTGATTAAATGTCTGTCATTTGAAAGATTACTTCTTTAATTTTGATGATTCTATATAAAAACTAAATGCACATTAAGGAAAAGCAGATTGGAATGTTCAAAAATGGTGAATTTTGCACCCCCAGGATTTGACTCTAGAGCCGGTCCAAAATAGTCCTATAGTGTTTATATCATATTTGTTACAATATGTAAAATATTTCATCAATTTGGGCACTTTTGGGCATTTGTGTTTTATATGTAGGAACACATCTCGTTTTCAACTGCTGCTAAAAAATATTGGAATTTAGCAGAGATGCAAGAAAATTATTATAGATTTCCCAGCCCTTCGGGCAAGTGATACTTTTAACTAATATTCAGGTGACTGATAAGGCCAGTGGGTCTCTTGTTTAGATCAAAGTTCTATTTCCTCACAGAAATTCAGGATAACTTTCAAAAGTGCTGAAACAAATTGTTTAAATATTCAAAGTTTCCACTGAGTATTTTTGTTAATTTACCAGAAATATGCTCCACAGTTTTCAAATTACATCTGTTCAGGTATTTGTAGTTAAAATAATTTTTTTTGATTGCTGACCAACCCTCATCACTTGCTACAACTTCAGCACTGGACCTCTATATGTCAATATTCACCCATCAGTCTTCTAGGGCAACCATGCAAGACCTGCATTCCATCCACACCATGCCCGTAAATTCCGCTGTAGTAACTTAACAACATACCTAGATTTCCATAGCAGCCGCAGACCAGTCACAATGCTACACACCTTCACCAACAATGGTTTAATTTCTTGCACTGATAAACCTTAATATATGCACTGAAATAAATATTGTAACTAACCTTAACCCAATGAATAAAATCAACTCTTGTTGTACTGTACACCAAAACTTTTCTTAGAAAATAATACACAACAAGTTTATTAGCTGGAATAATTTGCAAGTACATGCATATAGTATTATTATACCTCAGTATGAAAAATCTATGCAACGCGTAATCTGATTGGTTTTAGACGGTCACGTGCCAGGGATGACAAAACTTCATATCTCCCTCTCAAACATCATATCTGATCCCTATCAAATTTACCCCTTGGGCAGCCTCGTGCATTTTCCATAGATTTAACGTCAAGGTAGACGAAGTGTATTGTGATGTCACAATAAGTCTGAGTCATTCTACTTTCATAGTTCGTAAGGCACAAAATATGCGGGTCTCTGATACACAGTTGAATCGCATGGTTTTGGTTGATACAAAAACAAGCAAGTAAATCAGCATTCAAGGAGAATGGAAATACAAAAACTGGTTTAATATCATATCACTGTATTTCATTATTTGTACCTTTTACCATAACACGTTGACGGCGTGGTGTTACCATTAGGACGATCTCAGCTACATACAATGTATAGATGAGCGGACTCCAATTTCAAACACACTTTTGTACTCTTGCTTTGTTTCAGTATAATAAACAATTTATTGCATGAATGTTCGGGAGATGTGAAGATTTATTCCCCCAAGAAAAATCATATTCCCCTTGGGCGTTGCCCTCGGGAAATATGATTTTTCTTGGGGGAAAAAATCTTCATATCTCCCTCACTATCCTGCAATAAATGTATAATATTACCCTGTTTCCTGACCACTTGTTTACCATTCCTATGCCTGACTGGAATTCATCATCTAAAAAAACCTGTATGGAAACCAAATTGTGTACATGGCTGTCTTGTCACATTCTCAGGCCCAGCTGACCACACTCATTAAGACCATTCTATAATAAATGTATAGAGCATTTCTATGATATATATATATATATATATAATCTAAATGTATAGAACATTTCTATAATATATATAGTTATCTAAATGTATGAACATTTCTATATTATATATAGTTATCTAAATTATATATACATGTAGTTATCTAAATGTATAGAACATTTCTATGATATATATAGTTATCTAAATGTATAGAACATTTCTATATTATATATAGTTATCTAAATGTATAGAACATTTCTATGATATATATAGTTATCTAAATTTATAGAACATTTCTATATTATACATGTATATAGTTATCTAAACGTATAGAGCATTTCTATATTATATATAGTTATCTAAATGTATAGAACATTGAACAACCACAAACTAACAAACCACAATAATGATGCAATAAACACATGCACAAAAATCAACTTCATCACAATGACTAATGACAATTTTTCAAGACAAAAAATTTTCAGATTCAGGAATAATGTTACCATTAGTGGGTATTGAGAGTTCAATATTTTATGTGGTGGATCAGAGGGGAGTTAGGAGTGTACATATTTTGTTTTTTATTTCAGCCAAATGAACACCATAGAAAGAAAATACTGATTATTTGTGCCATAAGGATTGTCTTCATACCTCTCATCATGTTCTGCAATATACTGCCCAGAAAGAACACTCTCGTAATATTTGATAATGACTTTTGCCCCCTTGTATTCATTCTAACACTAGGCCTTACCAATGGATATTTCTCAACACTGTGCATGATGTATGGACCAAAGTGAGTACACTTCATATGTTTTACGAGCTCGTAGCTCACCTGAGCTGAAAACTTAAGTGAGCTTTTCTGATCACATTTTGTCTGGTGTTCATCTGTGTGCTCGTTCCTTAATTTTTAACATTTTCAACATCTTCTCCTGAACCAATGGTCAACTTCAGTCAAACTTCCCACAAAGCACTCTTGGGCGATAATTAAGAAATGGTGAAAATTTGTTGGGGTCATCTACAAATCTTCATAAGATGAAACACCCCCCATGGTAGGTTGTGCTCACAATAGGGGATTAAATTTATGTAGGGATAAACAGTGCACAGGGAAAATCATCTCAAAAATAGCAGGCCCATCATCAGTCACATTTGTATGCAAGCATCCTCAGGTACTGCTGATAAAAAGTTTAGTTTCTTCAAATCTTGGCCTCTGATGGAGAAGGGGTGGGGGTGTTAAAGATGGGACCTTGAAGGGGATAAGAATTTTGTATAGTCTTTTAAAATTTTCATATCAAAAACTACTGGCAATGATAAGTCATATTTTGAAATATACAAGCATTACCGTGTAATGCAGATCATTTGATGCAATCATTTGACTAGGATTGAACTGAAATAGGGATTCAAATTTTTTCATGAGAGATATAATTATAGGGAATGTGAAAAAAAAAAGAGTAGCAGGGCCACACTTAATCATGTCAATATGCAAATGTTCCCAAGTTGTGTGAATTCACTGGGTTCTTTTTATGGATCCTTGGGTTAAGTTTTACCTAAAATCTGGGATAAATTTTACATACCGTAATACAAATATAGCGGAAAATCTTGAAAAACCTTTTCAGCTCACCTGAGCTGAAAGCTCTAGTGAGCTTTTCTGATCGCCTGTTGTCCATCGTCTGTAAACTTTTTACATTTTCGACTTCTTCTCCAGAACCACTGAGCCAATTTCAACCAAACTTGGCAAAAAGCATCCTTGGGTGAAGGGCTTTGAAGTTTGTTCAAATGAAGGGCATGCCCCCTTCGAAGAGGAGATAATCACAAAAATAGGGTGGGGTCATTTAAAAATCTTCTTAAGAACCACTGGGCTAGAAGAGTTTGTTAAAATCATGACCCCCGGGGGTAGGATGGTGTCACAATAGGGATCAAAATTTTACATGCGAATATATATAGGGAAAATCTTTAAATATGGGCCACGGTGACTCAGGTGAGCGATGTGGCCCATGGGCCTCTTGTAATTAGTAGGTGATCGATAAGGCCTGTGAACTTCTTGTTTTTTCATCCCAAGACAAAATGTCATCAAGACCTACTGCAACCCTCACAGTAAATCATAAGATAAGATAAACAGCATGTCATGATAAAGAAGAAACATAAGCTTCAGGGAGCAGTAAATCATGTTAATGATGAATCCTGAATTATTTTATTTATTGAGAATTGTGATATTGAATATACTGTACAAGTGTTTCATTTTGTTCATGAGTTTGGACTACTGATATTGTCAGGATGAATTTAGTTTTTGCTTTTTATCTTTTCAGGAGAGTAGAAAATAGATATGCAGAATATGCAGGGACATTTATGTCCGTTTCCCTGACAATGGGATTGGCTGCTGGTTCCCTCCTTGGATTCCTACTGATTAGAATTGTATAAATTATGTGATAGTTACATTGACCTAGAACTGTGTTAAATAATCTCTTTGGATCATTAACATAGCAACCTAAAACTGTGTCAAATATTGTTGGACTTTCAACAAAGAGACCTAGATCTGTGTTAAATAACCTCGTTGGACTGTTAAATAGCAGGCACACAGTAAGAGAATTGTGAAGTCAGCTTCTACTCACGCTGCCCCCTCCCCACTTTGAAAAATAGTGCTACATGCCTAGAGATCTAGATCTGTGTCAAATAATATTAATATGATTTAATGTTTTAATAGAATGACAAGAGATGTTGCATTTTAATATCTGATATTTTTTCTGAACTTGGAGACTATTAAAACAGTTAAATTGGCTGTGAATCTGCAAATAAATGATCTTATTAAAATCAGATACAATCTGTATTTGTCTGTCTTTGTGGCCTCTTTTTAGCCGAGTTGCAACGAAGTTGAACTCGGCTATTGGTTTGGTTATGCGGGCGTGTTGGCGGGCGGGCGGGTGGGCGTCAACAATTGGTTTCCGGATGATAACTCGAAAAGTTTACAATCTAATCAAATGAAACTCTGATATATTGTTGGGTACCAGGTAAGAAAGACCCCTATCGATTTTGGAGAAAAATTGTCAAAGGTCAAGGTCACAGTGACCGAAAATAGAATGAAAATTTCAGAAAAATTTGGTTTCCGGATGATAACTCAGAAAGTTTAAATCTGAATCAAATGAAACTTTGATATATTGTTGGGTACTAGGTAAGAAAGACCCCTATTGATTTTGGAGAACAAAGGTCAAGGTCACAGTGACCAAATATAGAATGAAAATTTAAGAAAAATTTGGTTTCCGGATGATAACTCAGAAAGTTTAAATCTGAATCAAATGAAACTTTGATATATTGTTGGGTACCAGGTAAGGAAGACCCCTATTGATTTTGGAGAGTCAAAGGTCAAGGTCACAGTGACCGAATATGGAATGAAAATTTAAGAAATATTTGGTTTCTGGATGATAACTCAGAAAGTTTAAATCCGAATCAAATGATACTTAAAGATATTGTTATGTACCAGGTATGGAGGACCCCTATTGATTTTGGAGAAAATGGGTCAAAGGTCAAGGTCACAGTGACCGAAAATAGATTTAAAATTCAAAAAAAAAAAAATTAGTTTCCGGAGAATAACTTGAAAATTTTTAATTTGAATCAAATGAAACTTGGTTATATTGTTGGATACCAGCAAAGCAAGGCCCCTATTGATTTTGGAGAAAAAAGGTCAAGGTCACAGTGACCAAAAATAGATTGAAAACTTCAGACAAATATGGTTTCTGGACAGTAACTTGAAAAGTTTAAAACTGAAATGAGTTCTTCACAATTATAAATCTGCCACATCATTTCTGACTTTACAATGTATCCCATGCAACTCGGCTTATGCACCCCTGGGTGCATATATTGATTTTTATTCTTTACTTTGGTGCGAGATCAAAAGGTCGATGTCGGATAAAAATCTAAATTCAAATAGTTTGGGGGAAGGAGAGTAAAAATTCCAGTGAGTTTTTGTCATCCGACATCATTTACACTTTTGTGGAAAAAGATAAAAGACAAATGATTGTTGAAAACTACATAATATTACATTTTAATGAACATTTTTAAAATAGTTTTAATGAACACTTTCATTTGCGAATTAACAGTAGAAAGGTATATTATACACTTATGGTTTTAATTGTTCTTACGATTAGTTTCAACATTCATCATATTTAGTTTTATGGGGAGGGGGGATCTTGATGAAAACAATGTGAATTTAGCTTTTTGTCAGACATTGAACTATTGATCTTTCCCCTTAGGGACATGTAGCATACAATGTGTGTAGTCATAATGAGCAAGGATCCTTCTACCAAAATTATGAAATTAACGGTATGGGTTTTGGTACATGAGCAGAAATGTATTATGAAAGTGTGTTATATGTTAGAAAATCTTCTTAACTCTTGGACATCAAACAACTGAACTGAGTACATAATGATAATGTAGAAGAATCTTCTACAAATCAAAGTACAGAATGTACTCCTGGGAGTTTAACTCTTTGAAGGTTCAACTCTTTCAAAACATTCTAGGAAAACAATTTATTAATGTCTACCATGAAAGTGGATTTTTTTTTAGCCAGACATAAATTTAGCGATTTTTCCATAAAAATGAGTATATATATTTAGCAAGAGCTAATTCTAGCAACTTTATAATTCCAAGAACGATAACTATTCCTTCTGATAAGGAATAAATTGTTAGCGATTCATGTATTCAATTTTAGCGATCTCATTATTCTCGCTAATACCAAGGTAATGCCAAAATTAAATCCTCACTAAAAATTCTGCTTACATGGTATATCAAAGTAATTCCACTGGTTTTTCAAATTTGATATTGATTTATTTAGTGCATGATGGCTGAGGGAAGTTGAACACAGAATGTGAAATTTATGGCCCCTGGGTCAAGGGATATATTGATACAGTGGGTCTGTATGGCTCTCTTAATGAAAATGTGTTATTATCCCCTTGCAATTCATTGCAAGAAGGGATCTAGTAATGGGGACCGTTCCTGTGGGTGATTTATGTGTGTGTAAAATTGAGCTTGTAGACACTCTGCAGGCCAAGTCACTTTTTGATCAATTTATTTAATACTTCACAGGTAGCTTTGTTTTCAAGAGAGGAAGAACCCTATTGATTTTTGGGTCAAAAGACCAAGGTCATCACAGGACATTAGAGAAAAACTTTGTTGACACTACAGGCCACATTTTTGCTTTTGATACATCACAGGTAGCTTTGCTATCAAGTGAGAAAGAACCCTGGGGTCGAAAGGTCAAAGTTCAAGGTAACTACAGGACTTCATAAAAAAGCTTGTAGACACTCTACAAGCCACATTTGATGCTTTACACTTGAGAGGAAGAACCCTATTGGGTTTTGGATCCAAAGGTCAAGATCACTATGAGACTTCATTGAAAAAGAAGAAACACTTATTGCAAGGGGATATGCCCTACATTACAGGGCTGTTATTTCTTTTAAAATTATCATCTCGACCCTTAGACATCAAAGAATCAATTTTGGCACATAGTAATAATAAAGATAAAAGCCTCTACCATGCATGTCTCCTGTATCAGGGATGTTAATGGTAGGGTGGGACCTATGGTTTCAATAGTGAATATGGAAAGTTTCTTTAAAATTCCTCTTTTAAAATCCTGGGAAATCAAACAACTGATACATAGTTATAATTGATTGGAGGCATCTGGTTTCTAGGTCATGAGTCCAGTCCCCAAGATATAGTTAACATCTTATGTTTAACAATCTGCTCCTTTATTCTTGAAGAACTAACGAATTTTAAAAGTTCATAGCATTAGCCTGTGCAAACAAAGTTTAGATATTGTAGAGGAATCATGTCTACAATTTGTCCATCTTCTGCCCATTCCTTCCACTTTGCATCTAGGTGACAACATTGTATGAAAAGACTAGAAGCTCAGACTTGGCACAAAGTTGACTAATGACCAGATGATCATGTCATGATCTGAAGTCCATACCATTAATATATCATTTTGAATAATGCTTTGTTAAAAAGCATAATGGCCAAATCTTTTTATTTGATTTTGACTCCCTGAGCTGGGACCCAGGGGAGGATATATTCATAACATATTTCAATCTATGATAAGAGAAAGTTGCATACTATCAGTTAGAACTACAAAGTTCTGTCGAATTTTATAGATCCTCAAATACGTGACAAGCATGAAAATGAAAACATTTTTCTGGATGTCCATACCCTTCAAAATTGGGCAAGTATAGGTTCCACTTATTAGGCATACACACAATCTAGTCATCAAAAAAAAGAAAAACTCAATAGTAGGAGACAAAAGAAAAAGTCAGAAGAAAGGAGAAAAAATTATACCCTGAAAGCAAACTAAAAGTAGTCTATCACATGTGCTTCTTGTCGGAGTGACATCTGTGCCTTGACCTGTAGGTACTAGAGGATAGATCACAATGCTCATTAGAATATTTAACATACTTTTTCTTCATGCAGATGTGTATTGATACAGTAGTTCATATTTTTAAATGATTTTTTTCCTCCCACCTCCCCTATCAAAGAAACATTCTGTACATATATAGATGTTCACAAGTACACTAAAGAGAATACAATCTTCTCTCTCATGGAACTATATATATCAAGATATATAGGGATCACGGCGGGTGTGACTGGTCGATGGGATGCTTACTCCTCCACCTGATCCCACCTCTGGTATATCGAGGGGTCCGTGTTTGCTTAACTCTTTACTTTGTATTGCTTATAGGAGTTACAAGATTGATCACTGTACATTATCTTTACCTTTCATCCAGCTGCATTGTTGAGCAGTGGTTTGAAAATAAAATGGAAAATCATATACATGTACTTGAGACTAGTTCATGTTTTCCTATTCATTATAGATTAGAGAATCTGTAAAATTTGTCCAAATGTAATTTCTGTGGAAACAAGGGGGTTATTTATATTTGGTCTTTCCTATCTCCACAGAAATTAGTCCAAATGTATCCCTCCCTCTGAAATTACTTCCTATGAGCCTGCAGCCTTTATAATGAGATATTTATCCAGATAGTTTATTGTACTAGATTGAAGGTGAGCATATTTCCCAATATTCAGTCAATAACCTATAAAGGAATACCAGTAAATAATCCAGTGATTGTAAAATCTTAAATCATCACATCTGATACTGGGTTTTGGCATTTTATACTGGTATATATATATTATTACTACAGTAACTTGATCCGAAGAGTTGTCTCTTCGATAGGCATGGATCATTAGATCACACGAGACGCAAAGCATCGAGTTTGATTGATCTGATGATCCGCACTTGTAAAGGAGGCATAATCCAACTCTTCGGATCAAGTTGCTGTAGTAATGATGAATTTATCATATACCCCCTTTAGGTATTTTTAAATCCACATTTATAAGATAATAAGTGTTATCCTGAGATTATCAAAAATGCAGACGTAGAGTGAAATTATATTTTGTGTACGCAGTTTTGTTTGTGACACGATCGATATTTTCCACAAAAAATGTTGCGTTGTGACATCATCAATTTAGGAGGATACTGATATGGAATCAGAAAACCACAGTGTGGTGATCCGGAAAATCGTATCACACTCTGTGAAATCAACAGTATCAAAAACCAAACATTGATGGGTATATGATATATGATGGGTATAAAATAAATATATAACAAATTTGGCCCTGCCCTGAAATCAGAACCTCTATCCTGGGATTCATAAAATTTTACAATTTTTGTAGAGACTTTCCTACTCTTGATGACTATAAGCATTGGATTTTCAGATGTGTGCATGGTTGTAGAGAATAAGAATCTTGAAAATTGGTCAATTTTTGGCAGTTTTTGCCCTGGAGATGCAGAAGTTCTGCAATTTACAATTTATGTTCCTGTTGTCCCACAGATGCTTCATACCAAATTTGAAAAGAATTGGAATGGTACAGTAGTTTTTAGAAGAAATTAGAAATGTTCAATTGTTAACACATGACTAATAGCATTAGGTCACCAGAGTGACAATGGTTACGTAAGAACAAACACTACCAAAATTAGTGAAACAAATGAGATCACTCGGAATATTAAAACACTCTGTATTTCTGGCTGTGGAGAAGTTCTGAAATTTACTATTTATGCCCCTTTTGTACCCAAGATGCTGCATACCATTTGAAAAGAATTGGAATGGTAATTAAAAATGCTCAATTGTCAACATATTCAATCACTAACCATTTAGTATTATCAAAAATTCTAGTCTTAAATCTGAATAGCAGATGGTTAACTGTCAGCACTGATAAGAATTAAAACTCCCAGTATATGTAATTTGTAAGAAAGTTCTCTTGTGTTAAATCATGCTTTTAATTTCCATTATGCCTTTGATTTTTATTATCATGCCTAATTCTTTTGCATTGTTATGCCTTTCTTTTGCATTGTTACACCTTTCTTTTGTATAGTTACACCTTTCTTTTGTATTGTTACACCTTTCTTTTGTATTGTTACACCTTTCTTTTGTATTGTTACACCTTTTTTTGCATTGTTACACCTTTCTTTTGCATTGTTACACCTTTCTTTTGCATCGTTATGCTTTTCTTTTGTATAGTGACATCTTTCTTTTGCATCGTTATGCTTTTCTTTTGTATTGTTACACCTTTCTTTTGCATTGTTATGCTTTTCTTTTGTATTGTTACACCTTTCTTTTGCATTGTTACACCTTTCTTTTGTATTGTTACACCTTTCTTTTGTATTGTTACACCTTTGTTTTGTATTGTTACACCTTTGTTTTGCATAGTTACGCCTTTCTTTTATATCATTATGCCTTTAAAATAATTACATTCTGCTTGAAAAGATCCCAATAGGTAAAACTATACTGGTAGTACAGGTGTAATCATTCTTTTAAATAATAAATAGAATACTTTTATATTCAAAACAATTTTATTAGAAACAAAATATAAATCTATCACAGATACATAGATTTTTTGGGGGATGGATTTACACAATACAGCAGTAACAAAAGAGGTTCAATAATTGCATTACTCCATTGTTTTTGTCTCATACTAGAAGCACATCTTACTCATTCATATCAAAGAAACATCCACCCTTCACTCTCTCAAATAAAATCTTCAGAAGTAAATGCTCTTCATAATTAAGTATCACATAGTGTTTTACTGTACTAGAGAAAATTTTTGACACATGCATCAAGTCATACACACAGGCCCTGTACGTATCGATCAATCGATATTGCCCAGGTTGAATTTTTTAGTCACTTGTATAATTCATTGTGACATGTTAGCCTTTAGTCTTTTTTTTTCAGGAAACTTGAGCTGTTTCAGCTACAAATGTATTGGATTTTGCTTGTAGTGTTGGATCAGGCAGATTCTCGGGTGCATCCATTTTGGCCTGGGTCAAAAATGTGTTGTCTGGTTCATCAGGTGGACTGAAAAATGGAAGGAAAACTATTTTAAGAATTTATTATGACAGATCTTTTTTAGAATCCCTATGTATGTAAAACAGATGAGTGCACTACTTCAAGCTTCATCCACAAAGAGAAGATTATTTGGGCTCAAATTATAAAATTGTTTGTTATCCCTCATCCAACTAAATCTACTTAAAGTTTTTTCTCACTTTTTTCGGAAAAATTGGGTTGTGCTGAGTTTATCCAGAATTTTGAGGATATGATATATCTCTTTCAGTATAGTTCCTTCAGTTTCAAGTAAACAAGTTGTATTTATTGTTAGAATAGAGCCCATTTGGAGAAATAATTTAAATGTAAAATATAACATAAACATGCTTTCCAGAAAAAGAAAAGATTTTACCTACTTACATATACCTGAACTTTCAAGATAAGAGTTGGAAGTGGACAAAGATTTTTTAAAAGGTAAACTTGGCCTTATTAAAGTGATTTTAGATCATCTTTATAATCTGAATTTTAATCTTGATACCTTGAATCATGTGTGATGCTGAGTCGCTGGACCTTGTTGTCAATGGCTGGTAGTGCTGGGTGGTCAGGGTTTAGATTCGTGACCTTGGCCCCTCCATTCATTCTGGCAAAGAGGTAGCGAATGACCCTCTCCTTCTGTTCCCAGGTCAGATCACTGATGTCCACTTTACCGGAAATGTCATACCTGTGAAGTAAATTGTTTAAAATGATCAATTTTGTTTATAGGCTACACAATGTTTACATATTCCCATACAATGCTTTCTGCCACTTTCAGAAACAACAATCATTGTCCCTAATTGCTAATTAAATGATTATTCTAATGGGAGAACACTTTATACACCATATTCCATAAACTTCCAATAATTTATTTTGCATGCTGTTTAATCAATATCACCATGCAATGAACATGCAAGATTATGTACTCCAAGGAGACAGTGAAAAGTCACTAGTAAATTGTTACCCACAGATGAAGAGAATATTATGAAACTTACGTGGCCTGTTTCCTATGAAAACAGAGGGCAGCAGAAATATACAAAGAGAGGATGAGTGTATATCACTTGTAAAAATATCTAAATCACTAGTTGTGTCAGAAGTTTCAAAATGACAAAACCATGAAACAACAAAATCATGCACAGAAAGTAATAGAAAACTTCAAAATTTGTCTTACAAATAGACAATGCCAGATAACAATAGAACATGCAGGGGGTAACCTGGGGGTTGTACGCACACAGAATTTGTTATCTATAATATATACCACATCAATCACACTCCCAACAAGAGTACCACAAACGATACAACATACAGACTCACAAAAACAAATCATGCTTAATGTGGAAGGTAGAGATATTAATCTGGGTACAACATAACCACATCAGGAAGGTAAAACAATATGATAAACAACATCTATTTCATGCACGAAACATTGTAAAACAGATAATTATTCTAATGAATGCAAATCTATACCATTGCAAACATAAAAATCTTTGAATCACAGATAATTCTAAATGTCAATTAAATTCTACTGTATATTTGTTTTCAGTAGATTTTCAACATGTATAGGGTACAGAAGTTTTGAAATTACTCAATTACCAACAAACTATAGAAAGTATAACATACATTTTTTCAGCCGCCTCAAGATCTTTATATACACTGTTTGTGCTGATGCCAGATTTGTTAAATGTACGGATTTTAGGGTAATCCCCTTTCCCTGCAAAGGCTTTCAGCATTTTCTGCTGATAAGCTGCCTGGGCATCAACACGATACTGGGCTCTGAAATTACATGGAATTTTGCCTGAAGTACATTCAATAATAAGACCTGCTGTCAGCAGCATTCTTACCCAAAAAAAGTCTTCAAAATTTGAGTTTGTAAAGGTTGCCAGACCCATGCTTCATCTGACTTCAATAATCAGCATGTTTCCGTCAAAGATACATGTAGTTTTGAGGGCTTTATATATGGTACATGTATTTCCAAGTATAGATCATAATATGGATTCTGTTATATTCATTCTGAATGCTGTTAAAAAACTAAGAAAACATTTTGCAGATACATCATTTTCTATTGTACAATTGTATATAGATATATTAAAGTATTTAATGCAGATTGCAAAACATTAAAATTTTGAATCAATAATGTGCATAGAATACAACACAAAATTTAACAAACAGTTCATATTTGCTGCGAATTTTTTAGTTCCGTCTTTAGAAAATACCACACTGAACATGAAGCAACAGTTGAGATAACCCTGTGAATGCTCATGCAACACCAAGTGTGACCAACTAATTTGAATTCCTATTATCATAACTGTAAAATATATATTTTACTTGAAATCTAAATGTGAGGGTACAACTTCATATATATCAATCTAACCACTGATACTACAGATTTTGTGAAGATACCATGCTTTATATCTTTTTTCAATAGAAAGAATTGTGAAACATATATTTTTACCTTGTTTGAGCAAGAGAATCTAGTAAAATTTAACTGATTCATTACATTTTATAGTACATGAAGAACTTCACAAAAATTCTCTCATTTCAATTCATCTGCATCTAGAGAAATTATTTTAACAAAACTACCCAAATCAACTTACTGATTTGCAGCAATTTCCATACGAACTTGCTCTAGCGACTCCAGAAAGAATCGCTCAAGTTCTGTCCGTTGATCTAAAATATTTTTAGCCAGCCTTTTAACCTTGTTCATTTCTCGAGTTTTAAGGTCGATTACTCTTTGCAGTTTTGCCAGCTCAATCTTAGCTGCTTCATTTTCAGTTCTAGCCTGATGTACAATTGTTCGTTTTTCTGTGTTGAACTCTCTAGACATGTGGCTTAGAGACTTCTCCAAAGTCTGGGTTTTCTCTGTCAACTGTGAAAGAGGTATGATACATTTTAATAGCAATATGTAAACAGAGAAAGAGACAACCATAAAGTTCTACTTGGCTATTTCCGTAACCGCAAATGAACCTCGTATGTGGATCGATGCCATCAGAGTTTGTTGCCACGTGCACATAAACGTAATTATGACGTCACAGTCGTACGTTACACTATGAAACGTGAACCTTCAAATGCATCGAAGATATTATACACATCTAAGGTATTGTACCACTACCAATTTCCACTTACATGTTTATGTATTAGAGTGAATAAGACGTTAATGATACCAAAACTGAATCTGTGGTGAAAATATATATAACACATTATTCAAGGATTTGGTTCTGGCCTTTTAACCTCATCCACGGGCGAGCTTCCGGCGAAGAAATGCATCGATTTGATGCAATTCTTGCGCCGATGCACGTCCGAGTCTTCTTATCGGTTACGGAAAAGGACGAGCGTGTGATCCGATTGAGAAAGAGAGAGAGAGCGGTTACACATATTATTTGGGGTATATCTGTTTGTTACAGATTCATTTTACTACATCGAGTCTGTTCAAAAAGGTATATTTATATCTGCATGATGTAAAAATAATCACTGGGGCACCATCTATTATTTTCTTTCAGACAATATTTTTTCATATTCTGAAGTTAAATATACAATTGTACTGAAAAAATCATTCTGTTTTATCATTGTGTGTGTGTGAGATTTGATCAAAAAAATTTAAATATAAGAAATTAATATAAATAAAAGAGATCCACTACCACTACGGTTCTTCACATAGAGAAAATTATATGATTTCTCAAACTTATCCATTTACTGCACAATTGCTTACAATCCTCCTAGTAATCTCATTTCTCTCACCTGTCTGATCTGTTCTTTCTGATTTTTGACCTGGACAATCTTCTCTTGGACCATCATATCATTCAACTCCTTGTCTCCCTGCAGCTGTTCATTCTCCTCCTGAAGCCTGTCCCTCAGTTTCTTCAGCACCTCCCCTTCCTTCATGTGGTAACTTAAGGCTTCTGACAAACGCACATTCTCTTTGTACACAGATTTTGTGGTCTCGTCAAGATTTCTAAGATGTATAACAATTTACAAGTAGGTCATAGCAGGCTTCTTAATAAATAGAGATGTTTTACATACTTGCATCTGTGATATGATTGAAAAATGTTTTTAATGATCCAATCTTACCTCAAGAATGATATGAATAAATAAATCAATAAATACTAAACAATTTACCAATGTTTTGTCAGTAATTGATTTAACCTATACCCATTAATAACCTTTCAATTTTACATAAAAACTTATATAATATTAAGTTATATGACATAAGATATGAAAGTAAAGAATAAATGCCTATGTTGTTTGTATTATGGGGATAAACAATGGGGTTACTATTTCTGCATATTTGGCTTGATCGATTACACATTAAATTACCCCATGATGCTAAAGCTTTTCGTGTATATAAAAGCCAATACTTAAAATAACCTAGACATTTATTCCTTAAACAAATTTTTTTTTGGATACCTTTGCATTGCATCATTTTCTCTTAATGAAAAAAATTAGAGAGAAAAGTTTTTAAAAAAGATCGAAGCAAATCAACTAAATTTAATATTTTTGCTGCTTTTTAATAAATATTCAATACACCTACGATATAGCCTCCGTGTGAGCTCTCTCTGCTAATTCTGCTATTTTCTGATTTGCCTCCTGTTGTAACCTCATCTAAAACAAATAAAAACCAACTGTAATAAAGGGGGATAACTCACTTTAAAACACCAAGGATCGAATTTGTAACAAAGATCAAGAAGTAATTCATAGGTGAAACTAAACAAAGTCTAGGTCAAGCATTACCTTTTCTTCAAAAAACTTCTGCTCCATTCTTGTCAGTGTGCCTTTGTGGTCACGGTTGGCATTATACATGGATTCTTTTATCTACAAGAAGCGATGCATTTATTTCTTTTTGGAGATCAAACAATATAAAAACCCTTAAATATTTCAAATTTGTTCCTTTAAAGTTTATTGTACAGTACTGTACTGTGCTTTGCTGGGTAAGAGCTGTATTGAATTTCAAATCTCTCTCCAATGACTTACATCATCCAGCTCCTTCTGCATCTGTCCCCTCTTCCTCCTAAATTCCTTAACCACCTTGAGTTCGCTCTGCATCAGCTCCACCTCCCTGGTTTTCTCAGACACCTTTTCTTCCAGTTCATTGATCTGTTTACTGAAGTCTTCTACAATGTTCTCTTTTTCTTTCCTATGTTCTTTTTTCAGCTCCCTGATTGACTGCTTTAGTCTTTCATTCTAAAATAAAATCACAGTTTTGTTGCAGTTCTAGAATTATGCACATACATATAGTTACAATTTATCCTGTAATTTTTGTTGAATCATTATAATTCGTTTAGTTTCACATTTTTTATCATTTTGTCTTCACAAACACATATCTAATGATTATTTTTCAACATAAAACTACATTAACAATCTTGAAACTAATCCATTCCATCCAGGTTTGATTTAACTTAAATACCTACTGAATTAAAAAAAAAAAAACAACTTTAAGGCAGATTTTCTACATGATTTTTTGCCTACTCCATTGGAGAACAAGGGACATGTGTATGAATATCAAATTGGGCATACAAATACACTGCATATGGTTATTAAATATAATCTTGCATGTTAGGTGCTACCAATGCATCATTCCAACTCTAACAATTTATTCGGTATTTATTCCATACAAATGATCTAAACAACTTACTTCATTTTTCTTCTCTTCATCTTTTTTCTGTAAAAGCGTAAAACATTCTATTGTGTCTTTCTCTGTTATTCTAATCATATCCTGGAGCTGGTCATTTTCCTTCAACAGCTGATTAGCATGTTCTCTGTAAAGCATTATCAGTCAGGTTTAACACAAAGTAATCAATTTCAGAGTCCTTCTTAAGTTAAATGAATCCCTTCCTAGCTATTAATGAAATTTAACCTTCCAATATCTTCTCTCTACTAGTTACAGCATATAAATGTTGATAAATTACATAAAATCTTTTAAAAAGTTCAATGAGATTTAAAACTACATATATCATTATCCCTAGACGTAATTTAATCAATAACATTTGAAAATCAAGAACTCTATATGGATCTAGGTAATTTTTACCTGTACTCTTGTTTGGATGACTCCGCAATATCCAGCCGAGTTTCCCAAACTTTAGAGTTGGCCACGGCAATCTTTGCAACTGACTCATTCTTTTTAGATCCCTTCTTTCCTTTTTTCCTGTATCAAAGCAAGAAGAGCAAAATCATACGAAGTACATGAAATAGTAAATCATGCATTTGGAAAATATGTTTGCATGACCTGCATAACCATCCTTTAATATGATATGGCTATTACAAATATATCAAAACAACTAGTGTACAGTGTACTTAGAATTTTAATGACTTGATTTATCACTAAACCGATGATTAAATCTTTATCATTGAGTGAACTGGCAACATTTCCAATACTGCATGGAATACAAAACATGAAATTTACAGTTTTATCTTTAAATGACTTATAACATATATATTCTATATTACATTCTATTCTATATGAAGTATTCTGTCAATCAAATTTTATGTACTGTAACAAAACAAAATTTTTGGTACATGTGTTACATGTGACACATAATTCAGGAATAACAACACACTGTGTTGAAAACTGCATGAGTGGGGTGGGAGGGTTGGTGGGAGAGACATGTACTGCATGGCACATTTATAAATCTAAATTTTAATGAATTTTCTAATCAATATAGTAGCAAACAGCAATAGAAATGTAGATTTTCATTGCAAATATGCATGCAGTCCATGCCTCTGAAGGGTTTTACTCATTACATTTCATATTCATGGATAAAAAGCAAAATCATTGTTCTTGGTGTTCATTATAGCTGCCATCCCAATACGGAACTTTCGGGATGTGCCGGAACGACCGATTATATTTGACGTTTACACACCATGGTCACATGATAATAACCAATTGTAGGGCAAAGTTGACATCGATACAAATGGTGTTTAGCTAGCACACGGTCCGTAAAGAGCTATAAGCAATCCCACGATGACGATCCAAGTCACTATTGGTGCCTAGTACCTGGGTGTAAATTAGATGGAGGGGAAAAGGTGCATTTAGACGCGTATCATTTGATGCAAGGCGTGAGGTTTTACCGATATCCTCAAGATATTCCCTAGATTTATTTCTCTCGCCAACTCGCATATTTTAATCAAATGCATTTTCCTATAAAATGGTTGTAGTAATCCCTTTCTTTCAAAGATAGCATTTAAATGCAGGAATTTGATAGCAATTGAAGAATTCCATGTTTACTTTGTTGTTATTGTAATCTGGAAGTGACATGCCCTACAATTGACGTTCAACGCGTGATAAAAGTCGAATGGATCCGTATCTCGAAAGTCCCGTATTAAAAGCAATTTTTTGAAAAATCATTCTATTTGTAAACAACACTGTTTCATAGCCTGGCACAAATCATGGTGAAATCTTTGCACATTAAATGACCTTTCAATAAACACAAAAGCCCCATTATTATACCCATTGCAATTAAACTCACACACAACACTGAAAAATATTACACCTATGATGCATTGGATGGAAACAAGAACTTACCCATCTCTATAAATGTAATAATTCAAAGCATAATGCATTAAAAATCGGTATGAAAATACACAAAATAAATTAATGTACTTGATAAAAATAGCAAGTAGAAATAGCTAGTTTTGTTTATCTTTTAATTATTATATCCCCTCGTTAAATAATATCTTCGATGTGCAACATCAAACTTTACATACCCTTTCTTTCCTTTTCCCTTTCCCTTTTTGCCTTTCTTCGGCATTTTGCTGTGATTCAGTGAAGCCTATAAGTAGATCATGGACGCCTTTGTTTTTCTCGATTTGTTCTTATTCGGCAGCCATATTGTTTTCACGGTGTTATGGTAACCTTGTACTTTCTCCAAAGAAAATTTCCTGTTTAAATTTCAAGTGGAAAATAATAATCAGAATATATATATATAAATCTCTAAATATACCATTATTTTAATTTTAATTTATTGTAACATTTGTTTTTTCAATAGTCTCAATCATCCAAACGTTTGTATTGTGGGCAGTATACACAAACGTCTGGATGATCTAGAATATTTTTTCTCAAAGGTGAAGGACACTCTCGACTTCCGGTGAACAGTAATACAAACACGTCGTATTCGTTGGAAGGCCGAAGGGCTATGTCAATCTGATTTTTGATGATCACTGATCCAGACTATTTTTGTATACCTGATTGAGAGGTAAAGTTAATAAATGACAGTTTGTTGATTATTAACCAATACTGGGTCTCACTGGGCATGGCGCTGCTTCAAAAACTTTTTCCCTCAACTTTATTTACTTGAACTTGCCATATCAGCATATAGATAGAATGATCTACAAAGAATGTTCTATTGTTAAAGTGCTAATGTCCTACGGACCCGGATTAACGAAAAAATGCGTCCCATATACCCGCAATGTAGTAAAATGAAAATTGCACTCAGTCCATGGTGTAAAATCATGTCACATATCATTTAATAATATACAACCAATAAAATTACCTTCACAGCTGACTCGCCATTAATTCGATTTTAATTAGCGTGGACTGAAAACTAAAACCTACGAGTTTGAATTTCACTGTGTACATCTTCCATTTTACCGGAACTTTAATCTCAGCGAGATTCGTCGAGGCTGGATATTTGGACTGATGCCTCTTTCGAATCTCAGACCAGTGTCACACAAAGTGATTCGGGAAATTTTGCCTGAACTTCGGCCGCTTTTTGCGATTAAAATGGGTTAAACTGAATTTCTTGTCCGCTTCAACTTTTCGCATTAGACATCCTAATAACTCCCTATCACAATGAAACATGCTTTTGTAGCGGACAGTATAAGAGGAACTTATACTGCCTCACTAGAGAGCTAGCTTTTCTAGTGATGTGGTAGAGTGTCTCTCTTCATCATGCAAGTTAAGCAACGGCAAGCGCGATCAGCACTTGGCTGGGTGATCGCTACATGTTACAAATTGGTGGCAGCGTAGTGACTCTGGTGTTTGGTGGGAGGCCTGCTTCAGGTAGAGTCTCTTCGGAGCTCTGGGTACGGACATGGATTCGTCCGGGGACGACGGTGGTTGTCGTTGGGAACTGGGGATGCCGTTACTGAGCAGGTGTCAAACACTCAGAGAGGACTCGCGCTAAGCTTCGGGACGAAGCTTCCCCGAGTAGGGGGAAGTGTAGCGGACAGTATAAGAGGGAACTTATACTGCCTCACTAGAGAGCTAGCTTTTCTAGCGATGTGGTAGAGTGTCTCTCTTCGTCATGCAAGTTAAGCAACGGCGAGCGTGATCAGCACTTGGCTGGGTGACCACTACACGTCACACATTTCTTACCTTCACATGGTGTAAATCCCACAGTAAATAAAGTTGGCTATTTTCTAAGCCGTTACATACGGCCACCATTTCATGTTTACCTTACTGTCTGTCTGTCCCAAACATCAATCTTGCTCATAACTTTTAAATGGTGAGTGATAGGGCTCTCATATTTCATATGTGCATTTCTTGTGACAAGACCTTTTCGTGGTGTTTTTAAAAGTTTTTAACCGTGTGATTTTTACCTACTTTTGTAAACACACAACAAAGGCAGTACATGTTTTTCCTAAACCATAATTTTTTTTTTGAATGTTAATATTTTTGTGTTAAAATATATAAATATATTCATATTAAGTATATATAGATTCCTTATATTTCTTACCATGATGTTTGACTTCGTGATCTTGGTCTTTGAATTGACCCAAATTTCAAACGTTTAACCTTGCTCATAACTTTTGAATGGTGAATGATGGGGCTCATATATTTCAATTCTGCATTTCTTGGGGTTATGTTGTGACCCTTAGGGCAAGGTTGGGGCCACAATATGGGGTCATATTTTTTTAATAAAGATTTTTAAAAAAAATCTTTTAAAAATCAGAACAATTGAAAAACAGCTGGGCCAAGGTGACTCGGATGAGCAATGTGGCCCATTGGCCTCTTGTTTGTAATATGATTTTGGAAATAAAGCGTTAGTCTCTGATATCATAATAATGCAGAACAAACTTATTGATTTATAACTAACAAAAAAATATGTTATTATAGATGTGAATTTAATTAATGGTGTTGTGTATGCGTAGATTACCAACATCAAATTTATTTTGTATTTCAGGTACCATCAGATATGTAGAAATTACAAGTCATGATTCAGAAAAATGTTCAGCACTATCCCACGACTTAGCATGTATCAGTTTCGCGGAAGAGTGGGCGTATTTCTGGCATTTGTGCTGATAGTGGCATTGGTCATTGTGGTCACAGGATATGATGATTTTAAACATAAATTCATCTCAAATTCAGTTTTCAAGGACAAGAGGAATCCCTATATATTTAATGGAGAAGCTACTCTAAGTGTACCACAGAAGCATTTGAAAGGAAACAACGGCTTTGCACAAGTCGCACCTAGTAACAGCATCAACAATGACAAGGATATCTATGCCATTGTGTTTGATGCAGGAAGCACAGGGTCTAGGGTTCATGTTTTCAAGTTTAAAACATTACCAGGTATAAATTCAAAATATCCTGAAACAAATTGTAATGTATCCGTACTACCATTACATGTACTGGACCCTACAAAAGTTAGGTAGCTTTAACTGACAGTTAACTTGCCATGAATCTTACAGTCATACAATGGTAACAAGACATTAACTGTCAGGTAGACTTTACTAACTTTTGTGTGACTGGGTTCCGGTATTTAATTATTTTAATTTTATGCAATTCATGAAGATACTAGTGTATGTTACATTATTCTTGAAAGAAACCATTACATACATGTATATTGTTAGTGTGCAAAAATTTGCTAATGATGTTTGGGGGAGACTCTTTAAAAAGTAACTTTTTTATTATTAGGTGGATTATTGCGATTAGACAAAGAACTTTTTAAGACAACCAAACCTGGACTATCAGCATATGCAAATGATCCACAAATGGTAAAATTCATATCAAAACTCTTCAAAATGCATAAATGAAAATGATAATTCTTGCAATTGATTTGAAATACCTGGCCATCATTGAAAATTGCCATGCTTGAGGGCACTGTGGTTTTATCTGTTTTACTTTCAATATTGATTTCCTCATTATTTACAGGGTGCAGAGTCTCTAAGGCCTATGGTAATTGAGGCCTTAGCTTTTGTTCCAAAAGCCAAGCAAAACGTTACTCCCATTACACTGAAAGCTACTGCTGGGCTACGTCTGCTGTCTGAAGGGGTAGCTGACAACATTCTTAATGAGGTACATTGTCAGAAGGGGTAACTGACAACATTTTTAATGAGGTACATTGTCAGAAGAGGTAGCTGACAACATTCTTAATGATGTACATTGTCAGAAGAGGTAGCTGACAACATTCTTAATGAGGTACATTGTCAGAAGGGGTAACTGAGAACATTCTTAATGAGGTACATTGTCAGAAGGGGTAGCTGACAACATTCTTAATGAGGTACATTGTCAGAAGAGGTAGCTGAGAACATTCTTAATGAGGTACATTGTCAGAAGAAGTAGCTGACAACATTCTTAATGAGGTACATTGTCAAAAAGGGTAACTGACAACATTCTTATTGAGGTACATTGTCAAAAAGGGTAACTGACAACATTCTTAATGAGGTACATTGACAAATTGGACACAATTATGTACATTGAGACAATATTTATGAGGGGTGAGTCAAACATTTTGTGTACTGCCACGATAAAATCCTTCCCACATTTTCAAATTTGATGGATTTTATTTTCACATTATTTATACGTTTGACAGGAATACAAAATTTCACCATTATAAAAATATTTAAAAAATTTAATGAACTTTACAATAATCAACAGTGTTGCAACCTAGCACAGTCTGCTGGTTAACTTTAATGTCTGTAATGTCACATTCAAATCTTTCTACGGCTTTTTAAAATATTCCTCATTCTCTTGGGTACATCTCTGGTGCCAGTTAATCCACACACTAAAAACAGATATAGACCATTCCATGTCATATCAAAGATGAAATGATATCATTTACTGCAGTAATTCAGAATCACTTAGATTGCTAAATTTAGTTCCTTTGACGTTTCCTTTTAACTTTGAGTTAAATCTATCAGCATCAATTTGCTCCTTTACAAGACACAGCTTTTGAGCTTTCTGAGTATGGTTCATCTTTATACTGGTCCCTTGTCCACCCCTGAATTGTCACTTGAACACTACAGACCTAGAACAGTTTTTTCTTCCCTGTTTGATATACAAGTAACACATCTAAGGTTTCCGTTGGTGATTTCTCGGGTTTAACACAAAACTGTATGATATATTCCAGGAATACACTTTGTTCTCGGTGTCATTTTTCCACTCATAAATTTCAAACACCATCGAGATAAATCTTTAAAAACGCCAACAATGATGTCAAAGCTTGGTTCTGTGACATCATAAGTATCAATTTTAAAAAAAAAATAACAATTTTAAAAAAATGAGATACATTTGTATTTGATCAAATTTTGATTAACTTCTTTCTTTTAGGTTGACTAATGTAATTTGAGGTTGTGCTAGGTATGCAAATCACGGATATTTGAATAGTCAGTATTTTTATTATTTATTACCAACGAAAGTCAATAAATGACAATTAGGTGTATAGTAGCCTGATTAGGAAGTGTGCAAAATTTGAAGTTTCTACCTTGTGTAATATCAATTTTATCATGTCAGTCCATCCAGTTAGGGCTGAAATAGGCTATGCCTGCTGCCTAATCCCATTCACTTATTAGTGAATAAAATATTGTTTAAAATAAAATGTCAGTCCATTAACTTCTAGATTGCATTGTAGTAACAGGAATTACAATGGCTGTCCAAAAAGTGTGTGGATAGTTGTGTTTTTGTTATTTTAGTAGGGTTTAGATCTAAATTCTATATACTAAAATGTTTGTTATAAAATTTCAATGGTTTTGAATGTTTTCACATTGAATGAAAAAAAAGTGGTCGTAAAAGGTCGCAGGGTGCGCACAGCCCAGGGTAACAATATTTTATTTGGAAGCATTTTTGTATATAAAGTATAAATAGATATTTACATGTAATTTGCAGTTTAAAAATTGACAGTTTTCTATATCTTAGGTTACACAGATGTTCAAACAATACCCCTTCCCATTAGGTGATGTGAGCATTATGGATGGCATAGATGAAGGTTGGTTTCTGGTGTTGCAATTTTTAAAGAACAATTTTATATTGCAGCTAACATGTACTCTGTTGCGAGACTTTCATGATATTGTCATATCGGATTTATCAGCAAGACATGAATTTTGTGATTGTTCAATAATATAAATAAATTTCTTGCAAATATGTTAAAAAGTAATATACAGTAGTTATAGTATGCAATATGATATAATTTTTGTAACACAATTAATTTTCAGGAATTTTTAGTTGGATAACCCTAAATTACATATTAGGTAAGCAGTGTTTTTTCATTATTCCCATTTTCCTGTTTTTTCTTTCCATCTTTCCTGTTTATCTCTTACCTTTCCAAGTTATAGTTCTCAGAAATCCAGTATTCACTATTGTATTTCTGCACATGATACTGAACTCTATTTTTTTAAAGTCCTAGACACATGTACCCTGTATTGGATACCCATGGTTGATTTTGTACTAGAATGAATTTGCATATTTAACTATACTCACCCCTGAGCAAACACCCTGAAAAACTGTCATTAAATATGCAAATTCATTAATTAGAAACAACCAGTTCAAACTTTGTAAACATATTTGGGCCCATTTCAATTTACAAGATTATGATGTTTATCAGTTTTACGTGCATATGTATAGAGAAGTAAGTGAATATTGTTTTTAGAAAGATTGTAAAAGAGCAATTTTACAGGCTGTTATGTCATAAAACAGCCAAGATTAAACTCCCCATTAAGAAGCAGTTCCTGTTTGCCTATTTCAGATATGGCCATGTAATGATACGTACATGTAATGTAAATTCCATTTACTAGTACCGATAGTAAGTTAAAATCCTTTAAAGTTTTGTAATTGGCACTGATCAACTGACTCATGCATGTTAATCACAAAGTTTTTCAAAACTGCTGAGTCCAAAGGTTTTGTCCACTTCAAATTCTATCAAACCGGTTCAAAGCAGTCAACTACTACATTTTTTCAGCAAGTTTGACAATATATGATGAAAAGAAAGATGGAATCAATCAGTATATGTATGTCTGAGATAGAGTTATCCAAAGTTGCTATTTTTTCTAGTACTTAGTTTTATATACAATTTCAGGTACCCTCACCAATGGAAATAAGACTGTTGCTGCCTTAGATTTAGGAGGGGGATCTACACAAATAACATTTGTTCCTCAGCATAGGGTAAATTTTGCCTATAAATGCCTTTTTGTTAAACGGAGATGGAATTGCATGAACTTAATTTAAGTACTTGTAGATTCATTATTATATGTGAGAAAGTAATGCTTATGTCTCACAAAATAAATGATTGTGCTTTTATTCATTTACAATTTAATCAATTTAGGTCCTTGGGGGGTCTAGCAGTAACAGTTCTGAGTTTTCATAAATATATGCTGAATGACCAAATTAAGTACTTTCAGGATATTAGAAACCTACAGCTTTTAATTGGTATAGATAAAGATTAGAGACCTTTCATTGGAGAAATATTGTGATATGTTGATGATGTAAAATATTTACAGGAAACTGTAAAAGCTGTTCCCAAGAACTTCACAAGTAAAATTACTTTGTTCAACAAAAGCTACAAATTATACACACACAGGTAAGTTGTCATGATGCTTATTTGTTTTGCCTCAAACTAGAATGACGCTCTATTATTGGATGAAACATGTCATGTGACTGCCGTCTTTAGTAAGCAAGTAACAAAATTTAGACGGCAACATGGTGGCCGTTTCGTCATTTAGTATTGGTACTAACTTTTACCAATTCTCTGTTACCATAAATAACTCTAACATTAACCAAAAGTAAGTGGTTATTGTTGTCCCACTTGAATATTGAAATAAAAATAATTTTTTTTTTTAAATTGTTAAATTTGTTGGACATTGTGTTCATGTATTGTTGCTATGTTGAAATACTCTTAGTTCAATTCTTGCTGACTGATGATAGATGAATTCATTGTATTTCTTTCTTATATTTATTAACATATAAAAAGGTTAGTCCTCAACAAAACAAAACACTTATTAGGTTTGTTACTGACAGTCTACGGGAATATGTCGGGTTGTTCAAGTCCATAGAAGTCTCGGCTTGCTGATTATAAATCTGATATTTGCATGACACTTTATTCTCATCAGATCTATGTTGTCAATTTGTATGAGACAAGAAATTTTCATGAATAATAGTTACTGAAAATATGGCAAGATTTGAATTGTTGTTGGCTCATAATCTCATGAAAATGAAAGCCTTCCAAATGAAACAGAAGTTTAAGTTTTTTAAATAGATTATAGGTATACTTCAGATTTTTCCATTCTTAGAGGGTGACCTTTTTGGGGATCTGAACTGTGTATGACTTTTTTCTTACAGTTATCTTGGCCAGGGATTAATGTCAGCAAGATTTTCTCTTCTGTCCGATGATAAAGAACCAAGTATGTACAATAGATAAATTCCATTATCATAAAAAAGTTGTTATCAAATCTATGTACATCAACTGTATAATTGAGTAATCAATGTCTTTTGTTGTAATGTTTCATACACAGTTTTATCAAAATGAGAAATATGTCAATGGATAGTTTTAACATAATAAAGGAAGTAAATAAATTGTTTCTAACAGATGAGGTGACAAATACAACTGTTCTCTCTAGTCCTTGTCTTCCAAACAAATTCGCGGGAAACTTTAGATTTGGGGCTCATAGATACCGAGTAGGGTAAGTGGTGCAGAACACAGAGAGGCATTGATATTGATATTGATAAACATTTGTAATGTTATACAATTCTGTGTGAGTAAATACACATGATATACACAAAAATGTATACTATACTGTGCATACAAATGTACATGGGAACCCTTGTTCTTCCCAGGAGTACCAGTGATCATAGGCACAGTGTATACAGGTTTGACTACTTGCAAATACCCACTTGTAAACAACCATAATACCCCATTTCATTATCTCAAAGTGTTGGTTGCATTCACTTATACCATGGACATCCACACCCAAAAATCACGGTCACAATAGTACATGTAGGATGAGAGAGAGAGAGTGATAAAACTGAAATGCAGAAGACAGAGTGCTTCTGAAAGAAAACTGATTTTTCTGCAAACCTATCAGATGTCATTTTGAAAGTTTGAATGCTGTTTTTCCACATTCATTACATGATATGATGTTTAATTCCATTAGCTAAGCATGAAGTTTTTTGCATGCCCATGTTTGTTGTTGTGTTGTGTTGATTGGGGGGGGGGGGGGGGGGGGGGGGGACTAGTAAACGCCTTGATAGGGTGACTTGATTTATTATGTAATGTATTTTGACATTTGATGGTGTGATGGATGACTTGTGAAGTTTTACAATAAAATGTCAAAATAGTATTTAAGGAAGTATACTACACCAGAGAAATTTTATATGGATAAAAAGTGGAGGATATGTACAACACTATTTTGAAATTGAAAACTTTTAGATTTTCTTTATTTGGGCAATAATGCAGTTTTAGTAAAAAGTAACCTGGGGGAAAAATTAAAAACCTGCAAGACTCTAACTCGCGATCTACAGATTTTCTGTCAACATGCCAACCTACTGAGCTCCTTACAATGTAGCTAGACAAATATTGTTGATATTTATATTTTTATTCATGTTTTAAAAGGAAGTCAGCCATTATGACGATGTAGTATACCTCCTTAAATTGATGTTTAGGTCAAAGAAATGATGAAAGGTGAAGACAATGAACAGTGATCAATGATCTAACTATTTACAAGCTTAAACTCTATAGATAAAACTGACAATGATTTTTCCTGGTTTTGTCTCTCAAGAATTGAAGTTTGAAAAAATTAGAAAGCAATTTTAATGACAAAAATTTCTCAATCATAAAGTTTTCTAATTTTTGAGGGTGTATACGTAAATAATGTATACATGTATATCACATGTTATTATAGTTCTTGGATATTAAAGGTTATGCTAGGACTGAGGTAGTAGACAGATATCAGCATCTTTTTACTTCCAGGTTATTAAGAAATTTTGGAAATACCGTGACCATATTCCTTTTAATCAGAATTAATTTTGGCCATGTGGTAATTCACCCCCTTCAATATGTACATGTATCTGTGCATCATGTAACCACAAGTTATGGTAACTACAAATTTGAAGTTGTGGACAAGCATGGATTTTCTTTGATTGGTTTTATACCATTATGTTTGTGAATGTTTAACATCATATGCATTAATTTCACTAAATGATCTGAGTCGGGAGAAATTCATTTAATTGTAAGAATATGTTTTGGTTCTTTTGCATGTTTGGATTTTGCTAGAAAGTTTAGCATACTAAACAGGGCTAATTTCAAATACTTGTCATAATTAAGTCATGTATCGTACATATTTTTGAAATTTTATGGAGCTTGTGCATGATATGATTTTATATTTCACCAGTGGTTTGGGATTTTTAAAAACTTTTTCATTTTTATTTTTTTTTCCCTTTTTTAAGAGAAAAGTTTGTGTATTTCAGAATCTGTTAACTAGACACAATATATATTTGATTTGATTAAAGTGATAATTGTTTTCTCTTTGTTTTGAATTGTAAATATATGATTTTAACAAATTTCTTTCTAGTATTACCTGTATATACACATTATTTAAACTAGCCTAGCTTCCAAAATTGACAAATTAGTAGTAATCTTACATGTCATTCTTCAGACCTTGATTATTGATTTTCTTTATTCATACAGTGCCCTGACTAATGGTAGCTCTTTCAATGCCTGTCTAAAGGATGCAGTTAACTTTGTGGACAGATACATGGCAGATGTTAAAGAACTCAGCAATGCAGATATTTATATTTTCTCGTACTTCTTTGACAGAGCCAACGATGCTGGGATCATAGGTGACTGAGAGAGAATTGAATTTTTGTCAGATTAACAATTATACATCATAAGCAATTGGTTGAATATTATGTTGATACTTGCATCAGCCAAAAAATATATCATGGTGGTACACTATTTTACATTATGTCATTTTTAAATGCACTTTACAGGATATACGTTTACACTGCGGTTCATCGCTTTTCATTAAATAAAGTATGATTTGCTCAAAAATTTTGTGGTTGATCAGAATATCAACTGAAAAATTAAATGGAAAATTTGTGCATCAGTGATCTGTGTGTATTAATGTGGTTTCCTGTTACCCCCCCCCTTCCCCCCCCTCTCCCCCCCCCCCCCCCCCCCCCCCCCCCCCCCCCCCCCAATAATAATTTCTTGAATAGTGGTTTTGAGTTTTAAAATCATTTGTATATGGCACTGTGTCAGTATTTGTTCTTAGAAGTGGATATGCATCATGCCTCTATTTTGAAAAAGAAAATGCTGTTGTAATATGATATGAAATAATTTATAACAGACAGTCACAGGAAGGTAGCACCTACCAGGTACATGCACATGTTTGATGACCTATTCCTTTTTAAATTGCAGCAAAAGATGGTGGACAGATGACCATCAAAGACTTCAAAAAAGCAGCTGCACATTGTAAGTATTGTTCAAAGTAATTTCTGCATCAAACTATGGTTACATTTAGCAACGCTAGTGTTGAAAGAATGTAACAAAACCATTTCACTGATTTGTACATTTTAAAAGAGAGTGTCATGTATGAAGCTGTCTGAGAGACTTGTCTCAAGTCTTTTGATGGCTGTCTCCAATTATTTCCAGTCTTCTTTGTTTGTGGTCTCTTTAAAACGTAGCAATGACATTAACATTCTAAGAAATATGATGTAAGGGGAGCTTTGACACAAAAGGAAAGGGCATGTTAAGTGCAACAGTTCCTTTATAGCAACCTTGATTCACCAATGAAAAATCTTAAAGATCTTGAAAACCTAGATCCACAACCCAGAGGAAGCAAAAGAAATGTTGAAAAGCAGACTGCATAAGCATACTGCTCTTAGATGCATGTTTTCTATATAGAAGACCCTATATCAAAGTGATGCATTGTATACATGCATTCTTACAAGGCAAAAGTTAAAGGGACTGGTTCACGATTTTTTATGAAAATATTTTTCATTTTTGATGTTAAACATTAAAAATATAACTCATTAATGTTGACAGCCAAAATTTTGACCTTCTGAATGCAAGTATGAAAGCAATATTTTAGCCTTAAATCTGTGTTATGTAAACAAAGACTCGAGTCTTTTTATGTAAACAAACAAACAAACAAGTGAAACATTGATTTTGTAATATAATTCATCTTAATTTTGCATAGTCATAAATTTTAACTTTTAGATGACACATTTTACCCCCAAAATGCTTGAAATGTGAAAGATATAATAAACTTTATAGATCGATATCCATTTCTTTTGAAATTTCGTAAACAATAGCATACTGCAATCTTTGTTTACAAAACAAATAATAAACTCTCTAAAATGAGCTTCTGTGATGATGTATAACCTTAATTTTCATTTGAAATCTTTCAAACACATTAGACAGTAAATTTGATCATTAAAAGTGAAAAACAAAATTTTGGGTGAAATCGTGAATCAGTCCCTTCAAGTTAAAATAGCCAAACAACACAATACAGTCAGTTCGATAATCTGTAAAACAACATGAGACACAATTAGACCAAAAACAGTTACCAAGTTTTGCTTTGCACAGATTTTTCCAAGCCTTTGCTTGATCATCCATACCTGGGAATGGATCTAACCTATATATATGCTTTACTTCATGATGGCTACCATATACGACCCAACAAAGGACTAGAGGTGTGTACTTGTATTTGATGTAAACCACCAGGGATACGATTGAAACCTATCAAAACCCCCAAGAACTCTCAAATAGACTAGATTCTAGCTAATTCAAATTTTTATTAGGTTTCATTGTAATTTTATTACGTTAAATATGAGGATAAGATTTCGGATGCAATAAAGCTAGTGGAAATTTTTTTTGTGAAAATTATCATTAGGTTCACACTGTGTTAGTGAAAGGTAATACTGTAACAGCATGTAAACTATTAGTGACCCTGAAAATTACCAACTCTCTCTTGCAATTTGTGATTCCAGTATTTCAGTTTAGTATTAACTACAGAATCATCGAGTTTTTACACTATAATCGATATATTTGTAGTAA
This sequence comes from Ostrea edulis, assembly GCF_947568905.1. Lineage (NCBI taxonomy): Eukaryota > Metazoa > Mollusca > Bivalvia > Ostreida > Ostreidae > Ostrea > Ostrea edulis. The sequence goes on along the minus strand of NC_079168.1, from coordinate 49,683,464 downwards.
AAAATTTCATTCTTTCTCATTTCAGGTGATAAAGAAAGTGAATGGGACTGAAATAAGCTGGGCTTTAGGCTCTGCATTTCATTTATTATACACCATGGGTTTAGCAAAATAGTGCATCATTCCATAACAGGTGGAAGTATTTGATGACTTATGACAGATATGGGATCTACATGGAATACAGTGTTCTTGGTCCATCTTTTTCGTGTGTGACAATTTTTTTGTATAGAATAAGGAGAAGGATGTAACATGTCATTTCATAGAATTGCAAACCTTTAGCAAGTTATTTTCTACTCTGGAATTGAAATAAGGTCATAATCAGATATCAAGTTATTTTATGTAGAGTTTACTGATTACAGTATGAGGGACATCCATGAAGATGTGGACTTAAGCTTAATTGAATTGGTTTATTGAAGAAGAAATGATAGACCATACATCTCCAAGTTTCAGTAGATGGCTCACATGCATATATGGGGGTCTATCTCTCAACTATTGATACACACCCAAAATCTCAGTTATGCAGTTTTTCATATCTTCCATGCTTAGATATTCATCAAAAACCATTTTAAACTCTAGTTTCTCTGCAGTGGTAGGAAGTAATATATATCCCCTACCCCCCTCTCCGGGGTATACATTTTGTTTTGCCCTGTTCGTCTCTCTATCATGTTTTCAGATATGACGTTAAAATTATAGGTTTGAATTATTTTGTGGAGATTTGAAAAAAAAATTCAGAAAATAAAACTTTCAAAAGCCAAAAAAGAATGTCATAAAATTTCATCATTGCTCCGGGTTCATGTAGGAGTAGTGTAGGAGTCTGTATGACATACTTTTGGGTAAATATAGACTATAGACATGTACTTTTCTCGAAAATTTGGGTATTAAAATATAGTATTTTAAAGTGTTGGCTGCATATAGGGATCTTTTTAATTTACTTGCCTCCGTTCCTTTTAGGAAGGATAAGACATTGTTAATGCATATATCTTCATTGCTTGTGGACAATGCATGATTATTTACTTGTTTTGTGAATTGAATAAGAGGGGTTGGGCTCAAAGAAATTGTTTACCACAATGCCAAAGGTGCTTTGAACAACTGTGTTCAGATAAATGAACTTGATAACAGTATTAATTAGTAATGTGTAGATAATTAATCTCAGTTATAATCAAACACGTGATGAGTTTAGGTTTTAACTAAAGTTAAGGTCACACTCACTCAGCAGGTGGCCTGTGTGTTCCAGTGCATGCATTCCATATGCCAGTTACAAAGACATCTGACTAGAAATCTGTAATGAGCACTTATGGATGAAGTTTAATGTCTGTCTATCTCCTTATGCTTACACAGCAAGCTGTTTGGGATTTTCTTTTATTAGTATATTTATGCTTATGGGGTAATTTTGTGTTATTCCAGGTTAAAGTTCTGTGATCAATTTATGTACATGTATGTCTGCATAATGTGGGGTTGAAAATAAGCTAAGCCTTTCTTTTTAATGCTATAAGGGATTTGCCTTTAGTGTAATGTTGCAAATGTATATAGCAAGTCAAGGAACATGTATTAACAGATTAGGTAGAATATTTTTGCAAGTAGTATTTATCCTAGCCATAATTGTAAACTGGATGATATTATTGTGTTTGACCTGAAGACATTTCCTTACTTTTGATGAAGTTACAAAGATGTTTGGGAAGTTTTTAGTACATGCTATCGGTAGTATTCTGTGGAAGTGTACTGATCAAGTATTCTTGATTGTTGTGATCTTCTAACCAGGTCATGAAGAAAGTTAAAAATTAAAAGAACACAATCAATGTTAAAGGTTTACTAAATTAAAGGAATTATCCACATCCACAATAATTGATATAATAAATTCCTCATCCCTTTTTGGATACTTTTACATAAATTGTTAGCTCAGTTGATTAGTGTTTGGCTGCCAATCTGTAGATCATGAGTTGGATTTTTAAAAAACCCAGTAAATTTTTCAATACTAGAAGACAATCACATGTACTAGGTGAACTTATTTGCGGGGTGGGGGGGGGGGGGGGGGGGGGGGGAATCTAATGAAAATCAGACTTCTTAGATCCACGCCGTATACTCTGCATAAGAAGATCTGACATACCTGACTAAGGGTCATGTTCAGGTGAACTTTATGTTAGCCAGTCAGCGCGTCGCCTATAAAATCATCGGTGTTAATTCTCAATTCTAGGAAAATGGCTGCTATTGTTTGGTTTGAAAGAAAACACATCTCAGGTAGATGTGACGTCACAATGCACCATTAACTTTGACTGGCATTATATTCCTCGCGATAGTTAAGTAAATCATCTTGATAACTATTCAGATCGTACCCATCCCTTCTCATACATAAATCGCAATTCACAATTAATTTAATTTGGGTGTATTTTATATCATATGTTTTGTTGTTTGTATGAACAGAATAGATTAGGCATTATTATACCCCCCGCAACAAGTTGTGGGGGGGGTATACTGGAATCGGGTTGTCCGTCTGTCTGTCCGTCCGTCTGTAGACGCAATGGTTTCCGGGCTCTAAAGCATTATCCTTTCCACCTACAGTCACCATATCAATACATATGGACTACCATGGGATGAAGATGTTCCCTATCGATTTTGGGGTCAAAAGGTCAAAGGTCACACGCACTGGACATCGAAGTAGCAATATGGTTTCCGGACTCTAAAGCGTTATCCTTTCCACCTACAGTCACCATATCATACATATGGACTACCCATGGGATGAAGATGTTCCCTATCGATTTTGGGGTCAAAAGGTCAAAGGTCACGCGCACTGGACATCGAAGTAGCAATATGGTTCGGTTTTTCATGCCATTTGATTTTTACACTCAGAAAAGAGGTAGTTTATACCTATTACCAACACCCTTTGGGAGATTGGGGTAAGCGGGGGGTATTCTTAGTGAGCATTGCTCACAGTACCTCTTGTTGCAAAAGTTTAAAATTCCTTGTGTGAGAATATACAATTTTATAGTGTGGAATAAAATTCGTGGGAGAGAGATTACTGCAACTTACTTACGAATTGCTGGGAACCGCCTAAATAGCCATCAATGAATATTCCAAGTGAAAGGTCATGTGGACATAACCCCATGTAGCGATTGTGAGCGTATCTTAGGATCTGATTTTAATTAGACTGGGGGGGGGGGGGGGGGTGTTGAATAATCCTAAACCATGCATAATTCAAATATCCAGTCTTTTCACTGTGATCCATTTGAATTGTATCATTTGAATAGATGATACTGTTGTGGAGTAGAATTGTACCACAGAAACTGTTCTAGTTATCTCCATATCATAACAGAAGTTTGTAAAAGAATAAAACTTCTCTAAGTCCCTTTTTGCAATTTTGATGTACAAAAGTACTTTTTCCCACAAGTGAAGAAGAATTGTGATATTTCCTCCTTCTTAATAGTATTTTCCAGAAATGTGGTATAGCATAGCAAATGTTATTTGAAGGAGGTATACTACATCGTCATAGTGGCTGACTTCCTTTTAAAACATGAATGAAAACATAAATATAAGCAATATTTGTAACTATATTTCTTTAAATCTAATTGCCTAGCTGGGTAGATCATTAGGTTAACATGTCGAGTGCTGATCTGTAGATCACTGGTTCACACCAAGGGGTTAAAAATATTTTTTTGAGATGAATTTCTTCTAAAACTGCATTTTTTAAATAAAAGTAAATTTGAAAATTTTCAAAATATTGTATATTATATCTGCTACTTTTCGTTCAAATCAAATTTTTCTGGTATGTTATTTCTCCTTAAAAGTGCCTGTTATTAGTGCTATATGAATGTATAACTGCAGGCAAAGTGTTTCATTTCAGAATTCAATCCTGAAAAGCACAAATTGAGACCGGGCCCTGCCATATGGCAGGTGCCCTATAGTATTTACTATGTCTGTCCGTCCATCAGCACTTTCTATTGTACGTAATAGCTCAAGTTTTCTTGAGAAGATTTTCATAAATTTACATAATACTTGGATTAGGCGCAGAGGAAGACCCCTTTCAATTTACAGATTTATGGTTCTTGTCTTGAAGGGACTTTAAATCTTTAATTTTAATACATGTAAAGATGATAATATTTTCCATGGTATGCAGTAACTTAAGATTTCTTGTGAAGATTTTCACAGAATTCAAAGGTAAATGCTTGGATTATGAAGAGAAGACCCCTTTCGATTTTCTTTATCAGTTTTGTCATTACGGAGGCATGGGACTTTGATATTTTTTTTATATCAATTAGATGTCAGCACTTTCTATAGCATATGTGATATATTTGAGTCCAGAAAAAAATTAAGGGTGGATGTATCAAGCATGCTGATTCATATACCCGACCAGATACACATAGTTCAGTGGTAGAGCACCTGATGGATATATTTATAGCAGGACCCTTTCTGACTTGTCAGTTTTGTATATTTTTACAATAAAGGTATGATTTTATATGATTGAATAATTCCAAGCTTTTAGATTGATTGAGATCCAACAACTACAAAAAAAATTGAATGTTATATTCACCTGCACATGCCTTTGAGTGATTAGACATTAGACCAAACTTTATTGGGAATTTTTGGTTGTTCAATGAAAATTGTGTCTCTATTTTAAATATAATGAATTAAGGTAACCTCCATCACAAATTGGAGTAATAATTGTTGAATGATAGCAACATCAAACCCAATCTAAAGATGACCGATCAGGTACTGTTGGGTAATTTTTAGTAGACAGTTTCAATGTTTTGAATTATTTAGTCATATTATAAACAAAAACTCCTGTCTCGAATCACTTTTGATAAGGCCTTGCATTGTATCTGTATGCATTATGGCCAACCATGTATCATTTCATTGGCTCTCAGTAGTCAGTTTTGATGTTTTAAAATATTCATTCATATAATAAAACAATTACATGTATGGACATTTTCTTGGTCAAACGTTTTAGCAACCCCACTCTCCGGTCTGGGTGAATATTGTACTTCTCACTCCGATAGAAAAAACATTACATAGTCTTACAAAATGTCAATAATTGCATGTATAAATATAGAATGTTTTATTTTAGTTAAGTGTCCATTATTATTCAGACTGAAAAGTCCCATCTCTAATTTATTGACCTTTTATCAAATATACATTATTATCAACACATATTGTAATATTACTTTATATGTTATGAATTATATGATCAGTATTTACCAGTGGAATAGTCAAAACTGGCACAATGACATTGGAACTTGAAAACTGAACATTTAATGGGAGATATAAGACATTAAATGAAAACTGTTCTTGTACTTTTCATGCCCCCGTAATTGAAGATTCTGAGGCATATGATATAATTTTTGGTCTGTCTGTTGGTCATAACTTTTGAACACTTAGTGCTAGGGCTTTCATATTTCACATCGTGTATTTCTTGTGACAAGACCTTTCTTTTGATTCCAAAATTTTTGACCTCATGGCCATCAACTTGGAATTTGACTTAATTACTTTTGAAAAACTTAATTTTTGCCTTAACTTTTGATCAATTACACCTTGTGATATAGGGCTTTCATATTTCACATGTGCATTCCTAATGTAACATGACCTTTCTTTGGGTACCAGAATTACTTTACTGCCATACGAGGGCATCAGTGTATCACAAACATTTTTTTTTTTTTTTTCAGTATGTTTGTGAACTATTAGAAATGTTGGGTTCTTAAGGGTTTGATCCCTTTCAGTCCCTCATTTGATGCTTTTCTGTTTTTTCATGTGAGGAACTATTTATTCACCTGTATCAGATATGTTGCCCCATGTCTTTTGTTATATGCTGCCCCATGTCTTAATCGTTGTATGTATCAAAGAGGTAGGTTCACAATGTAATTGAGCCATGTGAATTTTAGAAATTGATGATAATTCACTCTTTTACATGATGTCATAACAACCACATTTTGAAATGCCAATTTGTTTGGCTGGTGACCAATTTGTCACATACACTCTTAACCTCTTATCCAATTATGGGCCATGTTTATGGAACAGTGACAAATTATTGAAAATCAAGAAATACTTTTTGGGTTGTGGCCAAGGCTGCTGGATACACCAATTGTATTTAACAAAATCTTCAGAAAGTTCAGATGCCTTTTATACTCAAACTTATCTCAATGAATAACATCTTTGGCATACATTTGTGGATAGATTAAAGTCGTGTCTTTACAAAAATTCAATACATCCAGCCATAAAATTGCAAATTTTCCAGACTGCAAATTAGTCCTTTGTGAACCTTCCTCTTTGTGATGTATTGGTATCTCTGAACTTCAATATTAGTACTTCTGGCATCAGTTAATCTGCTACATATACACATTGTATGGTGAATTGTACAAGGGTTTTCCAGTATTAATATGAATTGGTTTTTACTATATTGTTTGGTGAAATTACTGTTACCTGTAGTTATAATGTGGTGTTCATTTTATGTGATGACATATTTTGAAAATAATTTTCATTAAAATTTCTAACAAAACATCAGTTTTCTGATTTTGGTTTTTAGCTCATTTGCACTGAATTGAACTTTTTTGATCAAAATTTACTTGTTGTAAACTTTTCAGGTCTTCAATATTTTTTTTAACCAGAACCATTAAATTGGGTAGTTCTAAGCAAAGCATCCTAGGGAAAAAGTGGTTCAAGTGAAAGACCATTCCAAGGGGATGATTAAGAAATAAGATGGAGTTATAAAAAAAACTTTTCTCAAGAATACTGAATCGGGAAAATCAAGACTTGCATGAAAGTAAGAAAACCTTAAGAACAATGGAGAATTTGACAAATTAGTATTCGATCATCCTCATGTAGTGTAGATTCCTGTGTTTCACGCACTCTACACAATCATTCCTCAGAATGAATTAAAGACTAGACTTTGTGATGTCATAAACAGTTGTTTCTTCAATAAAAATGAAAAAAAGGAAATATTCATATCTAGTGATCAGTCATTCAAAAAATTACTAAGTTAAACACCACTGATTCTATGCAGCAGTACTCTGAAGTTGATATTAAAAAGATGCTGGAGTTCCTCTTTGACAATATCTTCTGAAGTCTTTGGTGATCAGGTCATCCAACTGTTTGTTGGAATTCCCATGGGCACGAATTGTGTTCCTTTATTAACTGACCTGTTTTTATATTCTTACAAGGCAGAATTATTCAAAAGCTTCTACATGAGAAGAAAAAATCTCTTGCATTGGCCTTCAATTCGACATATAGATATATCAACGTGTTCTCTATTATAAAACATTTCATTCATACATTTATGTCGATTCAATATAACCCAGTGGACTTGAAGTAAATGAAACTATAAAGCCTTCTACATCTGTTTCATACTTAGAAATTTTATTGAACATATATATCAACAGCAAACTAACAATTTCATTCAATGAAAAACCCAAATTTGGCTTCTTCAAATAGTATTATGAATAGAACAGAGTAAAGTTTTGTGCAAATATGTGGACATAATTGTCTGTTGACGTAAGGTAAAAGTAAATCAAGGTGACATCATGTATACTTGATCTTTTATATGAATGATACCCATGACTGTGTTTACGTCTGTGTATTTGGAACATGTTATTTCCTTGTGGACCAGTCAAATTTCCTACATTGTATACATTATCATTGCATCCGTATGGACATGCAAGATAATTATGTTTACATGCAAGTTACCAATCTTTTTAGAGAATTAGATTTCAATACTCGTAAATTTACTTATAACGCCAGTATCTGTCATCTTGCAGGCAAGATGCAACATAGTTATATGTTGACATGCGACTTATTTATGTCAACATACCAGAAAATTATATTAACATGCGACTGATTATTGTTCTTAAGAACCACTGGGCCAGAATAGTTCAAATTCACATGAAAACTTTCTGATATAGAGTAGATTTATGTTTGTGCAATTTGTGGTCCTGGGGTTAGAGTGTGGCCACAATGGGGGATCAAAGTGTTATTTGCTAATATGTGGGACAAATGTTTAGAAATATATCTTGAACTAAGCTTGGGCTTTCATATTTTGTATATACATTTTTTACGGAAAAACCTCGTGATGCAATGGTATGTGACCTTGACCTCGATGTTTGACCTACTTTTAACAAAAATCTGACAATATATCCTGAACTAGTTTAGGTAGATCTTTCATATCTTGTATATATATTTTTTATGGCAAGACCTTTCATTTCATACAATTATCTTTGACCTTGAACTCGGGAGTTTAACCCTCCTTTAAGAAAACATAACGTATTAAATATGTTCGGAACTATTTTAGGTGGGGCTTTCATATTTTGTATATAGATTCTTTATGGAAAGACCTTGTACACAATGATGTTTGATCTTTTGACCTTGGAGTTTGATCTACTTTGTCACCAACCCCACCCCCCACCCCCCAACCCCCAACCCCGATTTTGACAGTATGTTGTTTCACAAATGAAGAAAAAATAAATAAGATAACATACTGAAAAAGAGTGCCTGGTATCATAAGAAAAGATTTCCTATATGAATAGGTCAGAGATTCTTTTAAAAAGTAGATCAAACTCCAAGGTCAAAAGATCAATTCAATTGAATATTTTCATTCTCTACCCATGGGTGTCATTGCTCGCTAACACCTCTGTCAATGCTGAAATTTCAAAAATTCTTGTAAAATGCCTTGTAAATTCTTATACTAACGTTTAACTTCATTCACTTAATCAATTTATGATGCAAAATTTTAAAATAAAGTTGTTTTATCGCTTGTAAACAATTCCCAAATTGTTGATTTAATCAAAATGAATCACCCCACCCCCACCCCGATTTATACCGTTATCTTATCTACATTAATCATTCTAATTCTTAAATTCCGTTTCGTTTTCCGTTCCGCGTTTTAGCAACACCCTGATGACTGAAATCCCATGGGAAGATTTAGCTTTTACTGCATGTGAAATGTAAACGTGTACAGGTAACATAAACAAAGACAAAAAATTGATGAAATATGCGAGCTAGACTAGATTTCGCCTCTCGGCAACTTAACAATGTAACCCCTTCCACCTCTTCAATCTTTCCCGCCATTTGTACATTATAAGTATTTTGCTTTGTTAAAAAATAGTGTTACATCATTTCAATCACAATGCAACAGGGACAAGTCATTATGATCACCAAGGGAAACATCTAAAGAGATATCTCTTTTTGAAAATTTAAAGAGATATCTCTAACTTAAAGAGATATCTCTTTTTACATTGATAGAGAGATATCTCTTTACGCTAGAAAGATATCTTTCTCTTTGAAAGATATCTCTCTAGCTTTGAGAGATATCTCCAAAGCGTAAAGAGATATCTCTCTAACTTACAGAGATATCTCTTTAACCAATAGAGATATCTCTCTTATTTAAAGAGATATCTTATTTTACGAATAAATAGTAAAAGGGCTTGCCATAAATTCTCCCTAAAACGGAAGCCCGCCAAAGCAAATCTTATCATGATGGCTGGGGTGTTGCTAAAACGCGGAACGGAAGACGGAACGGAAAACGGAAAATATAGCATGCAATAATGTTATGAGGAGGTCAACATTTTGCAAAATCAAAAGCTTTATTATGAACAAGGAATGCAGAAATTACAGAGAGAACAGGAAGTCATCCTCAGAATCCACCATTTCATATTGATACCTCATGCTAATGCATTATTATGTATTTTGACACGGTGTGCTTTGTGGATGAATGTATTAACAGGCGCTTGCTTAATAATTTGCATAGTAAGTTTTTATAAAAATATCAAGCAAGCGCCTGTTGGCACTATCTTTTTTCCCGGCTTTGTCATCTCTCCCCCCAGATTTTGACAGTATGTTGTTTCACAAATGAAGAAAAAAATAAATAAGGTAACATACTGAAAAAGAGTGGTTGGTATCGTAAGAAAAGATTTTATGAGCCCATCCCCCCCCCAAAACAACATTGTAAAAGATAAAATAATTTTTTGAACAATTTCCCCCAAACATAGCCTTTTTAAATCGAACGTGCTTTTAATCGAACTACATATGTTTAAGATAACTGAATTTGAATTTGAATTTAGTTCTACACCTTATATAATATACATCTATGTATCACATCAAGTTTTAAAGCGAACGAGTCCGGTGAAGAAAAAAGTTTTGCCTCATTTGGGATGAATCTATGTGAAAGTTCGTACATTTACCGATACTATGCATGTCCATCCTCTAATATTCACTCCACTTTTCATATTGTATACACCTTTTTTTGTTTATACTTTGTTATTGAATATGTATTATGCTGATGAGCCGTAAGGATTAAAGCCAATAAACAATACAATACAAGAGGAATTAACAGATTTATTTCATAATATATGAAATAGCTAAAAAGCTAACACAGAATCTATGCTTGAATGGAATTAAAAGTCATCTCATTATTAATCCAAATGTTAAGCTATACAAGTATTTAGTTTAAAATTAACTGCCAAAAGTCTTCCCTATTTAGGATTGGAGTGCTCCGGTTACTAAGTCTCCTGTTAGTTAAAAAATGATAAATCAAACAAAAGATGTTTAACTTGTTGACTAAATAAGATCATGAATTATTATTGTTTTATACATATCACACTCCCTGTTGTAAGTACACACATACACGGTATTATGTGTAAAATATATATACATGTACATGTGCGTAATGACGTTTTGTCACGGGGGGGGGGGGGGGTATAAACCACGCGTACGTGTGTTCTTTTCATCCTCGTCCCATAGGTGTCACTCGCTAACACCTCTGTCATTGCCGAAATTCTTGTAAAATGCCTGTAAATTGTTATACTAACGTTTAACTAAATTCGCTTAATCAATTTATGATGCAAGATAAAGTTGTCTTATCGGTTGTAAACAATTCCCAAATTGTTGATTTTAATCAAAATGAATCACACACACCCCCCCCCCCCCCCGATTTTTACCGTTATCTTATCTACATTAATCATTCTAATTCTTAAATTCCGTTCCGTTTCGTTTTCCGTTCCGCGTATTAGCAACACCCTGATGGCTGCAATCCCCTGGGAAGATTTTGCTTTTACCGCATGTGAAATGTATACATGAGTGTACAGGTAACCAAAAAAACCAAAGACAATAAATTGATAAAATATGCGAGGTAGACTAGATTTCGCCTCTCGGAAACTTGACAATGTTACTCCAACCACCTCTTCAACCTTTCCCGCCATTTGTTCACTAGAAGTATTTTGCTTGGTTAAAAAAATAGGGTTACATCATTTCAATGACAATGCAACAGGGAGAAGTCATTGTGATCACCGAGGGAAAAATCTAAAGAAATATTTCTTTAGATTAAAGAGATATCTCTTTTTGAAAATTTAAAGAGATATCTCTCTAACTTAAAGAGATATCTCTTTTTACATCGATGGAGAGATATCCCTTTACGCTAGAGAAATATCTCTTTCTCGCTGAGAGATATCTCTCAAAGAAAAAGAGATATCTCCCAAGCGTAAAGAGATATCTCATTTCTTTAAAGATATATCTCTTTTGGTTAAAGAGATATCTCTCTAACTTACAGAGATATCTCTTTAACCAATAAAGATATTTCTTATTTAAAGAGATATCTTATTTTACGAATAAATAGTAAAAGGGCTTGCCATAGATATGGCGATTCTTGAACCAATATTCCAACATAATTCATCATATAAGCACGTGGTGCATTTTTGCGGGAAGAGTTCATGTAAGAAGAACGAAGGAAGAGGCGATCAGGATATTTGAAGACTTCAAGAGAATAATATGTATCGATACCTGCTACAAATTGTGTCCGGGCTGTTACTGTTCTGTCTTTTGCGGTAGGTTTTTGATATTTGAAATGTACTGATAAATGATCATCTCATGTAGATGTACTGGGTACAACGGATAGTGACCTTTGATCTTGAACTTTTATATTCACACAATTTTTGAAGCTTTTCAATATGGATAAGTTCCTCAAGCTAGTTTGTGACGTTGAAATTCCATAAATGTCTATTTAAGCATAATATGTATGTTTTACCTTATTTTAAAGATTCAGAATTAAAGCTTACAAGACGATGCTGTATACACCCCCACCTCTCGGAAATCGCGGACGAGTCGACTCTTAGGCCTTTGATGGCAAGGTCTTCATATCATACCATGATCAATGACCTTGTGACCTCGGTCTTATCCAGAATAGTAAGTTCGTGTTAGTCATATCTGTGTTATGTGAATTAATTTTTATTTATATTGTGATCCTTTGGGGCTAGGTTTGGGCCACAGTATGGGGTCAACACTTTTTATGGGAATAAAGATTGATAAAAAAAATATTTTAAAAATCACAACAGCTGAAGAATGGCAGGACCAAGGTGACTCAGGTGAGCGATGTGGCCCATGGGCCTCTTGAAAATACACGAGAGTATGTAGTGCTTCACACTGGAATACTTTTCGTAAAGTACAAACGCGCTCCATAAAAAAAACAATCATATTTCACAAAATCATTGGTTCTATATGTACCTGGTATTTGATGATTAAACGTTAAAAAGAATACAGAGTAAATTACTGAGAGAATTTAAGGTGGCTCATTACACCAAAATTTTATTTAATGCCTCGTTATAACACCTCGTATGAAGTATGATTTCACCATCGAAAGAGTAATAGAAGCTCTCAATTATTTTATGTGATTTTTGGTGATTTATTTTTTCGGAATGATAGTGTGTTTTGTTGGCAACTAAGAGATTTAATATGGGTTTTTTTAACATACGGCTAAAATCTTTTTTAAAATGCGTTAGTTACAGAATGATATATCTTGAAAATGTATTTTAAAAAGAAATTGAAATGAAATGGCCAAAATTCAGAAATATTGTGATTTTTTAACTTTCAACCAAGCCCGATCGGAATTATAAAAAAAAATTCGTCAAAAACATTGTAATCAGAAAACTCCATTCCCTTGATGTAAAATGGTTTACAAATTAAAAGGATTTATAAAACAAACTAATTTCTTGATGAAAAGTGCATAAGATAAGCAACAATATGATTATTTTAGTAATATCCATCAGTTTTGATCAGGATCGATACTTTTTTCTCTGGTTTGGTTAAAAAATAGCGATATTTCTGAAATATGGTAATTTCATTTCAAATTCTTTTTTGGAATATGGTTGTCCAATATATCATTTTTTCCCCAAAAGACATATGTCCTGAAGATTTTCGTCGTAGATTTTATGAATATGAATTTTAAAAAAACCGTTGTAATTTTCATAGATAATTTTTAATTTTAAAAAATTACAGCATTTACATGAGTCTTTTTCGCAGGTTTTATTAGATATCTATATCATTCATCCAATCAAAGCGAAGTTCGGATTTTAAAATCTCTTATTTGCGAACAAAGCACGTTTTTTTTTATCATTCCGGAAAATTACAAATGGTTTGTATAAAATAATTGAAAGCTTGTAACACTCTTTAGATGGTGAAATCATGTTTCATACGAGGTGCTTAGACGAACCATTCAATGCGATTTTAGTGTAATGTGTCACCTCAACATTCACATGTACAGCAAAAACAATTTTATTTATAAGATTATGAAAAGCGGATTTGGTCTATCATTTCCTCTGTGTGGTGTTAGTTGTATTTAGACTTTCACCTTTTAGGGTTTTAGACGAGAGTTCCGCCATCATGGCGCATCATTTAACCGTGGGACTTCAAGGCTTCTGCCTGAGAAGTTCGATTGACGGACATGAGGGAAACCAAACTGTAAGATGTCATTGAATAAACTAAAACGTAAAAATTCATTATCAGCATCTTTATTCATTATCAGATATATGAATATCCATTACTGTGAACGACACAAAATATAGGAATGATAATGATCGTAGAAGTACGACCACACTCTTCTCATTGTGTTCCCCTTCTTGGGAAAACTTCCACAAGGGGTGGGTTTTATGTTGAATTTCCAGTCAAGGTCATTTACTCCGGGAACAAACCATCCAGACCATTTCCCGTTAAACCAGTGGATTTTGTAGGCCGCTATTTTCCCTTTTAATACATGGTAATCCATGTTGTCGTACAAGCCTATCTGCCATTTGCAGTTCCTGGTGGCGTTGCTCCGGTATTGCCTACACCTGGTTTGGGTAGAAATATCGTGTTTGATGGTATCTGGAGTAGCCCAACTCACAAACAGAACAATGCTCAAACAGACGAAGAGACGTAGTAGCATTGTGTTAACCATTGTGGATGTGCCCAATCTCATCTGAAAGAGAAGCCATATTTGTTAAAGCACTCTCCCATCATTTTAGTTCTTGTAGAGCACACAGTATAATGGAAATAATTTTGATTATCGGTCTGTAGTCGTCACCATTCTACATGTAAGATCACAGGTATCTGAATTTTGATCGGTAAATAAATATGATTAGTACGCACATATATTCTTTTTTTTTATTGCTTAAGACATATGTCTTATCACATCAATTTCATAAATACATGTACATAAAAATGACATAAATATTTTCCTAAATTACAAAGTTCGTGTACATTATGAACACTTAATAATTGTACAAATTTGAAAACAGATGGTTTTTGCCAATAATACTTTTTGATATATCTATGTCGAAATTCCTCGTAATGATGACAAATTAATATAAAGTGGTATTCGTCCTCTATGTCATTTTTACAAAATTTACATACTCTATTTTCTCTAAGTATATTGTTATGGTGGCCTGTTTCAATTTCAAGATTATGAGAGGATAGTCTAATTCGACAAATGTGTCTTTTATACATATTAGGTATAGGTTTACAAAAGTAATACTGTAACGAAAAGTGATCAATAACATGTTTGTAAATAATACACTTTGAAGAACAATTAATTTGTTCAACTAAACTTTGAACACACATATCAGTCAACCTCTGTTTTATAATAGGAAAGAAAAGTTTAGAAGTTGCATTCTCCTGATCATACCAGATATATCCTAACCCTATATCGTACAATTTTTGTTTGATGCAATAGGCCCAGTTTTTGCTACAATTTTTCATTCTATCACAGTTGTAATATAATCCATCGTAACAATTTCTAATTATACAATTTTCACTACGCAACACTTTAAACCAAAATTTGAACATTCTGAAAAATCGAATGATTTTCATAGGTAACCTCCCAGTTTCGAAATACACCGAGGCAGAATTTATGATTTTTCGCACACCTAAAACAGATTTTATAAACTCTAACTGTATCTTTTCTATATATCTGGCATTATGGCTTCCCCATACCTCACAACCATAATTCAGGATACTTGCTACATATATGTCAAAAAGTGCCAATAGTGTTTCGGTGTTATCGCAATTCACCTTTGAATTAGAACGCTTTGGCCGATATAGTATTGCGTTGTGTGACGACACAATTGAATCTGTTTGTAATACAATTGCGAAATGCAACAGACACTCTCATTGGTCCATATGTATAAGTCCGCCCAAATTCCCTTATACGGGAGTAGTCAGCATTTGAAAACATGACGGCCAGATGCTAGATGGAAAAAAACTTCAAAGGAAGAAAGAGAAAAAGTTGTATTCTTGTGTTGTTGTCTGATAACTTTAATATCAAAAAAAAATTCCTAACATATTTTCCTACTATACTTGTGTCCAAACATACCTTCAAATATTTATTAAAGCCCCAAAACTCGATCACAGCTTTTGATGATTTCGTTCGTAGACGTAACCATGTTAGGTAGCCAGTCAATTCGAATCCCGGTTCATTTCCATACTAGCACAATAGCGTCTAGATGTGTACTAATACCCCACAAATATTTTAGCTAAATAGTTTAGATAATATACCACCCCAGTCCCATTAAATGATAATTATTCAAATAGCTAAACTCACGCTTTGGCCCTTTTTGTTCGCCATCTTTTTGCTTGTTGTACACTTTGGAACAAGTTTCCAAGGTCTGTATTTTAACTAGTCATTGTTTGTTATTTGTGATAATCATGTATGGGGAAAATCAGGACAGATGTGTTGAAATCCTATGTAATTACATTGTATGTATCTACTGATTTTCCCTTGTTTGAACTGGTCAGTACCATATTTATTTGTGAAATTATCTATATGGGGGAAATCAGAAATGATGGGTTGATATATTGTGCAAGATTATGACAGTGTTCGTGGATCGCTGATTTCCCCCCTTCTTTGTATGAACCTTTATCTTCGTCATTTGTTGTCTAAAATAAATGACATATTTCATTCTCATACAGTTTTACAGTGTTGATTTTTAAAGCAAAAACAAGCTTCGGTGAGCTGTCCTCTTGAAAAGGAAATAGTATGAGACATAAATGCGGCTTTCATTAGTCATGGGCGGCCGAGCCGCGCCGGCCGGTCTCCATCTAATGGGCTTATGTAGCAGTTTCGTTAATCAAGAGCTTATTTTACCTTTACAAAAACTGTTTTAATTTCTATTAATTATTCGTGTTGATAATAAATGAAGAGCGAATACATAACATACAACCGATTTTATGAATAGATATCAATAGCAAGAGTTCGAATTGACTGGCTACCTAACATGGCTACGCCAACAAACGAAATCATTTGAAGCTGCGAGTTTTCGGGCCGTGTGTGGCTTTAATGAAAATTTGAAGGTATGTTTGGACACAAGTATACAGTAGGAAAATATGTTAAGATTTTTTTATATTGAGTTTATGAGACAGCAACACAAGAATACACCGATTTCAGGCCTCAATCGTCCGCAGCTTTTTGTGACCCGTAAATCGAAGGTTTTTATAAGGGGTGGATCTTTTCAGAGAGCTATGTACATTTCTCCAGCTACACTGACTCCGCTCGAGAAAGTAGGCGGGCTGTAATTGGCCAATGAAAACTCTTGTTGTATTACATCAAACATGTCATTCAAATTGTTCAATCGTCTCATTAAATTGTGTCGTCACACAACGCAATACTATATCGGGTAAAGCGTTCTAATTCAAAGGTGAATTGCGATAAAGCACAAGTTTAGCTCTCGCAACTGTAATGGCACAATATCGTGTTTTAAAAATTCTACTTCAAAATCATTCACATATAACGAAAAAAGGATGGGAGATAACACTTCTCCTTGTAATAGTCCTACGTTACTTTTAAAAACTTCTGACATCATACCTGCAGATTTAACACTAGATTTCATGCTTTGATACATAACCCGGATAATGCGTGGTAATTTACCTCTAATACCACATGATTCACACCTCGAAAAAAAGATTTTTGCCATACCAAATCACTTGGTACACCCCAAGTCCAAGGTTCATTGCTGGGTAACCGCGTCACTGTATCCATTATTATTAAACCGATAGGTAACAATCAAGGAAGGGCGGTGCGCTTTCTGAATATGGTTTTACAGTTACCAGGGGCCAGTTTCACAAAACTATTTTACGACTAAGATCTGTCTTAAGACCAAAATTTGTCAAAAGATCCATCATAGCTGTTTCACAAAACTGTCATATCTTAAGATAATCTTAAGATTGTTAGAAATCTTAAGACATCCAGATATTTGTCTTATACCGCGACATGTGTTCTTTGTGATGAACTCAATATTCGTTTAGACTATCCCACAGCCAACCTTTTCCTACTTTCGCTGTTTAGGCATGTCGGATCCACTTTTTCTTCACTTCTTCATCCGCCCGGACATAATCTGTTGAATTTACAGCATCTTAAAAACAAACGTCTTTTTTCTCCCTCCACTTTGTGAAAAAATATTGATATTTCAGCAACTGAAAGGTTTGGACATCATTTCATGGACATCTTAAATCTTTTGACACCGATTTGTTTGAGTGCATGCGCACGGATTCCGTAGCCGTTGTGTGGTCATAATTAAACGTATTCGAATACCATTCATTTATTGTTTGTAGGCACAAAAGCAGTGTTGAGGGAATCTATTTCTTCACGTTTTATGTTTGGTTAGTTTTCATAGTATTCCATTTCATTCAGTTATAGGCTTTATCACATAGGAAAGCCTTTACGCCCAGTATACATGTACATGTTTAGTCGAACACGCGTATAATTACACGCGTTTTGTTGGATTGATGCGTCGTTCGTTATAAATTTGGATAAGTATTACTTGTGTCTTTGGTTTTCTCTACCCACTCACACCCTCATTTACTGAATACCTTTTTTGTATTCAGTATATTATTTTGTTCAATAAAACAAGTGCGACGTTGCTAACTTGTAACAAACGCAACAATCCAAGATTGTCTATTTTTCTTTATATTTCAAATTAGTTAAGCACATATTTTATTTTCGGAGGAGAGGAATGGAGGGAGAAAATAAAAAGAATATACCAGACTTTGATATAGGTTTTCTACAAAAATATTCAATGTTTATTTTTTGTATCACAATTTCTGAAATCAAATAGTACACAAATCCAAAGTAACTTTTGCAATACGAAATAAAGTGTAGGTCACATGATTTTAAAAAAGAAGTACAATGTATCAAATTTCATAAATATGTTAGATAATTACAAATGCCTAAAATCGCAATATTTCAACTTCCTATTTATATTTTTGTATACTTTAATCTTTTATTTAAATGTAATATTTAAATTCATCCATGTAGTTTTAAAATTATAAAGGAAACATGGTATTTTACAATGTAACGAGTATACAAGTACATGTAACAGCGTCCTAAGATCTATCTTAAGGTTTCTTAAAGTTAAGATAGTTTTGTGAAACGGTTCTGCCGTATCTTATGATTGTCATAAGGCAGATCTTAAGACACTCTTACGATCTATCTTATGGCAATCTTAAGATAGATTTGTGAAACCCGGCCCAGAATTGGTATGGAACATTGAATATTAAAACCAAAAACACGAAAAATGTTGTGGATTGGGCGACCAACAGGAACAAGAGATCAGACATGCAGATAAAGCGAAATAAATCTATTTAAGATATATGTACCCCCCTTCTCTCTCTCTCTCTCTCTCTCTCTGAGGTATCTGTTATGCCCCAATACTAACAATTCATGAAAATAGTATGAAAGGTGAAGATAACGAACAGTGATCACTCAAAACTCCTATATCAGCAATACAAAATAGAGATTTAAGCAAACATGGACCCCGGCACACATCAAAGGTGGTACTAGGCGCCTAGGAAGAGTGAGCATCCCCTGTCGACCTGTCAAACCCACCGTGGACCCTCTATCTTGATCAGGTAAATGGATTTATTATATAGCTAATAAATAGTCAACTATAAAATCTGCGTAAAAGCTAGAGAATGTTAGCGTTCAATATCCTGAGAATTTATTGAACGCTAACTTTGCATTGCGTAAATTGTATGCGCCCGAAACATTCCGAGTATGAGCGTTCAATATTGACGTTACCGTCACGACGTAAACAAGCCAAAATGGCAGACGACGGTCCTCCGAATCTGACAGAGCTGGTATTTGATATTTACTTAAGCAAAATGTTTTACTGTACTTAAATTATGATGTCTCCATTCACAAAATCAGTTTGCCTCATGCATTAATGACGGGTTAAATATTGAACAGTTAAGAAATGCATGCTGTTATTGCACACTGCCAATATTGAAATCTCGTCTATTTTGGGGTATTTTGAGTGAAAAGGGATATAATTTAACGCCTAAATACTTTAGCTATATAATAAAAGGGTTATTGAACTTTATTGGTGAATATCGGCACTCGTTGGCTGTCAAAATGCACTCGCAAGCTCGGCATTTTCACAGCCAACTCGTGCCAATATTCACCAATATAAGTTCAATAACCCTATATTATCTATAGTCAAAATCAGTGTACCAAGAACGGTCCAACAATCGGTATGAAACACGTCAGACAGCATTTGACCCATTGATAGGTTGTATTGGCAAACTAGATCGTTATAACGACCCTAGAATTTACGAAATGCTGACTTTAAAACGAGACTTTTGAAACCCTTGCATCACCAAGTTCTTTTTCAGTAGCCTGCCTTGATTTTAAAAACCTGATCATACGCAGAACAAGCTGTTGTGTATCAAATTAGTTGATTGATTGATTGAATATTGTTTTACGTCCCTCTAGATAATATTTCACTCATATGGAGACGTCACCATTGCCGGCGAAGGGCTGCAAAATTTAGGCCTATGCTCGGCACTTATGGCCATTGATCAGGAGGGATCTTTATCGTGCCACACCTGCTGTGACACAGGGCAAGTGGTGTTGAGGACCTATTCTAACCCGGATCTCCACGGGATCCAAATAAGTTGAGAGATATAAACAATATATTCAGGTGATAATGGAATATTGCTACATAAATATGGGAAGTTGATGATGGAGAAGCTGAAATCCTCCCATTTATCATAAAGCTGAGTTGTTAGTTTGCCGTTAATATCTTTTTCAATGAAATGTCTAAGTATGAAGCAAAAGAGAACGAGTCGTTTAATTCGAGTTCATTGAGATATATCGAATCGACATATGAATGAAAATTATAATTGTTAATAGATAAAACGTCTTCGATATATCAAAATGTCGCATTGAAGGCCACAGCGATATATATTTTCTTCTTATGTAGAAGTCTTTTAAGAATATAGAAATGGGTGTTTTTTGGGTTTTTTTTTTACAGTATTCTATTCAGTGTATAATTTAATTGATAATAAAGATCAAGATCGACGTTCAGAAAATCTAGGCAACTCTTGCTATATTCTCAAAACGGACGTTAAACAATATATACCCAATCTCTCATTTGGGCTTAATCCACACATCCCAAACCCTTTCAGAGTACCGTGCGAGGGGATTTAGACACTGTGCACAATCAATAACCTGATCACACGCTGTGAAATCTACAGTATCAACAAACGATACATTGATGGGTATATAATAAATATCGCTATCACGGGTGCATTTCATTTTGAAGCGTATTTTGAAAGTACAAAAGATTTCTGCCAGATGGATACCGCATATATTGACAGAGGACCAAAAACGGGTACGAGTACAAACCGTTAAGCAATTGCTCAAAATGTTTCCCAAATTCAATCAAAGACAATTTGCAAACATTGTTACTGGTGACGAAACATGGGTTTACAATTTCGAACCAGTACGAAAAATTGGAAACAAAATATGGCTAACTAAACACGGTAGAAGGCCTGTAGTTGCCAAAAGAACCATAAGCACAAAGAAGGCTCTTTATTGCATATTCTTCTCATGTGATGGTATAGCCGTACAAATTCCGGTGCCGAAGGGCAAAAGTGTTACAGGTCGGTATTACCGATACTAAAAAAGCTCAAGAAATATGATAATAAACGACGCCCTGTGTCAGGATTAAGGCACGTTCGTCTACTTCACGATAATGCTCCATCACATAATCAGAACTTGTGAAGCAATTTTTTGAAGTCGAAAAAGGTTGCCGTCTTGCCACACCCACCATACTCTCCAGATCTAGCACCATGCATTTCAGAAATGGATTCAGAGATTGAAATTATGTATTTCAAACCGCGGAGAATACTTTGAAGAGATGTAATATGTTCATTTCACTATTTGAGCGGAATGCTTTGAAATATCGTACAATACATATTACATATCGAACAGCCCTCGTATTTTGATCAGGTGAACGGAGTCATCCGTAGTCAAAATCAGTGTGCCAAGAACGGTCTAACAATCGGTATGAAACATGTCAGACCGCATTTGACCTAATGAATGATAGTGTCCCATGTACATGTTCGATACGAGTCACTCAGCCATTAATATTGCATGTAATATAAAAGAAATCTTAAAAGATTTTGCTTTGTTAAGCAAAATTGACGCTTGTGTGCACGATAATGTTCGGAACATGGAAAATGCGGGTATGTTAAGCCCAGAGTGGGATATGTCGTGTTTCGACCATACTTTACAGCTATAAATAAAACTGGCCCCTGAAATACAGAATGTGGCCAAACTTCTTTCAAAAGTGTCGGAAACTCGTAGGTCTTGCTGCTTGTTAGACGATCGGTTCATCAACTGAAGCTTCAATCAAACTTCCCCTTTTATGCTTTATCTGTATTTTTGAACAGTCAGTACATTTGATTAATTAACCGTATAATAGATATAAAAAAAAAATAGTTTGAAATATGAAAACTATAAGGTACATAAGTTATCATTATATTAAAAGCAAAGGACAGCTCTCTCCCGATCTGTCAAAGGACAGCTCTCTCCCGATCTGTCGGCATTAAACAGTTAAGGATAAAATTTGATAAAACAAACGAGTTTATAATTATTATATAGTAGTATAAAAGGTGAAGATAACGAACAGTGATCAATGTAAAACTTATACGATACCAATTTTGATGCACCAGATGTGCATTTCGACAAATAATGTCTCTTCAGTGATGCTCAAGGTAAAATATTGGAAATCTAAAATAACAATAAACTTGTAAGAACCAAGCAAAAAAAAACAAAACAAAAAAACAAAAAAAAAAAAACAAAAAAAAAACAAACAAACAAACAAAAAACAAAGTGCCAAAGACTGGAGTCAAATTCGCCTAAGGATCAGAGCTATGCATGAGGGAGATAATCCTTAATTTTGAAATGAATTTCAAAATTTTATCACAGCAATTAAATATACATCCGTATTTTCAAGCTAGTAACGAAGTACTTAGCTACTGGGCTGTATAGAGACCCTCGGGGACTAACACCCAGGGGTCGTAATCGCAATCTCAAAAATCCCACACGCAATACAAAATAGATAGTTGGGCAAACACGGACCACTGGACACACCAGAGGTGGGATTAGGTGCTTAGGAGGAGTAAGCATTCCCTGTCGACCTGATAACAAAAAATTTCATATTTGAAAATACATTATGACATGAACTGCGACGCTGTACGGATACGGCGGCCTAAAGCGTTGCAGATCCTACTCTCATGTATGTTCAGTTCTTATATTTACATTCTACATTTAAAGGTGCCGTATTAAGCAGTATTTTTGTTCGATGTTAAAAGCCAGACAAACTTTTTGTCAGTATGATAAACTATGAAAAATGATACGATTAGAGAATTTTCACCAAGTACTCGTATATACGGGTATTAAAGGGGCACGTAATATAACAAGAAAACAGTGATTTTCTAATGTATTTTTAAAGAAGGAATGACGTTTATGGTGAATGTACCAAGCGCGAGAGAAAATATCATCAGAAACACAATGGAGAATTTACAGTATGTAGTCGTATTGAATGGTGATTTCATGTTAAACATGAAATTACCCCCCCCCCCTTACAAGAGTTTCACAGAGTATCAAATATCAGTTCTGGAGAGTCAGCGCTTTTAAAAGGTTACCCATTAGCAAACATTGTGTCCTGTGGGGATCCGGGTTAGAATAGGTTCTCAGTACCCCTTGCTTGTCGTAGAAGGCGACTAAATGGGGTGGTCCTTCGGATGAGACCGCAAAAACCGAGGTCCCGTGTCACAGCAGGTGTGGCACGATAAAGATCCCTCCTTGCTCAAAGGTCATAAGCGCCGAGCACAGGTCTAAATTTTACAGTCCTTCACCGGCAGTGGTGACGTCTCCATATGAGTGAAATATTCTCGAGAGGGACGTTAAACAATATTTAATCAATCAATCTAAACATTATTTTATTTATGTTGGAGATGCAGATGTTAACTATAGAATATAGAACTTTTAAACAATACATATGACTGGCGTCATGAGAAAAGGGCCCTTATCTTTCGACGTCACAATTCACAGAAAACGACGTCAAAGTTGGTGAACTTGAAACGTCGAAATCGCGGCAACGTAAAAAAAATTATGAGTTTGTTGGTTGTATTTGCTTACATTCTGGATGCATTAATTATATAAATAATCACATGGCAGTTCCAACATAGAATATGTATATGTCCGAAAAGAATTTTAGTTATATATTACATGTCATTAATTTCATTGGACGGGTACAAATACCTGTGTTTCTTAATACATATGTAGTACAGTCTAGTAAATACGTACGGGTTTTCAAATGATATACATGTATACACTATGCAAATTTATTTATGCTGAATCGTACCGATATTTGTCAATTACATGTATCGTATAGTGCATATTGTTCCTAGTTTTGATGCACCTTTAATTTTAGATTAAATATATACATGTATTTGTATCCATATTTGATTTATCTCACATTTACAGATCTATGTACAGGCCTGTATATACTTGTAATAAGTATAATAATAATAATACCATATTTATATAGCACCCTTTTCATACACTATGTACGCTCAAAGGTGCTTTACAAATGCAATGTACATTATTACCCCGGCAGACCTTATATCAATCTAGAACTTTCTCAGCCTCCTAGGAAGCATACAAGCGCTAGAGCACTAACATTATAACAATATCTTTCACTATAGCCAGGTACATTTTGTATACCCCCTTTTACACTTGGGTGGAGTGAGGAAATTCCTGTAAAGTGCCTTTCCCAAGGACACAACGGCCAGGACTCGAACCCACGACCTTTCGGTCGAGAGTCTGACGGCCTAACCACTCGGCCACCGACGCCACATACCGTACATACACGTAAAAACTAATCGAAGGAATCGATCTATTTTCCAAACATACTGATATGTTATATGGAACTGTGAAATTAGATTTCTGAAAATCCACCATTTTAATTCAATTTGAGACAAACATTTCAGGTCAAATAATGATAATACAGTTACTAATTATTTAGTGGAAGTTTTATGTCTAGGGCCCAAAAGGTGTAGTATTGTATGTACTTTAGATGATTAAACACAACTTATTATTATACCTCAGTATGAGAATGCCATGCAACGCGTAATCTGATTGGTCTAGACAGTCACGTGCCAGGGAGGACAAAACTTCATATCTCCCTCTCAAACTCCCCGTCGAGGCCTCATTACGTCACCTACGAATTTGGTTTGTGAGCAAGCGAACTCTGGTGGAAGTTTGATCTCCCTCTCAGACATCATATTTCCATATCATATTTACCCCTTGGGCAGCCTCGTGCATTTTCAATAAATTTAACGTCAAGGTAGATGAAGTGTATTGTGACGTCACAATAAGTCCGAGTCATTCTACTTTCATAGTTCGTAAGACACAAAATATGCGGGTCTCTGATACACAGTTGAATCGCATGGTTTTGGTTTTGGTTGATACAAAAACAAGCAAGTAAATCAGCACTCAATGAGAATGGAAATACAAAAACTGGTTATCATATCACTGTATTTCGTTGTTTGTACCTTCTACCGTAATACGTTGACGGCGCGGTGTTACCGTTAGGACGATCCCAGCTACATACAATGTAGATGAGCGGACCCCTTACCAAAATGTAAAGTTTGCTGCAAATTTGCCGCAAGTTTGCTGCAAGTTTGCGGCAAACAAATCAGTGTGCCAGAGCTGTTTGCCAGAAGTGTGCAGCTAATGCCGCTAGCGGCATACAGTGTGCCACTAGCAGTACACAGTGTGCCACTAGTGGCACAGTGTGCCAGAAGTGCACCACAACTTTTCCTAAATGAAACAGTGTGCCAGAAGTGCACCACAACTTTTTCTTTGGTATTCAGAATCAAAACTGTGTGCCAGAAGTGCACCACAACTTTTTCTTTGGTTTTCAGAATCGTGTGCCAGAAGTTCACAACTTTTTTCTTAAAATTTTAGAACTGAAACAGTAAGGGTACCAAAGTTCACGACTTTTTCTTGAATATTTAGAATAAAAGAGCCATATCAATATATCCATCACAACATTTTCTATAATAGAACATATGCAACATTTCTCGCACCCCCTTCAATCGATCTTCTTGTCTTAATGGGAATTAGCGGTCATTTTGTCACCAAATATTGAATTCAATGAAAGTTGCCCTATAATAGATATTATATATTAAAGTAATAATTACACTTGTATTTAATTATTTCAAACACCTTTTAACATCTTGAAAAAGAATATGTGATTTTGGTGATTGAATATTATTGTCTTGCGAGACAGTATAATTATTTTCTAGTTACCTTTGCATGCTGTCAGCAAAATGTATTTGTTGTTTTTGTTTATATTTGAGAAATGATTTAATTGGGGTGCTGTGAATACTTCTTCCGTATATATATTTCTTTACATTAAAAGCGGTTATCTAACATAGTTTTATTAGGATTAATTTTCTTGTTTTTGTACATAATAAAAAATAAATGTTCTTATTAGTCATCAATATGTATTTCAATATCATCGAGAGATTTTGAGAGAAAAATAGTTGCCATCACTTTCACAGCTAATGCCCCTTTAAAGTAAGATGTAAGTGCACAGGTATCTGAATTTTAATCTAATTATTTCAATTATTTATTGATTCACCAAGCATGTTGGCATACAATCATGTTACACAATATGAGATATATAATGACAATAAACTAATTACTAACAGTTCATTTACATATATGTAAATACAAGTATATATTTGATATGTACCTGTGATATTAGACTATGTATACAATTTAGTATTGCATATATTACATAAATTAAATGTAGTTATAGCACTCTACTTTTGGTGCGCAATTCAAAACATTCATGGAAAAATTAAATGTAGTTATAGCACTCTACTTTTGGTGCGCAATTCAAAACATTCATGTAAAAATTCAAAAAACCTTCTAGCATGAACTACATTGACAGGGTTGCATAGTACTTTACAATGGTTTTCCTTTGATATAGCATCGTGTGAATTGTAGATGTTCAAAGGGTAATAGTTAATTAGAAAAAAATGTGAAGAATTTTTTTTTTATATCTAAATAAATGGAGAGAGAGAGAGAGAGAGAGAGAGAGAGAGAGAGAGAGAGATTCTTTATTTACATGTATATCTGTTGATTACAGTTCAGATACTGGGTTTGTGAGTTGAAATTAATCAAATGAGAGTGGTAAAAATCCACCTTTATATGTATAATTTACATATCAGGATTTTATCCAGATACGTTATTCTGGTTTGTGGAATGCTAATTTATACTAAGTTAGAATAATCTAAGCTGTATACCAAAGTAGGTCTTCATGGGGCTTTACGGCTCTATGCATCGTAAATAGAGATCGGGTTCAATGCGTCGGGTGTGGGATTCACACAATATATGCTGAGCGCGAAAGTTGATATTGACAGGCGCCATAATGTTATACCGGTAAACAACATTTTGAACATGAATCGAGAACAGGAGTTGAATCAGTTGATGCAGATATTCTGAGGAGAATCTTCCAGTCATTGAGTAAGTGAATTACTGTGTATCTTATAGTTATAAACTCTCTAATATATTGTTCAAAACGAAACTGACCATCGCTCATATTGTATGTTGTTGCGTCAAATCTTGCAAGTCGGTGTTTACGTTCATAAATTTACATGCTTCATTCAATTCTTTGAAATTATGTGGAATTATTTTTTTAAAAATTTCTTTTGTATGAGATTAGACTCCTTCTAGTTGCATTATCGTAGCCCTCGCGGATTTTTTTCTTATACATTTGGACAGGACCATAGATCTATAGGCACTTTAAAAAAAAAATGGGGAGAGAGGGGGAAGGCCGGAAAACAAACAAATAATTAGGCCTATTTCCGTAATACTTATGCTATTTTTTGTTTACTTTCTACTCGGGTGATATTTGCAAAACTTAATTAGTTTATTAAGTAAATTGTGTTTTTTAATGAATGGTTGATTATTTTTTTTTTTATTCAAATGCTTATGATTTGAACCCAGATGTCCAGTTAGAAAAATTAAACTGCATTATGATCAGGGATGTGACCTCCGGAATCTCAATTTTGTCTCTACATCAATGCATTTAATACGTTATTAAAATGGATTGAAGGTCTTGTCTTGGCAATAAAGTTAATTTGTACGTAAAGTTGGGTCAGCATGATATTAACAGTTGTACATCAGATATTGCATTTATTAGCCCAATGGGCTGTAACACAACATTGATTATTGCTCGGCTTTGAAAATCGGTGGCCCCAGGTGTCGGGTGACGGTAATTACATGTACACACCCCAGAATGATTCCTCCTATGTTAAATGCCTTGCATTATTTAAAATTTTATATCTTTTTCAGAATATATTTCATGATAGTCATGCAGATTCAGAAGTTGTGATGGTGTGTTGATAGGCTGTCTTCAACTTGCCATATCTTAGAGTTCCAACATGCAGGCCTGGATTAATGTGTATAAATCACTAATGAAAAAAAGAATGACATTTCAATTTATACACACTTGCCAAGTGAATCTGATGAGACTGCTACATGTATTTGTGAGTAAAGGCACTCTGTCTTAACCGAAAAACTATTTACAGTTTATCACAACAAATGGATGGGACAGTAGAGCTGTTGCGGACAATATGTGATTGTGATGACCAAGTACTGAACAAGTGGAAGATTAGAAGAAGGTCCAGAATTCAATCATGTTTTTGATTCTAAGGTGCACACAGCATGGAGATAGTCCTATTATTCTCCCGTTCATCTATGATGGAGAAACTTGTATAAATGTTTAGTGTTCTCCCTAATAATTAAGTGCCCACAAGTCTGTATTAATTTATCAGAATATAAAGTCCTTCACAGTACTGATTTTAAAATTAATGTAGATTGTCTCCAGATTTTTCTGAGGAAAAGTGCATAGTTTACATGTGTGAATTTTGAATATATTTCATTCTTGTCTGCAAATGTTGCCGAAACCTGTTGTTATTGATGCACAGTCATGTTATGCAAATGATAGACCTTCTTAACTACATGTACAGAAGATCATGTCAACTCCTTTGTCTTAATTGTATACACAATTCTAGCATTTATAGCATCATTTATATAGCACTTGCTAGCTTAAGAAGGATTTTATTTTCTAAAAGCTTTCATTTGACATGATTGATCTAAAACGACCAAAATTCACAAATCTATTTAAATCACAACCTGACCTTATGTCAGAAAAGTGCCACTGTGGGTTGATATTTTTCTCTTGGATCTTGAAAGAAATTCTTTATGCAGCAGTTTCCAAATAAAATGTACTCTCATGGCCAGGGTGGGACTTCACTGAGAACTTTTTAACATTGCACAATGCAATATTTGTAGATTAGAAGTTGTTGCAGTTTCTTTAAGTTTTCTCTCACATCTTGTTATAATTATATTTTATATTTTTGGTTGGGTTGCACAATGTGCAAACAGTTTATAAAATGGTGAATGACTCAGTGGTGGGCAAACGACAGTAGCGTCCCTGTAATAGTACCTACTTTGTGTAATCAACTCCTTTCATACCGCAAATGCGCTGCAAATTTGCAGCAACTGTGTGCCAGAGGGCTTATATTTTGGTAAGGGACTCCAATTTCAAACGTACTTTTGTAGTCTTGCTTTGTTTCGGTATAATAAACAATTTATTGCATGAATGTTCGGGAGATATGAAGATTTATT
Organism: Ostrea edulis; assembly: GCF_947568905.1. NCBI lineage: Eukaryota > Metazoa > Mollusca > Bivalvia > Ostreida > Ostreidae > Ostrea > Ostrea edulis. The sequence continues at coordinate 49,654,198 of NC_079168.1, read as the reverse complement.
CACCCAAGAAAAATCATGTTGCCCTCGGGGAATATGATTTTTCTTGGGTGAATAAATCTTCATATCTCCCTCACTATCATGCAATAAATGTATAATATCGCCATTTAAAGTAGTAAATATTATCTATATCTATTATATGTAACCAGAACGAATATCATGTAATTTGATGTCAGCTTATAATGACAAAAATTAAGAGAAAGCGCTTACGATTTACCATAAAGTCACGTAGTAGAAAGTACGGGGTGGGTGGGTTACAGAGAAGTTTGCTAATATTATCGACAAGCCCCCCCCCCCCCCCCCCCCCCCCCCCCCCCCCCCCATCCTCAGAAAAAAAACTCAGATGGATTGTATTTTGTCAAAACGTCAAAATCCGGGGCGATCACAAAATCGATCTTGTTTTAATATAAAAATAACTACGCATGTAAAAATAACGGGAAATGAACGTTCTGAAAACAAGGGGGACAACCTATCATCGCATAAGGACCGTAGGGCTCTTGCATATTGTACTTGTTGGAGTATTATGTATAAGATTTTTTCGTTCTGCATGATACTGGTATGAAGCATGTGAAGAATGAAGTAACATGGCAACAATGGACTCGCCCTTTCATTTCCGCACGTGATTTTCCAATACAGTGAATACGGATTGCCACCCCCTGCAGTACCCTATGTCAAATATACAGTCCAAACCCCATGCAGTTCTTTTGCGAGCATCCTCGAAAAAGATAGGATTTTTTACAAGATACAATTCTGTCTGTGAGGGGAGCAATGGTAGAGCTGTTATAATTCTTGTTAGCTGCAGAATTGTTGCTAAATTCATGTTTATTGGTAAAGTTCTACACGTTTAAAAAGAGTAATTATTTAAATTATATCTTTGAAAAGTTACTATGGTGTCTTGAAGATATTGACAGAATAGAAAAGAATCATATCAAGATTCAGGTGGAAATCTGAATTTAAGTCAAAACATGTTAGTAAGACCTCCCCCATATCGATCCACTTCGCCTCCCCAATGTCAAATTCTTGCTGACGCACCTGTGCATGCATGTCTATGTAAAGTTTTACTATTTTACTCACACAAACAATAAATGCAACGTGTGAACAGCGCATATGCATACATAGCCGCTTACATGTACGTATTTCGTTTTACTACTGCATGCCCGATGGTTACCCTGTCATATTGTAAAACATTGTAACAATAGCCTTGGTGCAAATTATGATGCAAACAAAACAACAACAACAAATGTAGAAGGGTGGGGCTGTTACATTAAAATCGTCCGTCTCAAATCTAATGTTTGTCTAAAATGTAAATCTATTCGATGTCGCGTGTTGGTCACTGTCTCCACGGAGGAGAAACTGACAATATACGTCTGATGAAAATGTTTTAAGGTACAGTCATATACAAAGTAAAAACTTCTTCATGCGCTTCAAAATACATTCAAATTACCACATCATATGTGACTGCTGTCAGTTTGAATTTGTTTTGTTCACATTACTCTTTTTAACTTGGAAAACGGTTTCTAAGTATTACAAACGATATATTTCCTTAAAATTTGAGTAAAACTCTGATATAGCGAATTTCTGGGGACCCTCTATAAAAATTCGCTATAAGCGTAATTCGCTATACGTTGATAGCGAATTCATAATTCAAATATAACGAATTCGTTATAAAACTGATTTGTTCTACATGTATACCAGTTACATAAAAAAGCTGCAATCGATATACTTGCGTTTGCATTGTCTTTAAGTGAAATAAAGCCTATATATTTTTGAGAAGAAATATTTTTCTACAAGAAATATACACATTGATTTATATATGATAATTTATCTTGATGGATTATTAAATCATGCAAGAACATGTCGAGAGAGAAATGTCAACCAGTTTTTGCGCAATACAAACATGTACAGTCTATTGCACTTGTCATTTACTTGTTGCTTTACACAAATAAAGGAATGTACGATAAAATAAATGGAATCAAACTTCAAATTTAATTAACGAGAATAGTAAACAATACCGACAATATATTTCCTAAAACGTATGTGTAAGTATTGTTTTGCGTTAACAACCTTTTTTGAAAAAATACAAACAGAAATTTTGTAATAAGTGTGGATCCTTTATGTCAGTGGAAAACGATTGTTAAAAATCACAAAGAGTTTAAAATGAAAAAAAATAACTTTGTTATAAAAGGTGATTTTTACGTTCATTTTTAATTCAAGGGGAATAGGAATTTATTTCGTTATATCCGTAAATTCGCTATATCCGTGTTCGTTATAGACACAGATTTTTATATAGAATATATAAAGAATTTGCCGGGGAAATCGTTTTCACTTCGCTATAGCCGTAATTTCGCTACATCCGTTCCGTGTTCGCTATATTCGAGTATTACTGTATTGCAAAATAACGTAATGTATTTTTTTTTCAATTTGAAATATAATTCCATGGGTATGAAGTTCCACATATAGAAATATCTCTGTACCTCGACATGCAGTTTACTATGAATGTGTAAACCTCACTAGAGAGAATAGCACGTATACGTATGCGCCGTCCGATGCCTCTTGCTCAAACCAACTGTCTCAGGTTCATTAAACCTTGAATTTCTCCCCAAACGTCTAGACAAGAGGGACCCTCTAGTTCACAACACCAAGAAAAAGTCACCTTTTCGGAGCATGTATGGAAGGGTCGGTGAAAATAGTACAATTGCTACCTTATTCATGAAGACTATGAGAACGGCGTTGATGGTTCAAATGCCATCCCATGGCCCTAACACTGTTTTATTCATGATACATCATACATATGCCATATCCATTCGCAACAACAATAGTTTTAATGCTTTATTTAGTTAAAATCCAGTTTACATTTGCGTTAGACAATGATTCTCTTTCAAACCTGTTAAAGTTAAATGCACCGCGCAGTCATTGTTCACAAAACGTTCCTGTAGTGGAACTGGAATACACCAGTTTGTTTCTGAGAAGTTTTGTCATCTGTCGGGTATTTCAAAGTGTGCTACTTCAAAATTTTCACTTTCATTTCCGGTGAATGACGAAAACCTCATTATATTGTGTCGAAACACAGCTGTTGATATATTTTACAGGACACTACCGCGGGTTTTAGCTAAAGGTCAGATAACTATATATTTGATTAAATACAAAATTGATTTAAGCAATTAACTTATATTATATTATCATGAATTAAATTCATAAGACAAAGATACATGTACCGTCAGGTAATATCGTTTGTAAAAGATCCAGTCCAAGATGTACCGTGTCTCGCTCTGACTGAGGAATGAATTCTCGCCGGCAAGTAATGTCACTGAACTATATTTATTTATTTACTATTTAACCTTAAATTTATTTATTCATTTATGCATATTTGTGTTGAAAGTGAGTTCTAAACACATACGTAAAATGATTGCGTAAATGTGAAATTAATCGGGAAAGGTAAAATTGATGCTGCGTTATTTCCGTGCGAATTCGCCGGTATTCAGGTCGTTGGAAATTAAAATATTACCATTTCTATATAATGTTTCTTTTCCCCACAATATAAGATCAAATATTTGTGTTTGAAATGAATATATGACAGTAATTAGAATCGATTTCATGGACCAGCAATATAATCAGCATGATATTATACGACGTTACAATTGTTTTTACGTTGACGTTTCTAATATTTTTACAGATGTATCTCAAAAATTGTCCTAAAACATTAAATAACGTGATATCAACATAAATTTGGTATTTTTGTGAACAGACAATGATACATAATAAAATTCTAGGAAAAACTAAAAATGTGAAATTTTGACCGTAAGTCATATATAATAGAGCTGGTAAAGAAGATTTGCATTCAACGTTAGACCTTTGTTTTGTGAAATAATCCCCCTGCCCCTAAATTTACTAGTTCTTTTTTTATTTTAGAAAATGATATTGTAAGATAATCCATATACTGATTATCACGTGTTTCAAGTTTCCAAGCGAACTCCATTTTCCCCACAAGTCTTTCTTGTCTATTATTCCAAAAATGTTGGATTAGGATCTTGTTTCAGAATTTGAAGATGAAGATTTTGAATTAATGATTTATCTTCACTCGAGTAACAACATGCAATTCTATCGTACTTTCTATAGCAAAGACAAAAACAAAAACAAAAAACCCAAAAACTTGTGCTATATCAATATAAAATCACAGATGTGACATCAGAGGTAAAATATAATGATTTTAAACAGAACTAACAACACATGTCAGGAACGTTAGTTATGTTTTTTTTTTTGTTTTCCTGCAATCGCTGTGTGGCAAAAAACTTCTAGATATTTCTATGTTCTCCTTCAAAGAGGATGGGCACATTGCTTTGCATATATTGATCTGTCTGTCAGTCAATTAATAGTTAGAGGTGATGTTAGAAAATATTTCTCTTCATATGCTTTACACAAGGAAGGCTTATACATGTATCTTCCTATCAAAGAGACTGGTCCAAAACGTCGAAAATCACAAAATTTACATAGACTATCCTTCAAATTGATTAACAAATTCAGTTGAATTAACCAGTCAATAATTACCTCCAAACTTTCCCATATTTTCACAAGATTTTTCAATCTGTATGGCATCGCAACGTGTATTTGTTTACATTTTTGTAAGATGTGTTACTGTACATACTCTGTACGCACAGTGATAACAACATTTTGAGAAACAGCTGATCAGATTTTTATGTAAACTTAACGTTTTAAAGTAATTTTCTGATTTTAAGTTAAGAACTCTCCTTTAAAATGAAGTTTTCAACCATGAAAACTATTACACTATGAAATTTTATCTAGATTACGAACCTAGGCTCAAAAATACCCCAAAACCATTACTTTTCATTTTTACGACGGTTATCGCCGTTGTACTATAGAGTATAAGCATCATCACTATTCATATGTTTTGGCGCCTTATTTTGGGGACCGGTAAAGTAAAATCGTCCCTTATTTCTTAATTGAACATGCTAATAATGTACATGTTATTTTGGGAACACATGTAGTATAATTTCGTGAATGAAATGTATCTATGAAAATTGCATTTAGTAGACATTTAAAAATATACCACTTTCCATGTTACACTGTCTTCTATTTTTTTTTTTATATATATATACGTATTTCTCACAAATGTCCTTTCTAGGAAGCTCCTAGCCCGTAGTTTGTGTTTACAATGTGTCGTCTTTGATGCGGTATGGAACACGGTAACGGCCAAATTGGACTTGCCAAATAAAAAAAAATGGGAAATTCAAATGGCCATATCTTGAAAATGCCCCAACATAAATTTGTCAGACAATCTTCATTTACCTTTATTTTATTCACACTTTCAAACAATCATAATGTAGAAAAAATCCTAAAGGGGGCGGGGGCAATGTGTTACTGGCCCATGGTATATTTGTGTAACGGCGGGGAATTCCAGTGATCTCGAAAACAATTTTAACTAAGTTAGATTTTTGATTGATCAAGCACGTTGGTCACTTGCTGTTATGATCACTACCTTTAGAACATTAAAGACATGCTTACCAAATACAATGGAGGCTATGAAATCATATGCATGTATGTATTTTAAAGAAATCGGATACTATGATGCGCAATGGCCCAGCACCTGCGTGTAATATATACAAAAAGCAGTTGAAATAAAATTTCAGAGTGCTTAAAAGGCTGAAATTCACTTAAGTTAGTTTGTATCATCATATCGTATAATTTTTAAAAAGATATATAATTATGCAAGATTTGGAACAATTATTAGCATCAATTTATTCTTAAATTCAAATATTGGTTTAAATATCTTTCGGTATTTTTTTGTTTATCCAAGTAAACATGGTTGATCGTCTATATTTGTAACATGCATTCACATGTACCTACGTGAAGTTAAACTTACGAATATTTATATCTTTTAGATATACAATGTTAATGATAATAATAACAATATTTGAATTAATTTATTGAATTAGATACCGGTTATCAGAACTATAAAAATTTGAACTCTTCAAAAAAAAAAGAAAAAAAAAAAAGAAGTTACGAAAATGATGCGTCACTTGGGCAACTCTTGTACATACAAATTAGTGATGCTAAAGACGACTCATTTCTCATACAAAATATTTGCCTGATTTGAAGATTTTTTCCCCAGAATGTCGCTAGCGAATACCCTTGTACCAAAAACATAAGTTATTAATTTAAATTTCTGATGTTTGGTAGCGGAGACA
>NC_079168.1:49602998-49642998 GCF_947568905.1 Ostrea edulis | reverse complement strand
ATTCTAAAAAGGAAAACATTATTCGTTCGTTCTCAAAAGAACCGTGAGTACTGTTTAACGCTTATCCGTGTGTGTTATTTTGTGAACAATTTTATGTAAATATGGCAAATACTAGGAAAGCGTCAGAGAAAACGTCAGAGAAAAATAAACTTGGAAACGACAAATGTGAAAATAATACTCCAACAAGTGAGATGACTTTGGCGTCAATCAAATCAGACTTAAATGAAATAAAAAAAAGCCTACAGAAATCAGTGAAAACGGGAGATCTTGAAGGTATAGTTACAAATATAGTGAAAGGTCTGCTGAAGAACAATCAGAAAAGCGAGAGACAGTATTGAAACAAAAGATTGACAGGCTATCAACGGACGTCGATCGACTGACTATGGAGAATGAAACTCTGCGCGAAAAGCTTTGTGATGTGAATAAGAACACCAGAGACTTGCAGAATGAAATAACAGAAGTTAAGGATTTAGCCACTTTTGCAACCGTCAAAGCCAACTACAACGAACAGTACAGTAGAAAAAACAACATCAAGATTTACGGCGTACGGGAAGCAAAAGGAGAGAAAATCGTTGAAGTCGTGAAGACAACGTTAAAAGAGAAGGGAGGTGTTAATGTAGACGAACGAGACATTGTAGCCGTCCATCGCATCCCAGGTTCAAAACAGAATACCCCGAGGCCCATCATTGAAGATGAAAAACAATGACAGAAAAGCCCACATTATGCGACATAGATCGTCGGTTAAAAACGCCCCGGGAAAGATCAGAATAGGGGACGATGTAACAAAGGAAAATGGTGAACTCATAAAGCGACTAATTGATACAGAAGGTGTGACATCGGCATGGTTTTTCAATGGGTCGGTATATGGAACAGTGAAGGGAAAGCGCGTAAAGTTTGACATTCTGGACGACATTGAATACAAAGTTAGTAAAATCCGGGATTAGAAAATTCGATCATGTCTTCAGACATTAGTTATCCAAATCACGTTTCCGGTCATAACATGTTGACGGCCTAAGTCAAGCTAGCGGACAATAAGCTAGCGGCCAATAAGGATTTTCCCTAATATTTATCGCTTAGAAAATGTACGTATAACGAACCCGACAAAAAAGTACTCTCAATATACGGCGCTTAGCGCCTAAACTAGGACATGTGTCACTCAGGTGACCACAGGGCATTTTAGGGCATTGACCCCTCTAATAGATTCTGACCCCAAAAGGGTAAGTATAGGCACCGATTTGGGGCACGGCGGCGCCAAATATACCCTATTTTTACTATCTAACTATATGCGATAGGGGTCTAGGTACGGCGCCTAGCGCCTAAACTAGGACTTGTGCCACTTAGGTGACCACAGGGCATTTTAGGGCATTGACCCCTCTAATACATTCTGACCCCAAAAGGGTAAGTATAGGCACCGATTTGGGGCACGGCGGCGCCAAACATACCCTATTTTTACTATCTAACTATATGCGGTAGGGGTCTAGGTACGGCGCCTAGCGCCTAAACTAGGACTTGTGCCACTTAGATGACCACAGGGCATTTTAGGGCATTGACCCCTCTAATACATTCTGACCCCAAAAGGGTAAGTATAGGCACCGATTTGGGGCACGGCGGCGCCAAACATACCCTATCTAACTATATGCGATAGAGGTCTAGGTACGGCGCCTAGCGCCTAAACTAGGACTTGTGCCACTTAGGTGACCACAGGGCATTTTAGGGCATTGACCCCTCTAATACATTCTGACCCCAAAAGGGTAAGTATAGGCACCGATTTGGGGAACGACGGCGCCAAATATACCCTATTTTTACTATCTAACTATATGCGGTAGGGGTCTAGGTACGGCGCCTAGCGCCTAAACTAGGACTTGTGCCACTTAGATGACCACAGGGCATTTTAGGGCATTGACCCCTCTAATACATTCTGACCCCAAAAGGGTAAGTATAGGCACCGATTTGGGGCACGGCGGCGCCAAACATACCCTATCTAACTATATGCGATAGAGGTCTAGGTACGGCGCCTAGCGCCTAAACTAGGACTTGTGCCACTTAGGTGACCACAGGGCATTTTAGGGCATTGACCCCTCTAATACATTCTGACCCCAAAAGGGTAAGTATAGGCACCGATTTGGGGAACGACGGCGCCAAATATACCCTATTTTTACTATCTAACTATATGCGGTAGGGGTCTAGGTACGGCGCCTAGCGCCTAAACTAGGACTTGTGCCACTTAGGTGACCACAGGGCATTTTAGGGCATTGACCCCTCTAATACATTCTGACCCCAAAAGGGTAAGTATAGGCACCGATTTGGGGAACGACGGCGCCAAATATACCCTATTTTTACTATCTAACTATATGCGGTAGGGGTCTAGGTACGGCGCCTAGCGCCTAAACTAGGACTTGTGCCACTTAGATGACCACAGGGCATTTTAGGGCATTGACCCCTCTAATACATTCTGACCCCAAAAGGGTAAGTATAGGCACCGATTTGGGGCACGGCGGCGCCAAACATACCCTATCTAACTATATGCGATAGAGGTCTAGGTACGGCGCCTAGCGCCTAAACTAGGACTTGTGCCACTTAGGTGACCACAGGGCATTTTAGGGCATTGACCCCTCTAATACATTCTGACCCCAAAAGGGTAAGTATAGGCACCGATTTGGGGAACGACGGCGCCAAATATACCCTATTTTTACTATCTAACTATATGCGGTAGGGGTCTAGGTACGGCGCCTAGCGCCTAAACTAGGACTTGTGCCACTTAGATGACCACAGGGCATTTTAGGGCATTGACCCCTCTAATACATTCTGACCCCAAAAGGGTAAGTATAGGCACCGATTTGGGGCACGGCGGCGCCAAACATACCCTATCTAACTATATGCGATAGAGGTCTAGGTACGGCGCCTAGCGCCTAAACTAGGACTTGTGCCACTTAGGTGACCACAGGGCATTTTAGGGCATTGACCCCTCTAATACATTCTGACCCCAAAAGGGTAAGTATAGGCACCGATTTGGGGAACGACGGCGCCAAATATACCCTATTTTTACTATCTAACTATATGCGGTAGGGGTCTAGGTACGGCGCCTAGCGCCTAAACTAGGACTTGTGCCACTTAGATGACCACAGGGCATTTTAGGGCATTGACCCCTCTAATACATTCTGACCCCAAAAGGGTAAGTATAGGCACCGATTTGGGGCACGGCGGCGCCAAACATACCCTATCTAACTATATGCGATAGAGGTCTAGGTACGGCGCCTAGCGCCTAAACTAGGACTTGTGCCACTTAGGTGACCACAGGGCATTTTAGGGCATTGACCCCTCTAATACATTCTGACCCCAAAAGGGTAAGTATAGGCACCGATTTGGGGAACGACGGCGCCAAATATACCCTATTTTTACTATCTAACTATATGCGGTAGGGGTCTAGGTACGGCGCCTAGCGCCTAAACTAGGACTTGTGCCACTTAGATGACCACAGGGCATTTTAGGGCATTGACCCCTCTAATACATTCTGACCCCAAAAGGGTAAGTATAGGCACCGATTTGGGGCACGGCGGCGCCAAACATACCCTATCTAACTATATGCGATAGAGGTCTAGGTACGGCGCCTAGCGCCTAAACTAGGACTTGTGCCACTTAGGTGACCACAGGGCATTTTAGGGCATTGACCCCTCTAATACATTCTGACCCCAAAAGGGTAAGTATAGGCACCGATTTGGGGAACGACGGCGCCAAATATACCCTATTTTTACTATCTAACTATATGCGGTAGGGGTCTAGGTACGGCGCCTAGCGCCTAAACTAGGACTTGTGCCACTTAGATGACCACAGGGCATTTTAGGGCATTGACCCCTCTAATACATTCTGACCCCAAAAGGGTAAGTATAGGCACCGATTTGGGGCACGGCGGCGCCAAACATACCCTATCTAACTATATGCGATAGAGGTCTAGGTACGGCGCCTAGCGCCTAAACTAGGACTTGTGCCACTTAGGTGACCACAGGGCATTTTAGGGCATTGACCCCTCTAATACATTCTGACCCCAAAAGGGTAAGTATAGGCACCGATTTGGGGAACGACGGCGCCAAATATACCCTATTTTTACTATCTAACTATATGCGGTAGGGGTCTAGGTACGGCGCCTAGCGCCTAAACTAGGACTTGTGCCACTTAGATGACCACAGGGCATTTTAGGGCATTGACCCCTCTAATACATTCTGACCCCAAAAGGGTAAGTATAGGCACCGATTTGGGGCACGGCGGCGCCAAACATACCCTATCTAACTATATGCGATAGAGGTCTAGGTACGGCGCCTAGCGCCTAAACTAGGACTTGTGCCACTTAGGTGACCACAGGGCATTTTAGGGCATTGACCCCTCTAATACATTCTGACCCCAAAAGGGTAAGTATAGGCACCGATTTGGGGAACGACGGCGCCAAATATACCCTATTTTTACTATCTAACTATATGCGGTAGGGGTCTAGGTACGGCGCCTAGCGCCTAAACTAGGACTTGTGCCACTTAGGTGACCACAGGGCATTTTAGGGCATTGACCCCTCTAATACATTCTGACCCCAAAAGGGTAAGTATAGGCACCGATTTGGGGCACGGCGGCGCCAAATATACCCTATTTTTACTATCTAACTATATGCGGTAGGGGTCTAGGTACGGCGCCTAGCGCCTAAACTAGGACTTGTGCCACTTAGGTATACTTGACACGTTTCCCTAAATTATTTCATAAATTTTTACACATGTAATATCCCTTCAAAAATGAGATATTTTTATTTTTTGACAAAGTTGACCGGGTCTATAGTGCGAAACTATCCCTTTCACACCGTGCCAAATCTGATGTACATTAATTCGTACGAATATTTGTCGTGTATCAATGAATACTCGATAGACCAGTGTTTGATGTTTGAAATGAAATGGGCCCTGTTTGAGGACCCACGTGGTTGGCGCAGACACGTGTCTTTGTTATGACTTACGTAAAAATCATAAATATGTTCAATTATACAATGAGAGAAAAATTAATCATGTCTAATAATGTAAAATAAATTTGGATTTTTTCAGCAATGCCGTATTAATTCTATGTATAAACACCAAAGTAGTTTTATGCAAAGTACCACGTTTTACAATCACTTTATTAGCATGACCAGGGGTGGATCCAGAAATTGGGGTTAGAAGGCGCAACTTCATGATGCAGGGGTGGGGGGGGGGGGTGCACCTTGAGACCCCCAGTGGGTCCAGGGCTAAGCCCTGGTGGAGGCTCCCGGAACCTCCTAGATTTTACGGATTTTACAGATTTTATTGGGCTTCAAATATGTCTTCTATGTGGAAATGTTTACTATTTTCTGTCATTTTTTATATCAACAAAATGACGCAAATTTTAAGGGGTTTTGGAAAAAATGTAAGTTCTCCCAATAAAAGTAATTCAATAAATCAAAAGATTTTGTCATTTATTGCTCTGAGAGAGGAATGAATTATTGCTTTTTTTATCGTTTATATTTTTCTAAACAAGAGACCACGATTTACCTTAAATCCGCCACTAATGACCCCCTCCCCAACGTACTAGATTGTTATTTCTAAATCATTGGAGGATGTTCTATTTCAGAACGGAATTGTTTAAATTCTTGATACTCCATTTGAAAATTTAGCAGAACGTAGTATTCATCATTCCACGGAATTGTGTGACATGTGCACTTCCAGCATATGTAGATATTGATATAAAAATAACAGATTTATATGAAGTAAACCTAATTATAAGTAAATTTTGAAAGATGATGGACATAATGTATTTAGATATGTATTTAGGAATTTCATCGCACAATATTCGTTTTTTTTTTCAATACTGCTGTTCTATGGAGCGCCAAATTAACATACACTCAAATAATTGAAGATATCTTATTCAATTATTGCTCTCTTTAATTGAATTAATGCGCGCATTAAATCAATTATTGCTTTCATCAAATGAATTAATGCACGCTTCAATTCAATTATTGCTCTCCTCAAATGAATTAATGCGCGCATCCATTGAATTAATGAGAGCAATAATTGATTTAATGTGCACATTAATTCAATTATTGCTCTCTTCAATTCAATTGATGCGCGCATCAATTTCGTAGAAATATTGCTCGCAATAATTAATTTAGAGCTCGATATAAATAATTTGATGATCTCTTTAATTCAATTGAAGATATCTTTAATTATTTACAATGCTTTTGTACAAGGAATTAATGCGCGCATCAATTCTTTAAAAGAGAGCAACGATTCAATTAAAGAGATCATTAATTCAATTTTGGATATGTTGAGTTGAAGATATCTTTAATTATATAGTTGCTCTCTCTAAAAGAATTATTGCTCTCTTCAAATAAATTAAAGATATTAATTCAATTGAAGAGAGCCATATTAGAATTAATGCGCGCATTAAATCAATTATTGCTCTTATCAAATGATTTAATGCGCACAATACATCAATTATTGCTCTCTTCAATGAAATTGTAGCGCATCAATTCAATTGTCGATAGCATTAATTCATTTGAAGAGATCATTAATTAAATCAAAGTGCGCATCAATTCAGCTGAAGAATTATTGCTATCATTAATTCAATTAATGCGAGCAATAATTCAGAATTGAAGATATCATTAATTATTTGAAGAGATCTTTTAATTAAATTGTTGCGCGCATCAAATGAATTGATGATATCTTCAAATAATTGAAGATATCTTCCATTATTTCAGTTTATGTTAATATGGCGCTCCATACTGTTCAGACCTATCAATATCAAAAGAGTAGTGTGACTCATGTCATATTAATAAATGTTATATCAGCAAAACTATGCCAGTAAACACGCTCAAAATCAACGTTATTTTCTATAAAGGATACTGACACAAATATTTGCAAGGTTTGAAAATTTAGGAAATTGTAAAACATTTATTTCAATTTCAAAACATTATTGTATGTCACTTTGCAATTATTAAGAGATAAGTATATTTTAATAAAAGTAAATGAAAAGTTAACCAGAGGATTCTTAAGAGCTACTTACTCAGACCTACATTTTTGCAGTTACTCCCCTTACACCGGAAGTTGGTGGCGCGCTTACCATTGCGGTCCTAAATAGTAAAGCTTACGTTACCAAATTCTTCATTATGCTTAGTTTTAACAGGTTGTATTATATCTATGATAAAAACAAGGTTTACTTTCTCCATTTTTATGGAGAAAACTTTTGAAAATGTGCACTTCGTATCACTCAATCACTGCCACGCAGGAGCGTAACTTCAATTGATGATGATGATGATGATGACGATGATGATAATTATATATATATATATATATATATATATATATATATATATATATATATATATATATATATTCTACATGGCATCAAGATGATAGAAAATTATAGGAACATGTCTGAATTACTTCAGTGTACATTTCAGATATGATATATTATTTTTGTTGGCTTTCATATGAAACTGGAGAAGGGTCCATTAACCCCTTACGTGGCAGATACGCAATTTTACGCATCTCTGATAGAGTATGTGGAAGATTTATTTAAAGTCTAAAATTAAGGGTTCTCGGAGATGGTCCCCCGAAACACCCCTCCCGCACCTAACCCTCGCCACCTTCGGCGCTTCAGTGAAACTTTCGGTTCTACACATTTTAACAGTCCTAGCTACGACTCGGCTGAAGTTAGCAGCCACAAACCAGCATCCAATAAGACCATAAAAGCTATCAGCCAATAAGAAAGTTCAACAAAGTACTTCGAGTACTCAGACGGAATACTAAAAGGTAACACATCATAAATCAGAATTGATAATTTTTCAAACAATTAATTAAAAAATTTTTAATTACCAAGTTTCATACTTGAAGGCTATTGAGCTCACCTGAAAGTTCCTGACGTTACATCACATGAACGTTAATAAGAAAATAATGATTGAAGAGTCCACAAAAGGAGTATGCAGACAAGGAAGTGGACCCCTACGACTATCATTTTTCGCCCTCGGTTTGGGGTTGTAGGGGTACCTCCTGGGGCCACCAAACGGTGAGACCACTTAAGACCTCTCTAATAAATGACTATATGGTGTTGGAATAAAACAAAAATGACAAAAGACTAGAGAACAATGAAGTCAAACATATAGAACCTTTAAAAGGGGTCACATAGGCCTCTGAGGGTAAATAATCTCACCTTAAAGTTCCTAGTTTTACTTTATGTAGGGTCTTAATGATGGCTAATAACAACTTAATCTTTGAAGAGTCCACAAAAAGATTATGCAGACAAGAAAGGGGACCCCTCCCCTAGGCTATTATCTTCCACCCTCAGTTTGGGGCGGTAGGGGTACCACCTTGGTCCTACCAGGATCAGGGCCCCTATTCAGACTTCCCTAATAATTGAATATTGGGCGATTAAAGAATAGAAAGCTGATAGACGGGTAGAAAACAACAGTCAAACATATAGAACGCTTAAAAGGGTCACATAGGGTATAAAGTACAATTGAGCTCACCTGAAAGTTCCTAATTTTACGTCATGTAGGGTCATAATGAAGGTTAATAACAACTTAATGTTTGAAGAGTCCGCTAAAAGGGTATACAGGCAAGAAAAGGGACCCCCTGGGGTAACATTTTCCGCCCTCAATTTGGGGCTGTTGGGGTCGCACCATGTGCCTTCCGAGTCTCGGTCCATTTTCAGACCTCTTTAATCATTGACTGTGGTGTACTTTATCGACGCCAAACTCCAGGCCATGGACGTATATCTATGGGTGATTGCAAAGTTGTAGTTTCCATGCAGTGCGCTGGTCCGCCGCATAATCCAGGAATTGAAACTTAATTGTACAGATTCTACATGTAGTAACAAAGAAAGAGATCGAAGGGTATATCGAATAATGAAACTGTTGGCATGTATTCTATATACACTGAATTTACATTTGTTTAAAACAAGTAAAGAATTACCCATAATTCTCAATAAAACCAATTAAATAAAGACTAAGAGGAATACATTCTCAAAAATGAAATATGAACAACCAGAAACTTCTTTAGGTCATAGAGATAATTTCCATAAAAATTATTGAAATAATGTATATTTGGGGCCTCCGTGCCCCAAAATGGTGCCTCTATTAACCTTTTGAGGTAAGTTCCTATTAAAAAGGCCAATACCCTGAATGCCCTGTGGTCATCTGAGTGGCACAAGTCCTAGTTTGGGCGCTAGGCTCCCAACTTAAAGCTCTATCGTATTGTTTGAAAGTGCACAATAACTTGTTTCAATCCCTCATATCTAGTAAATGGAATCTGAATTGAGTAATCATTTGTGATACTCTGGTAGCTGATAAATTGCCTTTTGTATCTAATAAATCATGTACATGTATTTTATGAAACCCTTTGTCATATCTTGTAGAATCTTTGTGAGAATGTCAACAAATCAACTGAATATGAACGATACAACACTGGCATCCTCATTGCATTTCACAAGCTAACATGCAGAACACAATGCTTTTTCCATACAATGTCATATTTATTATCAAAATGAATACTCATTGTATCTGAAATACACGAGGAAATTTAATGAAGAACTTAATAATATTAAATGATACAGTTTTTCTCCTTTACGCCATTCGAGTAAATTTTGACTTAGTTAATTAACTACCTTAGCAATACAACGACGTCAAAATGACGTTACAATGTAAATGCATTCATTTCATTGCTATATTTAGAAGCCCGTAGAAAGAAAGCGCGTAGAGGAAATTGGATAAAATTAATTGTTTTAGAAAGCAGATTTTGAAGCCTTTTGACCCCCAAAAGATTTTAAATTTTGGAAACAGGGCCATTTTTCATGATTTCTGGCTTTAGTTTTTATAAGTTGCTATATCCACTGTAAACTTGGTTTGGGAATTTTGATAGAAATAAACTTTTCACCATTGTAATTTATCCTATGGGAGAAATATATCTTTTTGACCATTGGGTTATTTCTTACTAAATAGCTGTAAGCCTGTTATCAAAATTAAGCTTTATTATACCTCGAACTGTGAATGGTTCTCTTCTCTATTGTAATCCAGTATGACTACAGAAAGTATCTTCAGTATTAATTATAGAGCCAATCCAAACAGATTTGGTTTTGGAAATATTGGGTTTTAAACCTGAAAATTTAGAAAATTGAAATAGTAGATCAAGAGCACTTTTTAGACTTTTTTCTAATCCATCCAAAAATAAAACTGTGTCATTTGCATATTGTATTAAACAAATTCTTTCTTTATTTTAATGCCCCTGATATTTTTGTTTTGTAGTATCATATGGCCTAAATTTCGACACAAAGGTTGAATAAATAAGGAGATATTGGATCACCTTGACGACAACCGCTGCCAATTTTAAAGAATTATGAAAAAACACCGTTTTGAATAACACATAATTTAGCTTTATTGTATAACACTGATACCCATTTGATAAGATCACGGCCAAAATTTTAAAAACAATATGGTTTTGTACATAAAAAAAATATATTTACGGTGCCTTTGCTTACCCTTTTCAGGTCAGATCATATTAGGGAGTTGAATACCTAAATTGGGCTGTAATCACATGTGTGGCACAAGTCCAAGTTTAGGCGGTTCATCTAGGCACCCTAACTAAACCTCTATTGCATAGAGTCATATAGTGCAAATAGGATATATTTGGCGTCTCCCTACCCCAAAATGGTGCCAATACTTACCCTTTTGAGGCCAGATCCTATTAGAGGGGTCAAAGCCCTAAAACACCCTGTGGTCACTTGAGTGGCACAAGTCCTAGTCCTAGATCCCTATCGCATATAGTCAAATAGTAAAAATAGGGTATATTTGGCGCCGCCGTGCCCCAAATCGGTGCCTATACTTACCCTTTTGGGGTCAGAATCTATTAGAGGGGTCAATACCCTAAAATGCCCTGTGGTCACCTAAGTGGCACAAGTCCTAGTTTAGGCGCTAGGCGCCGTACCTAGACCCCTACCGCATATAGTTAGATAGTAAAAATAGGGTATATTTGGCGCCGCCGTGCCCCAAATCGGTGCCTATACTTACCCTTTTGGGGTCAGAATCTATTAGAGGGGTCAATGCCCTAAAATGCCCTGTGGTCACCTAAGTGGCACAAGTCCTAGTTTAGGCGCTAGGCGCCGTACCTAGACCCCTACCGCATATAGTTAGATAGGGTATATTTGGCGTCGCCGTGCCCCAAATCAGTGCCTATACTTACCCTTTTGGGGTCAGAATGTATTAGAGGGGTCAATGCCCTAAAATGCCCTGTGGTCATCTAAGTGGCACAAGTCCTAGTTTAGGCGCTAGGCGCCGTACCTAGACCCCTACCGCATATAGTTAGATAGGGTATATTTGGCGCCGCCGTGGCCCAAATCGGTGCCTATACTTACCCTTTTGGGGTCAGAATGTATTAGAGGGGTCAATGCCCTAAAATGCCCCGTGGTCATCTAAGTGGCACAAGTCCTAGTTTAGGCGCTAGGCGCCGTACCTAGACCCCTACCGCATATAGTTAGATAGTAAAAATAGGGTATATTTGGCGCCGCCGTGCCCCAAATCGGTGCCTATACTTACCCTTTTGGGGTCAGAATCTATTAAAGGGGTCAATGCCCTAAAATGCCCTGTGGTCACCTAAGTGGCACAAGTCCTAGTTTAGGCGCTAGGCGCCGTACCTAGACTCCTACCGCATATAGTTAGATAGGGTATATTTGGCGCCGCCGTGCCCCAAATCGGTGCCTATACTTACCCTTTTGGGGTCAGAATCTATTAGAGGGGTCAATACCCTAAAATGCCCTGTGGTCACCTAAGTGGCACAAGTCCTAGTTTAGGCGCTAGGCGCCGTACCTAGACCCCTATCGCATATAGTTAGATAGTAAAAATAGGGTATGTTTGGCGCCGCTGTGCCCCAAATCGGTGCCTATACTTACCCTTTTGGGGTCAGAATCTATTAAAGGGGTCAATGCCCTAAAATTCCCTGTAGTCACCTAAGTGACACAAGTCCTAGTTTAGGCGCTAGGCGCCGTACCTAGACCCCTACCGCATATAGTTAGATAGGGTATATTTGGCGCCGCCGTGCCCCAAATCGGTGCCTATACTTACCCTTTTGGGGTCAGAATCTATTAGAGGGGTCAATACCCTAAAATGCCCTGTGGTCACCTAAGTGGCACAAGTCCTAGTTTAGGCGCTAGGCGCCGTACCTAGACCCCTACCGCATATAGTTAGATAGTAAAAATAGGGTATATTTGGCGCCGCCGTGCCCCAAATCGGTGCCTATACTTACCCTTTTGGGGTCAGAATGTATTAGAGGGGTCAATGCCCTAAAATGCCCTGTGGTCACCTAAGTGGCACAAGTCCTAGTTTAGGCGCTAGGCGCCGTACCTAGACCCCTACCGCATATAGTTAGATAGTAAAAATAGGGTATATTTGGCGCCGCCGTGCCCCAAATAGGTGCCTATACTTACCCTTTTGGGGTCAGAATGTATTAGAGGGGTCAATGCCCTAAAATGCCCTGTGGTCACCTAAGTGGCACAAGTCCTAGTTTAGGCGCTAGGCGCCGTACCTAGACTCCTACCGCATATAGTTAGATAGGGTATATTTGGCGCCGCCGTGCCCCAAATCGGTGCCTATACTTACCCTTTTGGGGTCAGAATGTATTAGAGGGGTCAATGCCCTAAAATGCCCTGTGGTCACCTAAGTGGCACAAGTCCTAGTTTAGGCGCTAGGCGCCGTACCGAGACCCCTACCGCATATAGTTAGATAGTAAAAATAGGGTATAATTGGCGCCGCCGTGCCCCAAATCGGTGCCTATACTTACCCTTTTGGGGTCAGAATGTATTAGAGGGGTCAATGCCCTAAAATGTCCTGTGGTCACCTGAGTGACACATGCCCTAGTTTAGGCGCTAGGCGCCGTATATTGAGAGTACTTTTTTGTCGGGTTCGTTATACGTACATTTTCTAAGCGATAAATATTAGGAAAAATCCTTATTGGCCGCTAGCTTATTGTCCGCTAGCTTGACTTTAGTATGTTGACGACGTTCCAAACAAAGTGACTCACGTGTCAGTATTGAACTTGATTTTTTCATTTGAACTCTTTTATCACCATCAAATTTATCTCTATGTGTACATATATGTGCCTTTTCTTCTCTCTATCCTTTGTCTTTATCTTTACATGCATGCTTTCAACAACGTTGAGGATTCTGAAGTTCTGTTGGGTATCATTTTTTCATAACTCAATGTCTATTCATTATAAATTTCAATGGTTAAAATCATTTCTGTAAACTGTCAAGGTTTGGGTGATATTGCAAAGCGCAAAGACGTTTTTAATTATTTAAGAGCCTTAAATCATAATATCTACTGTTTACAAGATACACATTTCTCATTAATCCGAGATTCCTCTGACTCTTAACCCCGCTTTTATTTTGTGACTTCTGCGGGGGAGAGTCAGAGCGGACTCCATATTGAAAAGTGGGAATTCAGCGACGCGACACCAGCTGGTGTCGCTGCTTTACCTACCTCTTACAACTTTATTTCGCGGACCCATCTTCCAAGACGCGAGGATTCAGTTATCGGAAGATTATTCTACAAATACATCATGATTAATACGATGCTATCGCCGTTTAAACGATGGAATTTTGTGTTTACATGTGCTGACGTCATGCGCAAAGAAATCAAATGGCGAGGCGGCGACCTAATTCAAGTGATGCTCCATTTGTCGGTGTTAGGGCCGTTTAAACGGCGATAGCATCGTATTAATCATGATCTATTTATAGATTTATCTTCCGTTAACTGAATTCTCACGTCTTGGAAGATAGATCCGCGAAATAAAGTTGTAAGAGGTAGGTAAAGCAGCGACACCAGCTGGTGTCGCTGAATTCCCACTTTTCAATATGGAGTCCGCTCTGACTCTCCCCCGCACATGTCAAATATAAAAGCGGGGGTAAGAGTCAGAGGAATCTCGGATTAATTTCTCATGTGATACTGAAAATGAAGTTAAGAATTTGTGGGGTTACCAATGCTTTTTTAGTTCATATTCTACAAATTCAAGAGGAGTTGCAATTCTAGTTAATAATAATTTTGATTTTAAACCTCTTACTGAAAAGGGTGATGTGGATGGAAACTATTTACTACTTAAAGCATGTATTGAAGGTCATGAAGTGTTGATATGTAATGTTTATGGTCCAAATAATGACAAACCGCCTTTTTTTGATAATGTACAAAAATGCATTGATGATATGCAGTGTTCTAATATTATTTGGTGTGGTGATTTTAATCTTGTCTTAAACCCAGATTTAGATTATTACAATTATAAAAGTACTAATAACCCAAAGGCAAGGGACAAGGTCTTGGAGTTAATGGAAAGTAATGGTTATATTGATCCTTTTAGGCAGCTACACGAAAATACTCATAGATACTCGTGGAAGAAAAAAAACCCATTAAAACAAAGTCGTTTAGATTTCTTCTTAATATCTGAGACACTTTTGTCTGGTTTAGAAAAATGTAATATAGAGTCTAGTTATAGATCAGACCATTCTATCATCCTTGTCCATTGCTTTCAATAACTTCAAGAAAGGTAGAGGATTATGGAAGTTCGACAATTCTTTATTATATGATGAAAATTATTTAGATTGTATTAGAGGTGTTATTTTAGAAGTTAAGAAGCAATGTGCAGCTCCTGTATATAATTTTGGTAACATACACAATATCCCTAATGCAGACATTTCCTTCACTATTAATGATCAACTGTTTTTAGAAACCTTATTATTAGAAATAAGGGGTAAAACAATTTCTTATGCTTCATATATTAAAAAAAAAGAAAGAAAGAAAGAAGGAAAAAGAATTAATTGAAAATATCAAAACATTGGAAGAAAATGTTTGTGACAGTAATATTGATGAACTGTCTAGTAAAAAACAAGATCTAGAAAACTTAAGAAAACACAAGTTACATCTGGTCCAGCAATTACTTATTTAAGACGTAGAGCCAAATGGGTTGAAGAAGGCGAAAAACCATCAAAATATTTTTGTGCTTTGGAATCCAGAAATTTTACGAGCAAAATAATCCCTAGATTGGAGAATAATGAAGGGAGGGTAATATATGAACAATCTGAAATCTTAAGGGAAACAAAAACTTTTTATGAACAATTATACAAGAAAACTGAAGTAAATAATAGTTTTGATTTTAACATTGAGCCAAGCTTTAGAGATATTCCGAAACTTTCTAATAAAGAATCAGAATCAATAGAAGGGGAAATTACTATTGAAGAAGCCTCCAATACTCTTTACAAAATGAAATCTAATAAATCCCCATCTGATGGATCTGATGGTTTTTCTGCCGAATTCTTCAAAATGTTTTGGAAATATATTGGTATTTTTGTTGTAAGGTCTATCAATTATGGACATAGAAGTAGTATTTTGTCAGTTACACAAAGACATGGTATCATTACATTGCTACCGAAAGGTGACAAGCCAAGACAATATCTGAAGAACTGGAGGCCTATCACTCTGTTGAGTACTGTTTATAAAATTGCATCAGGTACAGTGGCTAGTAGAGTAAAACGGTATCTAGATAAAATAATCAACCCTGATCAAACAGGTTTTATTCCCAACAGGTATATTGGAGAAAATACAAGGCTTATCTATGATATTATGCATTACACTGAGGAAGAAAATATACCTGGTTTATTATTACTTATCGATTTTGAAAAAGCTTTTGATACAGTGTCTTGGGAATTTATTCAAAAAGCACTAACTTTCTTTAACTTTGGCAACTCTATTTGGAACTGGGTATCATTATTTTGCACAGATATTACATCTGCAGTAAATCAAAGTGGTAATCTCTCTGAAAAAATCAATATTCAGAGAGGGTGTAGACAAGGTGACCCTTTGTCACCGTATATTTTTTTAATTTGTGCAGAAATATTAGCTATTCAGATTAGATTAAACAAAAGTATTAAAGGTATTACTGTAAACAATGTAGAAAAGAAGATTTCTCAGTTGGCTGATGACACTTCACTTATTCTTGATGGCAGTAAAGAATCTCTCTTAGAAACATTGGAAACACTGCAACAATTTTCAGAAATGTCTGGACTTTATATTAATTTTGACAAAACCCATATAGTATGGATTGGATCCAAAAGGTTTAGTAATGAAATTTTACTGCCTAACTACAAGCTTAAGTGGGGTACTACAAGATTTAAACTACTAGGAATACATTTTGATGTGGATCTAAAGAAAATGATGCAATTAAACTATGAACCAAAATGTGTACAGATTAAATCTTTGCTTAAACATTGGGAGAAAAGATTTTTGACTCCCATTGGAAAAATCACAGTTATTAAAACATTGGCTTTGCCCTTATTAAACCATATCTTGATGTCAATCCCAAATCCCTCTGAGTTATATTGTAAAAAATTAGAAAAATTATTTTTTTTCTTTCATATGGAATAATTCAACTCAAAGAGTAAAAAAAGAAGTAATAGTTAAAAAATATGAAGATGGAGGATTGAAAATGGTAAATCTAATGTCTTTTATAGCTTCTATGAAATTATTTTGGGTAAGACATCTTATTTTTTCCAGCAGAGGTATGGGAATGTTTATTCCCAATTTTGAGTTGAACAAATTCATTAACTGTGGGGTTGAATACATCACCATTCTTTTAAAAACACTGAAAAATAAATTTTGGATTGATGTATTCAAGTCGTACATTACATTACATAGTCTTATTGATGAGTCCACTGTTGCTGCTGATTCACCTCTATTTTATAACCCACAGATTCATATTGGTGGAAAACCATTTTTTAATAAACAAATGCTTGACAGCAACATCAGACTGATTAATGAAGATGGTTCACTTTTTAGTTTTAAACATTTTTGTGATATTTATACAAACATTAGGATAAATGTTTTAGAATACAACAGCCTTATCCATGCAGTAAGAGCATGGATAAAAAACTCAGACCCTGGAAAAAACATCATGAAGCTCACAAGTCCATTAATTATGACAAATACTTACACAATTTTGAAATGTTACAAATCAAATTTTTTTAATGAAATTCTTAATAAAAATAACTCGGTCTCAGCTGGCAAAAAGAAATGGAGTGAGCTTTTAGATGTAGACGACAGGGAATGGAAAATAATCCACAAAATACCCTTCAGAGTGACAAAAGACTGTAAGCTCCACTGGTTTCAGTACAGAATTATAAACAAAATTTTAGCAACAAATTCATTATTGTTCAAAATAAAAAGAATAGATTCTAAATATTGCAACTTTTGTCACTCTGAAGAGGAAACAATAGAACATATTTTATGGGAATGTAATTGTTTACAATTATTCTTGTAGAATTCAAACATTTTTAGAAGACAAGACTGAGCGACAGATTACAATTACAAAGAAATCCTTTATTTTAGCTTGTATTGAAAATAATAGTGATATACAAAACATTATTATTTTATTTCTATACTGCAAGATGCACTAAGAAACCTTTAAACTTTTTTAAATAGTTTTGTTCAAGTAATTCCTAGATTCCAAATTACAAAAATATTTTGAAGGTTTTTCTCCTTCTTCTATCCAACGAGCACGAGACCTTATCATATGACCTTGCAATCTTTCTTTTCTAATACATTCAAGGGCTGCTCTCTTCTCATCAAGAGTATTGATATCAATATTTGGTTCAGACTCCAAAACCTCAATTTCATCCAAAAGTTTTTTTTCTTTTATTTTTTTCCTTTCTCTTATAAGATGAGTATGATATACTAACTCCCCTGATCTCCATCATTAGAACCTCAAGAAATAAGCTTTCATCAATGCCATTTTTGCACTGAAAATTCATACTTCCTATATCATTCAAATATTGGTTACTTACAGATTGAATAGTTTCTTTAACCTTCATAACATAGTCCTTATCTGTTAACAAATTGTTATTAAATTTCCAAAGACCGCGTCCTCTAATAAAGGGATTAAATTTTAATTCAATAACAACAGCCGAATGATCGGATCTATATCCTGGCTTTATGGTACAAAATTAATTTGGAGGATATCGGAATAATATATGATCAATCAGAGATATTGGATAATGTTAAGATATATTATGAAACTTTATATAACAATAATGATTCAAACTTGATTAATGTTGATCTAGAGAACATCATTTCTGATTATAATTCTCCTAAGTTAGATGTGCATACAGCCAATAAACTAGAGGTCGATATTGTAGAGGGAGGGGTTCTTAATGTGCTAAAAAACATGAAAAACAACAAATCTCCTGGTAGTGATGGTTACACGACAGAATTTTTCAAATTTTTTTGGAATGATATTAAATACTATGTTGTAAGAGCCATTAATTGTATATTTCATAAGAGGGAACTTCCTATTTCACAAAGATTAGGAATTATTTCATGCTTACCCAAAGGAGATAAACCAAGACAGCTTCTAAAAAACTGGCGACCAATTACGCTTTTAAATGTACTATACAAAATCGTATCGGGCTGTCTTAGCGTCAGAATCAAACACGTTTTGGATTATATAATATCAGATACACAATCTGGTTTTCTAAAAGGGAGATATATTGGAGAGAATACTCGATTTATTTATATTATGTCATATACTGAGAGAAACAATATTCCAGGTCTTTTAGTATTCATTGATTTTGAAAAGGCTTTTGATTCAATGTCATGGTCTTTCATTTATAAAGTTTTAAAATATTTTGGTTTTAGGGAATGCTTTATTCAGTGGATAAAGATTTTGAACACAAATTTCAGAGCCTCGATTTTACAGAGTGGATTCCTGTCTAAACAGTTTGACATACAAAGAGGATGTAGACAAGGCGATCCTATTGCACCATATTTATTCATCATATGTGCTGAAATTCTTGCAATATTAATTAAACAAAACAAAAATATAAATGGCATATGTATACAAAATAAAGAACATAAAATATCACAATATGCAGATGATACTTCACTAGCCCTTGATGGTTCAGCTGAATCGCTTTTTGCAGCTTTGGATACTATTGAATTTTTTTCCAATTTTTCTGGTTTAAGGATTAATACTTCTAAAACGCAGATTATATGGATTGGTTCAAAAAAAAATTCAGATCAAGTCTTTCATCATACAAGATGGAAATTGGACTGGGGATCAACAACTTTTAATTTACTTGGTATTAATTTTTCTGTTGATCTTAAAGAAATTGAAGACATGAATTTTGGACTTCAAATCCCGAAAATTGTCGCTCTTATTGAACAGTGGAAAAGAAGAATTCTTACTCCTATTGGTCGGGTCACTGTCATTAAAACCTTACTTATCCCAAAATTGAATCATTTGTTCATATCACTTCCTACTCCTAAAAAGGAAACAATTACATATTTGTACAAAATTATCTTTGAATTCTTGTGGAAATCTAGTATAGATAAAGTCAAGAGGTCTATGATAACACAAGACTATCTAGCAGGTGGTTTAAAGATGGTTGATATAAACAACTTTATTACATCTCTGAAATGTTCATGGATTAAGAGACTTACTAAGTCTAATTGTTATAAACCTTGGATGAGTATCTTCTTTGCTGTGTATGGAAGTGATATCTTAAAGAAATTATATGACTTTGGAGATAGCTTTATTTTAGAATGCTTAC
Organism: Ostrea edulis; assembly: GCF_947568905.1. Taxonomy (NCBI): domain Eukaryota; kingdom Metazoa; phylum Mollusca; class Bivalvia; order Ostreida; family Ostreidae; genus Ostrea; species Ostrea edulis. Next base: position 49,623,384 of record NC_079168.1, on the reverse strand, counting down.
TTAATGAAAATAATGCATTTTGGAAAGATGTTTTTACTTCTTGGCTTTCTTATTTGAAGATCAGTCAAAATTCTCCAGAACTAAAAAGTAATTTTCAAAATATTCCAGTGTGGTACAATTCTAATATTAAAATAGCTGGAAAGCCTGTTTTTATTAAAGCATGGTATGATAAAGGGATTAAAGTTGTTCAAGATTTTTTTGACAGTGATTGTAATTTCCTTGCCTTAGAAAAATTACAATGCTTATATAATCTCCATGAAGTTTGTGTAATGCAATATAATAGCATTATCACAGCAATTTCAAAATACCTAAAAAGTTTGTCTATTGATAGACATTTAGCCAAAAAAATTACTAATCCCTGTATGCCTTTATTTTTTGAACATGTTTTATTCTTAATTTTTTGCAAACATGCATCCAAAAATATCTTATTTCATGGTGCATGTCATACTTAGTATCATGTATTTTATCTTATTTCATGGTGCATGTCATACTTAGTATCATGTATTTTATCTTATTTCATGGTGCATGTCATGCTTAGTATCATGTATTTTATCTTATTTCACGGTGCATGTCATGCTTAGTATCGTGTATTTTATCTTATTTCACGGTGCATGTCATGCTTAGTATCATGTATTTTATCTTATTTCATGGTGCATGTCATACTTAGTATCATGTATTTTATCTTATTTCATGGTGCATGTCATACTTAGTATTGTGTATTTTATCTTATTTCACGGTGCATGTCATGCTTAGTATCGTGTATTTTATCTTATTTCACGGTGCATGTCATACTTAGTATCATGTATTTTATCTTATTTCATGGTGCATGTCATACTTAGTATAATGTATTTTATCTTATTTCATGGTGCATGTCATACTTAGTATCGTGTATTTTATCTTATTTCATGGTGCATGTCATACTTAGTATCGTGTAATTTATCTTATTTCATGGTGCATGTCATGGTTAGTATCGTGTATTTTATCTTATTTCATGGTGCATGTCATACTTAGTATCATGTATTTTATCTTATTTCATGGTGCATGTCATACTTAGTATCGTGTATTTTATCTTATTTCATGGTGCATGTCATACTTAGTATCGTGTATTTTATCTTATTATATACTTTCAATTTCATCTCTTCTTTTTTCTTTAAAAGTTTACATTCCGGCCCGCAAACATTACGTCACAATCAAATTTCTACGCCGTTAATTTTCAAATTTTTCGTGTTTTTCATCTTTTACTCAGTTAAACCGATAAAGTTATTGTTAAAAATAAAATTATTGTTAGTTTCTAAATGAAATTGAAAGTATATAATAAAAAGGTTATAGACTTTGTATGGGAAATATGACGACCTCGTTTTTTGTCGCGAACGGACCTCGCAAACTCGGTCCGTCTTCACGCCAAAAAACTCGGTCATCATATTTTCCCATACAAAGTCTATAACCTATAATTATTTCATGGTGCATGTCATACTTAGTATCGTGTAATTTATCTTATTTCATGGTGCATGTCATACTTAGTATCATGTATTTTATCTTATTTCATGGTGCATGTCATACTTAGTATCGTGTATTTTATCTTATTTCATGGTGCATGTCATACTTAGTATCGTGTATTTTATCTTATTTCATGGTGCATGCCATGCTTAGTATAATGTATTTTATCTTATTTCATGGTGCATGTCATACTTAGTATAATGTATTTTATCTTATTTCATGGTGCATGTCATACTTAGTATAATGTATTTTATCTTATTTCATGGTGCATGTCATGCTTAGTATCATGTATTTTATCTTATTTCATGGTGCATGTCATACTTAGTATCGTGTATTTTATCTTATTTCATGGTGCATGTCATGCTTAGTATCGTGTATTTTATCTTATTTCATGGTGCATGTCATACTTAGTATAATGTATTTTATCTTATTTCATGGTGCATGTCATACTTAGTATAATGTATTTTATCTTATTTCATGGTGCATGTCATACTTAGTATAATGTATTTTATCTTATTTCATGGTGCATGTCATACTTAGTATAATGTATTTTATCTTATTTCATGGTGCATGTCATGCTTAGTATCATGTATTTTATCTTATTTCATGGTGCATGTCATACTTAGTATCGTGTATTTTATCTTATTTCATGGTGCATGTCATACTTAGTATAATGTATTTTATCTTATTTCATGGTGCATGCCATGCTTAGTATCGTGTATTCTATTTCAAAAATTGTTTCTTTGTTGTTTTACGTCCCATTCGAGAATTTTTCACTCATATAGAGACGGTACCAGTGCTATAAATTTTTCACTCATATAGAGACGGTACCAGTGCTATAAATTTTTCACTCATGTAGAGAGGTATCATGATCAGTGCCACGCATGCCACTCAGGGCCGTAGTGCTCAGTGAGGATTCTTTATTGTGAGATCACCTACCGTGACGCGAGTCCTCGGGTGTTAAGGTTTCATATGAAGGAACCGCGGCTTTCACTTCTGATGTTGGGAGCTTGGAGAAAGGAGAGACACTATGTAAAAACGTGTTAAGTTTGACTCGGCGCCGGAGATCGAGCCCGTGCCTCCCGGATCCGAGATGACCACTCTAACCGCTAGGCCATCGCAACTAGTTTTCCAAAATTAATAAGCGTTAAAAGATTTATGATATTTTTGATTACCTAGAGCTAAAATTCTCTCTTTTCTCTCTTTCTTGAACACTACACATGGCTACTTGTATTTTTGGATGTTGACATCTATGGAGCGCCAAATTAACATAAACTCAAATAATTGAAGATATCTTCAATTATTTGAAGATATCATCAATTCATTTGATGCACGCAACAATTGAATTAAAGATCTCTTCAAATAATTAATGATATCTTCAATTCTGAATTATTGCGCGCATTAATTGAATTGATGATAGCATTAATTCTTCAACTGAATTGATGCGCGCTTCAATTGAATTAATGATCTCTTCAAATGAATTAATGATATCAACAATTGAATTGATGCGCGCTACAATTCAATTGAAGAGAGCAATAATTGATATAATGCGCGCATTAAATCAATTGATGAGAGCAATAATTGAATTGATGCGCGCATTAATTCATTTGATGAGAGCAATAATGGATTTAATGCGCGCATTAATTCAATTATTGCTCTCTGCAATTGAATTAATGATATCTTTAATTCATTTGAAGAGAGCAATAATTCTTTTAGAGAGATCAACTATATAATTAAAGATATCTTCAATTAAACATATCCACAATTGAATTAATGATATCTTTAATTGAATTGTTGCTCTCTTTAAAAGAATTGATGCGCGCATTAATTCCTTATACAAAAGCATTGTAAATGATATAAAGATATCTTCAATTGAATTAAAGAGATCGTCAAATTATTTAAACCGAGCTCTAAATTAATTATTGCGAGCAATATTTCTACTAAATTGATGCTCTCATCAAATGAATTGAAGAGAGCAATAATTGAATTAATGCGTGCATCAAATCTATTATTGCTCTCATTAATTGAATTAATGCGCGCATTAAATCAATTATTACTCTCATTAATTCAATGGATGAGAGCAATAATTGAATTGAAGCGAGGATTAATTCATTTGATGAGAGCAATAATTGATTTAATGCGCGCATTAATTCAATTAAAGAGAGCAATAATTGAATTGATGATATCTTCAAATAATTGAAGATATCTTCAATTATTTGAGTTTATGTTAATTTGGCGCTCCATAGACATCTGTAGATGGGGATAGATATTGTAAAAATAACGAAAAATGATTATTCACAGTAAAATTATTCAAAAACAATTAAAATCATCTCACGATAATCAGGGGCGCGTTTTACAAAAGAACGTACGACTTACGACCAACTTTACATATTGGAATTTACCAGTTTATTGTAAGATCATTGACCCCAAATGCGACATTTTAAAACAAAAATGTTGAAAATTAAGCCTTAGAAAAGTTTTACTTAATTCATTCAAAGTAATAACTGTGTAATAGAATTTAAGACTTGAGGCTTTGTCGTAAGTTGTTCTGTAAAACAGGCCCCAGAATATCGTGTCCAGTCTTGTTGTAAATGAAGCGGAGTGTACCATTATGTTTCGGACAAACTGAAAATTTTCAATGAAAATTCTCTGCTGAAGTTCTACTTGCATATTTGCAGCTTGAAGATCGGCCAAAAAAAAAGAAACCACGAATATGTTGAGTAAATGGAAGCCTCGGGATATGATATTTGGATTGCTGGACATTTGTATATGACTTATGATTGTGAATGAAGCGGGAATATTTTACAGTCTGTTGTCTTTCTTGGGCGGCTCATATTTTTCATATTTCATATTTATCTACCATTAATATTTGCTGATGTGTTTTCTTTTTATTGTTTTTTTCCCCTTTTACTACAATGATGATGATGAAATTTATATAGTGCATTGTATAACACAAATTATTCTAAGGCGCCTTACAAGGGTAAGAAGAGGAATAAAACAGAGGCATAAGATCTTATATCCGTAAAATTACCAAAATAAAACACAGTAATTAATACGGAAGCGTATTGCTGCCAATTGATATAAATTTTTGCCATGTCGTACGTACGAGATACTAAGTCGTACGAACGGGATACTAAGTCGTACGTACGAGATAATAAGTCGTTATTACGAGATAATATGTCGTACGTACGAGATGCTAAGTCGTACGTACGAGATAATAAGTCGTTATTACGAGATAATATGTCGTACGTACGAGATACTAAGTCGTACGAACGACATAAGTCGTAATTACGAGATAATAAGTCGTATAAACGACATATACTAAGTCGTACATACGACATAATAAGTCGTTATAACGAGATGATAAGTTGTATTTACGAAATAATAAGTCGTACGAACGATATAATAAATCGTAATAACGAGATTCTAAGTTGTAATGACGAGATAATAACTCGTACGAACGAGATACTATCTCGTACGAACGAGATAATAACTTGTACGTACGAGATACACTAAGTCGTACGAACGACATAATAAGTCGTTATTACGAGATACTAAGTCGTAATAACGAGATGATATGTCGTAATAACGAGATACTAAGTCGTAATAACGAGATAATATGTCGTAATAGCGAGATACTAAGTCGTAATAACGAGATAACAAGTCGTACGAACGACATAATTAAGTAGTAATAACGAGATATCAAGTTGTACGAACGACATAATAAGTCGTAATAACGAGATAGTAAGTCGTAATTACGAGATATAAGTCGTACGAACGAGATACTAAGTCGTAAAAACGAGATACTAAGTCGTTATAACGAGATGATAAGTGGTACAAACGACATACACTAAGTCGTACGTACATTGTACGAGATATTTTAAAAGTGGGTTTAACGAGATCATAAGCATAAAAAATACACTCATGAACACTTTAGTCTTTTACATTTAGTAAAAGCTACAGATTCAAAGAGTAGGAGTTTTTTACTATACCAGTACAGAGCAAGAATTTAGCATTGCCCTGACCTTCATTCGCTATGTCTCCAATGGAAAACTGAATACTTTTGTGACTATAATTTAAAGCTTTTGTAATTTCTCCAAACTTTGATGGAGAGTATGTTCATTGGAATTTTTATACGGTGCATAGACATATAACCAAGAGGCAATAGTAACTCTTTCTTTTCATAAAAGCTTGTATGGTACTTAATGATTTACTATGAACTTTTTGCCAATTCTAATTTTCATCAAGGTCAAGGTCCTAGAATTATGATCTTGTACCTGGGTCTTTATCAAGATTATAAAACTTTCTCAAGAGATATTCCTGAAACTGTGACAATATGCTTGACACAAAGTACGTTTGTGTTCTGACAGAGTATTATGAATTTCAAGGTGTCTAGGTCAAGGTCATGTAATTCAAATTACAGTTGTACTCATGGGAGTTGATCATAGAAAACTAGATCAATGCTTCTTGCTGAACAGGAACAAGGTCTTCATTAGTTTTGAGCTATTTGAAGCTAAAAACTTTTTTGGGTCACCTGTTGTCTGGTGTCTATTTATTTATGTCTATCTGTCCATCTGTAAACTTTATAATTTTAAACTTATTTAGAACCAGAGGGTCAATATTCAACCAAACCGGCACAAAATATTCATACATGTAGGCTGAGTGGAATCTAATTTGTTCAACTGAAATGCCACACTTCTGTCAAAGGAAAGATGTGCAGAGAACAGTAAAAATAGATTGGTTCTCAGGAACAATTCCTCCATAATTTACAAGACATGCAGTGTCTTCTTTATACCTTATCATGAAATATTAAGTTTGTATAAACCACGACCTTTGGATCCCCTGTCAAAGTCCAAAGTCAATGAATGTCAATAGTGTAGGATATTCCTAAGACAGCTTTAATTTACATCCAAATTTTGTCTAAAATTGACCTTAAAATTTCCCTAGATTTCAGATATGTCCTGGGAACTTTTTGAAGAAGAATCTTAGGAATTTTCGTAAACAAGGCTGCTGAGGCATCGTAATGTGCAAGAAGTGAATTCGCTATATACAGTTCCCAAAACATTTCATGTATTCTTTATACGATTAGGAACAATATAATGTATGCAGGCAACCGAACCAGAAGAAACACATTCTTTACTACATATACTAGTAAACACTTTTGTTACATTGTTTCATTGTTTACAATGTGAAAAAAAAAACCTGGACGAGAGATAAATGAGTACATGCAGGTTACAGATAACTTGAAGGTTTATGTAAATTCATGTAAACTTCCGGTGATTTTCAAGCTAAAATTATCAATATCAACCGTTTATGCAAAATCCGTATGGCTTCATTTTATCATAAGAGTCTACGTACTATACAAAATCTGGTCCACTGCATAAGTATTTTCGCCTCTGAAGTCTGTTTCGCTGTCTTGTTTCAACGCCCTCTGGATCAACAACTTGAAGCAACAATCGAACACTCTCCTGATTCACAACAAAACCATTCTTGATACACTTCAAGTGTTACAGTTTATATCCATGTAACTGACCTGATTTGTCAACTTGTTCCGTTTTAAACATAGCCACAGCAAGAATATTCGAATAACCCTTGGGGCGAAACAAAACCCATTTTGCCAAAAGACGTCTCAAGCTTCTAATACTTATCACGATCCCATTATAAAAAAGCTAACGACTGCAAAATTTCTTGGTGGTTAAATCCAATCTTGATATAAAACTTCCCAAGCACGTCAACTGTTTCTCTGCCGTCCATATTTGTTGTTTGGTGAAATTATGTCATTCATATGGCTTAATTATGTCGTTATAATGACTTATTATCTCGTTATTACAACTTAGTATCTCGTTCGTACGACTTATTATCTCGTAATTACGACTTATTATCTCGTTATTACGACTTAGTATCTCGTTCGTACGACTTATTATCTCGTAATTACGACTTATTATCTAGTTATTACGACTTATTATGTCGTACGTACAACTTAGTATCTCGTTATTACGACTTGATTATGTCGTTCGTACGACTTGTTATCTCGTTATCACGACTTAGTATCTCGTTATTACGACATATCATCTCGTTATTACGACTTAGTATCTCGTTATAACGACTTATTATGTCGTACGTAAGACTTAGTATATGTCGTTTATACGACTTATTATCTCGTAATTACGACTTATTATGTCGTTCGTACGACTTAGTATCTCGTACGTACGACATATTATCTCGTAATAACGACTTATTATCTCGTACGTACGACTTAGTATCTCGTTCGTACGACTTAATATCTCGTACGTACGACATAGCAAAAATTCATATCAACTGGCAGCAATACGCTTCCGTAAATTAAGATCAATACCTAAATTTTTTTTTTATACACAAATGACTTCTTGAAGAAATACATGATCGGTATGTAATGTATGAATATGAATCTTGATTAAGCTTGATCACCCTACAGTATGTATAGAAATGATCACCCTACAGTATGTATAGAAATGATCACCCTACAGTATGTATAGAAATGATCACCCTACAGTATGTATAGAAATGATCACCCTACAGTATGTATAGAAATGATCACCCTACAGTGTGTATAGAAATGATCACCCTACAGTATGTATAGAAATGATCATCCTACAGTGTGTATACTACAGTGTGTATAGAAATGATCACCCTACAGTATGTATAGAAATGATCATCCTACAGTATGTATAGAAATGATCATCCTACAGTATGTATAGAAATCATCACCCTACAGTATGTATAGAAATGATCATCCTACAGTGTGTATAGAAATGATCACCCTACAGTGTGTATAGAAATCATCACCCTACAGTGTGTATAGAAATGATCATCCTACAGTGTGTATAGAAATGATCACCCTACAGTGTGTATAGAAATGATCACCCTACAGTATGTATAGAAATGATCACCCTACAGTGTGTATAGAAATGATCATCCTACAGTATGTATAGAAATGATCACCCTACAGTGTGTATAGAAATGATCACCCTACAGTGTGTATACTACAGTGTGTATAGAAATGATCACCCTACAGTATGTATAGAAATGATCACCCTACAGTGTGTATAGAAATGATCATCCTACAGTATGTATAGAAATGATCATCCTACAGTGTGTAGAAATGATCACCCTACAGTGTGTAGAAATGATCACCCTACAGTGTGTATAGAAATGATCACCCTACAGTGTGTATAGAAATGATCACCCTACAGTATGTATAGAAATGATCACCCTACAGTGTGTATAGAAATGATCATCCTACAGTATGTATAGAAATGATCACCCTACAGTGTGTATAGAAATGATCACCCTACAGTGTGTATAGAAATGATCACCCTACAGTGTGTATACTACAGTGTGTATAGAAATGATCACCCTACAGTGTGTATAGAAATGATCACCCTACAGTATGTATAGAAATGATCACCCTACAGTGTGTATAGAAATGATCATCCTACAGTATGTATAGAAATGATCATCCTACAGTGTGTAGAAATGATCACCCTACAGTGTGTATAGAAATGATCATCCTACAGTGTGTATAGAAATGATCACCCTACAGTATGTATAGAAATGATCATCCTACAGTGTGTATAGAAATCATCACCCTACAGTGTGTTTAGTAAATAGTCAATGAGGTCATTGAGCCATTGTTATGAATTCACGTGGAATCGGGTTTGCTACCTTGCATCCCATCATACCATCACCGCGTTGGTACAATGACGATTACACGATGGCGATGCTAACCAATATATGTACATACATGTATGTATATTCATATCTCGACTTTTGATGGTATGTTCATTTTCACTGAAAGAGCTGTCTAAATTTTTTTCTTTTTTCTTTTTTTTTTTAAATCTAACAATACTGATTGACTTCCCCTTGAATATAAGTTCATTTATTCCTCTCTCCGTGTGCCTTCTTCTCCCTTTAATCAACATATAGGTAACTACTGTTGAAAGTTCGCGTTGTCATTGTACCATCGAGTCATCTTCGTCGTGGTTAAGCGGTGGTAAAATTGATACTTCTGTGGATACATGTCTCCTGTGTCATGATCACCTGCAAACTTCTAACAAACTTTCATGCATACCTTGTAACTAATGAACTCGTATTTATGCTGGAGCTGTAGACTGAGACAGGACTGCTGAAACTTTCAGTGCCTTGGCTAACTCTTGGATAAAGGTTCTGAAGCCTGTATTTGGCAATGAGTTGTCGGGACTAGTTTTTACCATCATGTCCTCTTAGTTCTTATACAAAATTGGCAGGTCTTTCAAGATCACGCTTCATCTTTAAACACATTTAATCTCCAAGTCAACGGGGCGAATAAATATGAGTTACCTTACCTATACTGGATTCCAAAACGTCACCAAAAAAAAAACTTACAGAGATTCATTGCTGGATCGAGTAAATGTTTTACCAAGTCCCTAACTTTGCGCCTCACAGAAAAATACAGCGCTGAAGGAGAAACTTTAAACGCATGGTACCATAACATTTGTGAATTTTATTTCGAGTTCACTGGAATATATCAAATCGACATATGACAACGTCGATGTACATGTATCTAAATGAAAGCCACAGTATGATACATTTTTTATTCTCATATGGAAGCTTTTTGAATAAATTCTGCCCGTAATAATATATAAACGGGTCAGCTAATAAAGGAGCACAATTCGTGCCCATGGGAATTCCATCAGACTGCTGGAAGACCTGATCACCAAAGACTACGAAGATCTTGTCAATGAGGAACTCCAGCATCTTTTGATATCGACTTCAGAATACTTTTGCGTAGAATCAGAGTGGTGTTTAACATAGTAATTTTTTGAATGAATGATCACAAGATATGAATATTTCCTCTCCATTTTTATAGAAGAAGGAACTTTCTATGATGTAAAAAAGACTAGTCTTTAATTCATCATGAGGAATGGTCATGTAAAGTGTTGAAAAGTCATACGTGTTCATGCTGTTGGTTTGAGAAAAGTGTTGTTGTTGTTGTTTTAATTTCTAATTTACTAAAAGTTCTTTAAATTTTCTTAGAATCCACATTTGATTTACACCACTTCTGGCATGTGTTGATTTGAGAAATGTTTTGTGATTTAAAATTTACTAAAAGTTCTTTGGAATATTTTAGAATCCACATTTGATTTACACCACTTCTGGCATACGTCGTGGCACAATACGTTTGAAGTTTCTCTTTCACACCAGTTAATATTTTCAATGGGGCTTGGTAGAACATTTACTGGATCCAACAATGTATCTATGCTTGTCAAGGTTTTGTGAAGTTTAGGAACCCAGTATAGGAACGATAACTCATATCCATTCGTCTCATTTACCGGGAAACAAAATGTAATTAAAACTGGGGCTTGATTTTGAAGAATTTCATCTCTTGAAAGGAAAGCAAGAGTGTAAGTAAGATTACCAAATGTGGAATTAATGCCAGGTTTAAAATACATTTGTAATAATGAGCCTTAGGAAACAATGTTGTTACAAGCTTTGTCAGCTGGAATCAAAACATATTCCATATATAACCTATCTAATTATTTTATCACTTCCGGTTTACTGGTTTCAATCTCATAATTCCTATAAAGAATACAAAAGTAAGAGAAGGGCAAACTGCAGACCCATGGGCACACCAGAGGTGGGATCAGGTGCTCAGGAGGAGTAAGTAACCGCTGTTGGCCAGTCACTCCCGCTCCGAGCCCTATATCTTTATCAGGCAAACGGAGTAATCACTAGTCAAAATCAGGATGTTAAAGTTTCATGTGACATTTCTATGGTTTTTGATAGGGTCTGTTATAAGGACTTGTTATACAAATCAAACCAGAATGGTATTCAGGATAATCTATATCATTGGATTGAAAACTATATATACAAGTGGCAGAGTTAAAAAATTAGTCTTAGATGGTTATCTATCTACATATAAGGATACTGAAACAGGTGTGTCTCAAGGATCTGTATTAGGACCATTCTTATTGTTGTTATACGTGAATGATATAACTTCTAATTTAGTCAAATATACATGGCTTTTTGCAGTTGACACATCTCTTTTTGTTATTGTGGGTCATGATTTCATAATTGAATTCGACAGAACCCTTGACGACATCTGATTTAGAAGGCACTCGACACTTGTCTGCACAATGGGTTATAGATTTTACTCCAAATAAAACATCAAATGTTGATTTTACCCAAAAAGCCATCTCCCAACCTATAATCCATTTTGGTACTCAAGGTGAACCAATTGTGACATCAGAGAAGCATGCTCATCATCCAGGCCTTCGATTCCAGTCAAATTAGAAATATATCATCAATAAGCTGAGTTATGACAATTTGGCGCACCATAACTCCGATAAGTATGACATCTTTAAAAAGGTGGGAACATATACTATTTCATTTGTTATTGATTTGATTAAACTGCATTAAGTGGAAATTAACACAGTTCGTTTTTTTTCTTTCTAGTTTGAACCCATAATAAGGCTAAGTCACATGAGGTTGGAACTATACCTTAAATGGGAGCAAGCCCCTGTGCGCAAATCAGAGAACCATACATTTAAGACATTTATATCTGTAGAGGTCTATAGATTTATATTGTATGGAAAATATTAAAACAATGGAGGTATAGAGTCATTTTGAGCCAGCTTCATGAACTGTATAGTTGTAAATGGTCGTACGTAGAACCATGTTCAGGGTGTATATATTAAACACAAGTAGAACGGGAGTAAGTAAGTAAATTTTATTTAAAGTCGGCATTGTGTATAATACAGAAACGAATAACATGAGCTCTACAGAGCTCTTAAACCGACTATCACAGACAAAATATAATACAAAATATCACAAATTTAAGGTAAGCATGCAGAAGCACATATATACATATTTACACGCATACTATATAAACATTTTCACACATTAAGAATTTAAAAATACAAATGAAAGAAAAGCATTTGCCTATAAAATTCAAGGACTAAATAAACCACAGCAGTAACAATTGTTAAGAAGCACTATAACTGTTATAACTAAAGATAAGGAAAAAGATACTAATAATAGAATAATTGAAAGGTGAAGATAACGAACAGTGATCAATCTCATAACTCCTATAAGCAATACAAATAGATAGTTGGGTAAACACGGGCCCCTGGATACACCAGAGATGGGATCAGGTGTCTAGGAGGAGTAAGCATCCCCTGTCGACCGGTCACACCCGCCGTGAGCCCTATATCCTCATCAGGTAAACTGAGTTATCCGTAGTCAAAATCAGTGTGCCAAGAACGGCCTAATAAAAATGAATAGCTGTTTACAATAATTAAATTACAAAGCATGCAAAAAGGATTAAGAAGAAAAAATAGAATACATGTAAAATAAAGCTTTCAAGCATTTGGCAGTATTGCAGATGAAAGGCTGCAAAATTTGCATAAAACCAGCAAATTGAAAAATGATACATTCATTCAGCCATGCACCTCCACACTTTGTCCTTGACAGGAGCTTCATCTGCAAGCCCACCCCCCCCCCACCCCCCAAGTGTCAGTGAATTTCCCTACATATTTAGGTAAGGAGTTCCACAGTGTGGCGGCTGCATATAGCTGAATGACTGTTTACCATACCTAATAGTTTTTAGCCTAGCCTTTGTCGTTCCTAAGTCTTTTGATATCTGAAATTGTACTTTGAATTTCTTAAAGCTGAACCAAGTTTTGCAGAAACAGAGGACGTTGTTTATTTACAATTTCAAAAACGTCAAGGGCCATGACTCTCATAAGCCTAGTTTTCAGTGAGGGAAGATTTGATTTGTCTAGGAGTTGGTTAATCTGTACTAATATGGTCTTCATATATAAATCGTAGAGCTTGCTCTTGTATATTTTCGATTTAAAAAAAAAAAAAAATAATTTTGTTCACTACAAAAGTGCCATACCAGAGGTCAGTAACTAAAGTTTGACATGATAAAAGAATGGTTGGTAGATGGTGAGTTTACACAACCTACAAAGATGTTTCCCTATCCGTTTTAGTACATTTAATTGACGAGCTTCTTTCTTACAAGTATTTGAGATATGGGAATTAAGACTAAAATCAATAGTAACGCCAAGCAGTTTCACTTCTTCCTCGCAGGCAAGAGTTGTACCATTTAAGTTAAAAGTTATACTTTTATCATGTGTCTTTCTACCGAGAGAGATTGCTTGAAATTCTAACGAGACAGATTGCTTGAAATTCTACCGAGAGAGATTGTTTGAAAATTTTCTGGGTTAGCCTGCATTTTGTTTGCTGAAAACCAGTCCATGAGAATACCACTTTCCTTTTGAAGTGTATTTATAACCATCGTCTAAAACAAAATCAGAATGGGATAGGGTGTTGTCATCCGCATAGTTGTACAAAGCTGGGTCTTTAACAAAATAAAAAAGATCATTGATGAAAATATTAAACATTACTGGTCCAGTTATAGAACCCTGCGGTGCCCCTTTGAAAATATCAAGAAAGGAACTTATATTTTGGCAAATTTGACCCACCGTTTTCTACAAGATAGGTACACCCTGTAGCTATGTCGTAGAGCTGCTTTTAGGGGAGTTTAGCTTGGGTTGAGATTGAAAAAATAAATAAATAAACAACCATTGACAAGAATTTTTAAATTAAAAACTTTGTCAGTTTCACGAGTATGCAAATTAGGAAAATAAATAAATACGGTTACCATGAGGTTATATCAAGGGCGTTGTTCATGCAAACATATTATAAGAAAAATGAATAAAGGCTGACCCATTAATTTGATGCTTGCACGAATGTTTCTTATCAACTTCATGAAATATTACATGTCGTTCAATGAACAAATATTCGACTTACTCTACGAATGAATTACTTCTTATCTGCAGAATTGAAAATGAAAATGGCGATGGAAGATTTGAAGATGAAAGTGAATGAAACTATAGATGAATTCAAACAATTAGTGTCTGAATTTGAAGTCACCATGGTATTTACTTTTGTTTCTGAACATAAATTGCATTTTAAAGCTTTATGTGAAGCAGCTGAATGGTATATAACGATTGTACTGAAGATGACATATTTGCCCTTTCTTGACTTAAGTTTCTGATCCTGCTTGGTTTAATTTAGGTAGGCCTAGATATGCATAAGTTGCTTAGACAGAGATTAGATCTTCACGTGAACACCAATAGCAATGTGTATACTTGACAAGCAAACCGTGTATTATTTACAGTGCAATGATTATTATCTGCACCTGCATCAGGTGCAAATTCGTGGTAGCTCAGTGGTACAGCGTTTGCTTCGTAACCTGGAAGTCGTGAGTTCGAGCTCCGCTCGTGCCATGGCCACGTCAAACTTATGATGTTAAAATAGGTAGTGGCTTGGCATTTAGAAGTGAGAATCACAGGTCTTTCATATATGACCTCGAACTCCCCGTTGAGGCCTCATCTGTGTATAGACTTCTCCCGGCTGACGCAGTACAGAAACAGATTTGTATATTGTGAGTCCGCGATTCTCATGCGGGCAAATAACACTTAACAAGTAGTTTGTAGTTAAAGCTTGAAAATATTGAAATTAAGAGCATTGATATAAAAATGTGGATTTTATTTTAAACATTAAATGATAAAAAGATCACTAAAAAGTAGGGAAACTCTGTTAAAATTATCGTGTAAAGTAATGAACTTGATGTTTACGTTTCTGACTTGAACTGCTTACGTTTGAAGTTATGTTTTTTGTGTCATTCTACAGTGACGTCAAACAGTGTACGCGGCCACATGGTTTTGTAGTTCCTTGGAAATCCCTATCCCATAATGCATAACTTGAAGAGTTTGGTTTGTGAGCAAACGAACTCTGGCGAAAGTTTGGGTATGACATTAAAAATGGGTGTTGCGTCAGGCGTTGGCATGTTTAAAAACCCTCACTGCTACAGCCCTGAGCGCTAAGCATGTAGGTCTTCATCTACAGCTGGTGACGTCTCTATATGAGTGAAAAATTCTTGAAGGGACATAAAAAAAACCAATCAATCCTCTAATAAATAAAAGGTTAATTGGCTTTGAAAAAACAAACATTCAAAAGTTTCTAAATATGTAAGTCTTTGTACAGAATAACTGTCTTGAATATTGATGACTTTTATGATACATAATGCGGAACTTTCGAGATACGGACCCACTCTGAATTTTATCGGGCGTTGAACGTAAATTGTAGGGCATGTCACTTCCGGATTACAATAACAACTATGTAATCAAGCGTGGGATACTTCATTTGCTATCAAATTCCTGGATTTAAATGCTATCTTTGAAAGTAAGGAATCACTACAACCATTTCATAGGAAAAAGCTTTTGATTAAATTATGTGAGTTGGCGAGGGAAATAAATCTAGGGAATATCTTGAGGATATTGGTAAAACTTCACATAATACACTTTTGAATGCGCCTTTTCCCTTCCATGTAATTTACTCCTAGGTACTAAGCACCAATAGTGACTTGGATCGTCATCGTAGGACAGCGCATAGCTCTTTACAGACCGTCTGCTAGCGAAACACCATTTGTATCAATGTCAACTTTGCCCTACAATTGGTTATTATCACGTGACTGTGGTGTATAAACGTCAAATATAATCGGTCGTTCCGGCACATCCCGAAAGTTCCGTATTGCATATTGTTAAATTTTTCAGACTTGTGCATCAACTTGATGTTTTGTGAAAACCCTACTTCCATTGTTAAAGTAGTATTACACGTTCAGTAAATGACAATTGCATTGAAATTGAAAAAAAAAATTATTTACAAGATTAATGCCAATACCACACAACCTCATTCTTTCAGTTTAAAGAGGTTCGCACCTGACATTTGGAGTAATGTCAATTTTTTGGGAAGTGTATTTTTAATTTCCACATTGAAGGAGAATTAGGAAATTGAAAAGAAAAACTGGGGTCACAATGCTTGTTATTGAGCTACAGTGTTCTAAACATGACCTTTTTGCACTTAAAATTTATCCAATTAAACTTGATTTGTCTGTTGGTGTCAACGCAATATAAGCTACAGAAATCAATCATTACATAAAATAGATACATAATCATGTCTTCTGAAAATACAGATAAAATAATAGTTTAATACAAGTAATGGAAATAAATAATGACCTTTTTGCACTTGATATACGAAAAAATTCATGATATCAAATTTGAGAATTTATTAAGACATATTAGGAGTAAAGTCAATTTCTAAAATTTCACATGATTTTCAAGGTCTTGTCTTAAAATTTAAAATGGAAATGAAAAAAGTGGAGGTTGGAGACCAAATTTTTAAATTATTGGCAAAAATATTGAATTTTTATACAAAATTTCAAGTAAATTAATTTGAACATTTTTAAGATTCGGTGTTCTATTTGGAAAAATATATCAACCATATTAATAAATTACAACATTTGATCTAGTTCCAAGTCTCAATCACTTTTATCATAAATTATAAAACTGAAATACACGTATAGGAGCATAAAAATAGAAGATATATTAAATGAAACAGAAACTGTAATATCACGCAGATTTAGAACTCTTTGATTAATCAATCCTTCCGCAACAAAATACATGTATATATGCTACAATAACTGAGTAATGTCTATGTATATAACCTTCTGTAATAACTGACTTTACATCTTTACTTTCCACAATTGGGAACTATCAAAATATACTAACTCTAAAACAAACTTGGTAATATATTCCAATTTTTTGCAGAATGAAGATAGGATGCAAATGAATTGTACCCAAAATGTCACGAAAAATTATCTGTTATTGAAAAATGTTGTGTGTGTCCTTAAGATCCTCTCTTTTTTTTAATCATCTATTCAGTTACATGTATGTTAATGGAAAATAGTTTGCAGTGGTAAATATGTTATTATGTATGAGGTTATCTTTAACATATGACTGGCAAAAATTGTTAATGAAGGATACTTGTAATTCCTGTCCCATTTAATAAAAAAGCAAACATGCAAATCCATATAATTGCGAAAAGTATATGAATATAAAGAAAGCATCAAAACAAAGAAATTTATATGATATTGGAACATGTTTTTACACCTCACAAAAATGTTCCAGACTGTCGATGTTAGATTTTGAGGCCATCTTTTTCCCAAAACATGTAGCAGAATACATGTTTTCTGCCTTTTAGTGATTTTCTACTCCAAGTCTACTAGTATTTCTGAGCTTAGTTCAAATCTCCAAAATGAACAGGGTGATACTAGTCAGTGAACATAGTGATTATTTGTAAGGGATGCCTAATAAGGCATTAATGGGTAGCCAAATAGGTTTTTAAACCAGATTAGATATCAGTGTTAATATCTAATGGCATACATTAATATGTGTTTCATTATATTTTCTCTTCCTGTGTATGTTCGAATATTGAATTTATTACGCCCTATATGAATTTTGAATTGATATGAATAACAACAGAAACACATTTATTTGGATGCTGCTAGTTAGAATGTTGATTCATGACATACATTCCGACGCTGAAACAAAAACTGATTATGCATTGTATAATCATTATGAATAACAACAAAACTGGTTTTTCGTTCTATTTGAGTGGTAGAAGGACCTTACGAGCATCCACTTGCTGTTTATATGACCATGTCACATGATGTCTAAAATCACACAAATCTACCACAGTGCCCACACATGGACCATAACCCAAAACGAAAATAATTTTGAAGACATTTATATGAGATATTGAAAGATATGAAACATGCTGATGTATTTTAGTCTCCAGTATTTCCCATTGTCCTCGGAAATATGAGTCTGTCCTGATTGCTTTACTCTTATTCTTTTAATTTGTATTATTTTAATACAAGATGAATGCTAATTTAAAACAGTTGCTAATTGCATTGCCAAAAACATTATTATGTTTACATATATGCATATGATACAATGAACAAGTAGATTGAATGGAAAAAGTAACAATTTGTAATTGTTATATCATTAAAAGAAAACATTGATCATAATAGTATTTCACTTATTTTGTCTATCACAGAGCATCATGATCATGATTGGAGTAGCCGTAGCCACGTTTATTATTGTAATGTTCTTTGGTGTCTGGAAGTTAAGATCTAAAGGTAAGTGTCTCCCCTTGTATAAATGATGGTTTTGAGACTAGTAACTGAAGGCCCATCCTGTTTATGTAATGACTCAGAACATGGTGTGTAATCACAATCTCAGCCAATGATGTATGACATAATTTATGGCAATTCATGTAATATCTATCTTCCGCACAATTTTGTAATGTTACTTTTCTGTAGGTTGATATTTCTGTTTGCAAATATAATTCAACATACATGTAATTTACATACATGTATTTATATGGTGAAACTGGACAGATTGTGATTAATTGTTGATGAACCTGTTTGAATTGCATGTAAATTAATAGAGACAGTTTTCCTATGAAATAGCAAATTTATTTCCTTGCATCTTTTACAAGTGTTGCCAAGTCAGACTGGAGGCCCAAGAAAACCACGTTTTAGGAAAAGGGACAAAGTATTGTTTTATGGAAGAAAAATGTTAAGAAAGGTAATTGATTGAGACCTACATGTAGGTAAACTAGATATACACTGTACATGCACTTTGAAATAAATGAAGGACATGTCCAATCACTGCCTTACAACTGCTGTGTATGGAATTTCAATTCTATATTATATATCTGAAAGTCAAGTTTATAATGCAGAGTTATGTACAGTTCCAATAATTTTGAGACTCCACTGAAAATCAAAAGTACATGTATTTCAAATTGATATAAAATTCTTTGATTACACATATTGTAATTGTAATTAAAAGATGTATATAGCGCCCTATCAACATTAGTTCTCTAAAGCGCTTTACAAATGTGAAAGAAAAGATAATTTAAAATCGATGTGCACATACATGTGAATAAAATATTCATTGTGTCAGAATTAAAATGCATAATTATTATTATTAATGTATAGCGCCTAATGTAATGATATGATTACCCTAATAACATATGAAACAATTTAAAACAACCCTTAGGAATAATTAAATACATAGAAAGGACATAGGTATAATAACAAACTACAGGTTTTTGTTGTTGTTTTTTTTAACATATATGTACTTGTATAGTATATGCAAAAATTTAATAGGTTCAAAGTTTCACCAGAAAGTTAGGGCCACCCAACAGAGGAAAACTAAAGAAGAGACAGATAGTGATGAAGCTTGCCAAGAAGTAAGTTTCCACAATTTCTTGAATTACTTATACAGAATTGAAGATATTAGTTTTTACTTGACATGATTCTATAAAGGAAGAGAATTTTGGGAGAAATGCAAGTTATTCATTCATGCAACTCGCAATCTGTAGAAATTAATTTGAATGGATATCATCATTTTGAATGTGTGATATTCCCTAGCTATTCTGAAATCCGACAGAAAACCTTGCGGTACGTATTTCATGTTCTCTTTATATGTAGATGTAGGTGCTTGCATTAAGGCATACCTTTTTATTTATCTAGAAAAATAAATGAGTAAGTTGTTGTTTTGTGTGTGTGGGTGTGTGTGTGTGTGTGTGCAAATATGCTTTATTACCCACATAAAAGTTTACTAACTGATATTTTATTCTTCAAGTACATTTAATTTGCAAAAGTGGTAAGTGTCTTCTTTCATTAACACTCACATTTTGTTTCTGGTTGGATGTATTAGGATGTGCAGGGGGATTCTGTTCTCAAATGCAAAAAAAAAAAAAAGATATGTTCTGGTATATTGGTTTATCAAATTTTCCAGAGAAGGGCACCATGATGCATTAGAAAGGAGAAGAGGCTCCACAGAATTATTGTTTCTATGGTTATAAAGATATTGTATAAACTTGCATCAGAATTATTAAACTATATTTTGTATATACATGTAGAACAATTTAATCCATACTTGTAAGGTAA
>NC_079168.1:49327998-49597998 GCF_947568905.1 Ostrea edulis | reverse complement strand
TTATACATGTATCTCCTCATATTCCTGATATTTTTCAGACTACCAGCCATTGCTTTCCAGTCCATGTTTGAAAGATTTCCAGAATCCCTTGTTCGGATTGTTCAGGTTCATATCCTCTCATTCAGTATTTAGTCCCTTATATTGTGTTTATGTTTAAGAAAGAGAGCACATGACATGCTGTGTGGTTATCCAGATCTACATGTATTCAAAATGTTATTTACCCCTTCTCAATTTGAATACCATTAAATCACTGACAGTGTACCGTGTATATGTATTTTCATGAGGTAAAAGTTTAGTGGTTTTATGAAAATTCTATGGAATCATTAAATTTCATGTGGAGCTCTATTTTTACGGATGTTGTGGGTTTGTCTGTCCCATGAATTTCCAACCACAACGAAATACTGAATTTATATAATGTCTTGATATACAGAAACCATATCCAATGAAATTACTACCTAACAAAAGTGTAAAATATTGACAATCCTCGAAAATGAACCCCCACATATTGAAAGGATTCGACAGCACAGTGATAGAGTCTTGATTTTGTGGTTGAAGAGTTTGATTAAATGTTAAATAACATTTTCCTGTTTATGGAGGAACGTGCTGATTACTAGAACATTGAATATTACTCCTCAATGATTAAGTCCTTAGTGAAAATAAGCCATTTTAAAACAAATAGCTGTGGATTGCATAAGGTGCATTATAAAATAAAATGATCATTCAATAGTTAACAGTATTTAAATAAGATTTTTTGTCTTTTTTATTTCAGATTATTATGATTAGACTTCAGAGAGTCACATTTACAGCTCTGCACAACTATCTCGGACTGTCAAGTGAACTCATCAGCTCTGTGAGTACTTATGACTGTAAGCTTCGGTAGAGGTACTGTAGTTGTACCTTATTGTGTATCTCATCTCTCGGACTGTAATGCCTTCAATATTAGTTTTGTATGTGCGTATAACTCTGGTTGTAAAAATCTGTTTGCTTATCTCTCAACATAAAATGTAAAAGCTTTACAGTACAACTTCAGTCTACTGTACTAGTACATGCATGAGCAGTCTGTTATAAGATAATATGTAATATGCCTACATGTAACTATCATGATGTACTTTTTCTAGCGACTTATTGAGGATCTTCATGCGATGCGATCAAAAGGCCAAGCTTCCCTAAAACGACACAGCATTTGTGTTGTGTGTATTTGTGTTTGTAAAGTCTAACCTCCTGTAGAGTTGTGTAGAATATTTAACTTCATTATGTATACCAAAGACATACTTTGAACAAGTTTCGAAGTATTGAGGAAAATTTTGAACTTTCTGTTTAATTTTATTATATATATTTAACACAATATCTTAGATTGGATTTTAAAAGTACACTGTATAAGTAATTGAAATATTTCAGAGACTTTTCAGTTCTTCGTCTAGCTGGTAAAACGTGTGCAGTATTTGAGATCATGTGGAAATCATTTATGCAATTTTTGAAATGAAAGATTTGGTATACATAATTTCTGGATCTGAATCTGTCTGGTTAATCCGACTACCCAGGTTTTTCATTATAACACAGCTGTAAGGACACAGTTTTACATATATCTCTTTAAGCACTACATCATCCGTCTGAGCTCATTTCTCCTAAACCTTTCATCAGAAATTGATCATAATCTATCACAAATATTCTTTTGGACAGGAACTTTTAGACCAAGGTCAATTTGGAAAAGTCAAGGTCACTCAGAACATATACCTTTTTTGGACAAGTATTGATCATAAATCACACAAATAAGTAACAGCAAATGGCTTTCAGACAAAGGTCACTCAAGGTCATTTTGTGAAGGTCATTGTCACTCAACACATACTTTACATATGAAAAAAAAACCTTCATTTCAACAATATTTCAACAGTTATTGATCATTTTGCGAGTCATTCATCATAAGAAGTAATTCACTGGTTAGATGCAGCAGTTTTACTGATATTCTTGTGTTTGAATATGAGACTGTAATATCCAATGGAAGTCAGTATATAACTATTACAAGTAACAGCTTTCCAAAATGTTTACTTCACTGAACTGATTTATTCAAGAAATAAATTTCATTTTTGAAAATACATTAGGGCATAAAGTGTGAAGCTTTATGCCAGCATACTTCATTGTGTGATTACCATGGTATTGAGATATAGAGATAGTTCATGAACTTTTTTATCACCTCTCGTATATTGTAGATTATAGATGCTAGGTATACGATGATGTTCACTGAGTCCAGTTTCAGACTTGATCACAGATTCTTATTTATAGTGAAGATTAGGAGAAAACTGATCTTTTGATGAAGCTCATGGAAACATGTTTAAATTTATGTTGTATAAAACTCTGATATCATGTATTTGAATATGCACTCTGAAACTCTTCACAATGGCATTATAAATAATCTCTATGTAATATGATCTGAACTTGTATGAAATCTTGGAAATTCTGTCACAATTTATCAGTGTATGGTAGTTATGCGTACCTGTATTTGACATTCTTATGTAAGTATAAGATTATTGATATGATACTTAAGAAATAAATTTTGAAAATTCACGAGGGTATGAATTGCGACACTTCATGCCAGCATACTTCATGCATTGTGTTAGTTCTTCATGAAAAGTACACTGGCGTGAAACGGTGCAGTTCATACTCTTGTGTATTTTCAAAAATGAAATTTATTTAATATTCATGTATTTGCATGCTACTTTCATTACTGTCACAATTCCTAGTTGTTAAAATAAACGTACAATGTACTATTTTTTATCTGCATTCATATACACATTGTTTACAACTGCATCACATTAATGAGGAAATGGCGATCTTTACAATAATGAAATATCCTCATACACTCAATCATTTTGAATAGACACATGCTAGATACACTCACGTCTAACAGACAGGAAATGCATACCACTTAGTGTTAATGTTACTATTTATAGATTCAGTACAAGAGATTAGTTGCATACATAGAACAATGTACTCACAGAGAGTTTGCAAAATAACTTGGTGTGTAGAATATTAATCCAAAATTGTCGTTTTCTTTCACAGTAAACTAGTTAGTAAATAATGTGAATTGCATGAAGTTAAAAGTTTTTTAATTACCTAAATAGAGCTTGATAAAATGAAACTACCATTTTTTGATAATTATTTGTCAGAAATGCTCTTATGCATCCAACATGTATATTAAGAGATCCATTGTTATTTACAGATGACCCAGAAGGAAATGAGGTCATTGTCAGGAAGATTCCAAACCAGCCCCCACAAACAGCGTAGTGTCAGGGACAACAGCTTGCATAGAGAAATCAGTGCTGAACAGGAAGAGAGTACTCAGAAACTCACCGAGGGCAAGGATAAAGTGGATGGTGTGTTACATTATGGGGATGATTCAAACTTTGGCGATAAGCATAATTCAATGATTGTTTAAGGCTGGACAATTAAGGTTTCCTGTTGCGGTTAAATATGTATATTTTGGTTTTCCTCAAAATTTGTCATAGATGTCAATATATTAGTCATTCAACTAGAAAATTCTATATAGTTTTGTATACTTTACTTACTTAACAACAAATTAATGCAGAGTTTTGTTATTTATGTAGTTTTCAATTGCAGTCCAGAATTAGTGCCAAATTAGACTGTTCATGAGTCTAGTTTTGGGGTTGTAGCATTTTTTGAAGTAGGGAAACAAGAGATTAACTTTTAATGAAGATATTACAAGGACAGATACATGTATATTAAAAGATATTTATAAACAGACAATTTGTCATGTCACTGAAACAAGGTCATTTGGCTAAGATCAAGGTCAGTAAAAAAAAAATGAATTGAAAAATTTGTCGTAAGTCAACTCTATTTTTAGAAAAGCACATATAAAAATGGTGTGTCATGATTGTGATCCAAGGTCGTTTTGCTATGTTCAATGTTGCTAGTTGAAAAACAGTTGAAAATATTTCTCAGGGTCATATCATTGTAATTGAAGGATATTAGCAGATTATATTAGGTACGAACGTCAATATTACCAGACAGTGTGTCATGACCTTAAATTTGGGTCAAATGACCAATGTCAAAAGTCACTGGTAAGAAAAGATTAAAAATAGTTCTTTCAGGCTATATAACTTTATAATGGAGAGGCAAAAGAAACTCATATTTTGTGCAGGAGTTGCTTATGACTATATGTTATGACCTGGAACTATAATGATTTAACCAAGATTAAGTTCACTCATAGATAAGTTAAAAATGTCTAAATCGTAGAAAAATTACAACAGCCACTTCCTAGAGTTTAAAAGGTGCAATGAGTACACAATCAACATAAAATCTTTATTGTATGATACTCAGGTGATCATTAAGGCCCATAGGTCTCTTGTTTGTGAAAAGCAGATGGTTTTCCACAAGGCTGGCAGAATAGTATATTTTTTATGAATACATGTACATTTATAATGTACTTGTGTATTCAAACTTGAGTGAGGAGGTTTCATGACTTTTGTGAAATATATGCACATGTAAAATTAATAGTACATTGTTGTATAGGGGAGACTCACGATGACACTGATGGTGCCCAGACAGATTTTGCAGCAGCTGCGCAGAGAGCCAGAATAAACAGCTTGGATCTGGAGTCTGGTAAATTTGAAGAATCATCCAGGTCCATAACTCACATGCCAAGGTCGCGTCACAAGAAGATGCCGGACACCGGGATGTACATGTATGTTTCTCAGACGAGTGTCGACACGAGTGAGGAAGAGGCTTTGGAATGTGCCAAGAAAGACTTAATCAAACTGTTGAATTTACAGGTACCAGTGCATGTAATGAATCTTGGTAGGAAAATTGATTGGAGAATGGCGATGGTCATGAAGTAGTATTTTGTAGACTGAAAACTCTTCTATTGAATTTCCTACTTAAATACAATGTCAATCCAAACTGAATTCCTAATAGACTGTGTGTTTAAGTACGTGTCCCTAAGTCACAATTGTTGTTTTTACTATTCTATAGAATAGTTTAATTGAACAAGAAAAAATGGGATACTCTATGATTTTTATAATTTATAAGGATGAATCGCTTCTTAATGGAAAGCTGACTTTGAGAAAGTATCGAGCAGGAACCACGATTCTTAATCAAGGCGACCAGGTAAGAACTTTTAAGTTTAAAAACACTTGGTGCCTGTGTCTTCTGTACTGTACAGTCCTTATTTTACGCGAGTACTTGGTATCGTGAAATGACTTGCAGACATCAAATTGCAAGAACATGAATTAGCAAATGGTCTGTCACTTAAGAAGTTTTGCATGTATTTCAGAAATTAAAAAATAGAATTGAGTAATTTTATTTTGCAAGTCGTGCTACTTGCGAAATTACACGATGATAAATTCCACACGTACATGTATATTTAGGAATCTACAGTATTTTTCATGTCATTTGTATGCTAATTATACACCCCTTCCCTTTATGATAGAAGTTATATATTGCTTTGCACAGGCTGATTGATATGACAGTGTTGCTAAGCAGGTCAGTGTGTCCAAGGTCAAGGTCAGAACCAGGTCAAACAGGTTTTATGTGTATAATGATCTTGTGCATTGGAAAACTTGAATATGCATCATACTTTGTTGGCTGATACTCATCGACGTGCATGTGATTGCTGTTGCTCAGTAGGTCAGTATGTTCAAGGTCAAAGTCACTGCCAGGTTAAACAGGAGGATTTATGTGTATAATGGATCTTATGCAAAAGATAACTGACAAAGGTTTTACCTCTCAGACATAATATTGATTAGGCTGATACACATTCATATGCAAATGATGTCAATTGCGCAGCCAGTCAGTATGTACAAAGTCCAGGTCAGTACCTGCATCTCTTATGCCTTCCTTCCTTTTTTCGTTATATTTTGTGTAATATCGTACTATCAGCACAGCTCTGGAGGACAATATATCATTGGAAAAGACTACAAGTCTGCACTGCTGTATAACAAGATGCCATTTGCTGCCCATTTTTATACACCCGTTGAAGACGGGACGTATTATGGTATAATGTCATCTGTGTGTCCTGACCTTCTAGGCAAAATGAGCCGTAAGCTCCAGGATCTTACATCTTGGTACATTTAATCACCTTAACAGTTAATATGAAAACCTTGTAGGCAGAATATAGATCAAACTTTGGAGCTAGGATCTTACACCTTGGCACATTTGATCACCTTGATGAGAAGAAGATGCCTATTGTTTTTCAAGGTCAGAGTTTGAAGTTCAAGGTTGTAGTAGCCGTTAATAGGAAAACCATGTAGGCACAATACTGATCAAACTATTGGAGCTAGGACCTTACAACTTAGTACATTTAATCACCATGATGAGAGGAAAATGCCTATTGTTTTTCAAGATCAAAGGTCAAGGTCGTAATATCACTTAGTAGAAAAACCTCTTTTTTCATTTTCCAGATTTTATTTCGTTATGAATAGAGGTATTGTCCTGTAATTTTGTCCGAACCTCCCTCTCAGAGAAATATTTTATCTGTTCATATTTCAAATTGATTGGTGCACCGTGACCTGCTTTAGGGCTAAAAGTAGGTCAAATAGTTTTCTGATTTTTTTCCTGTCATGGATACAAATATTGCACTGAAGATCTATTGGGCGTATGTTGTACCTTTTGCAGTACTCTTGTTGTTGGAAGTTCCTATAGTCAATATTTTGTCTTAAACTGAAATTTTAGTAATTTAGTCTGTGATTTGGGGAGGGGGGGGGGGCATAAACCAATTTACAAACATCTCTTTTTGTAGTTTTATGAGAAAACTTACCATGCAGGATGTGCACATATTTCTGCAGACACACCTGCTCTGTTGTCATTATTTCATAACCATACAGTAATTTAAATAGTCACATTCATTGAATGATAGTTGCAGGAATCAAAGTGAATACCATCTCTTATTTAATTGATAGGATGCAAGTCTGTTGTTTGTGGTGGCAGGAACATTGAAACTTCTTCAGCATGTGGTGGGCAAAGAACAGAAAGAGGTAAAGATGTTTTAGGTGACTGTCAATGTCTCAAAAAAGGTCATGATAGTGGTCTCAAGTTTTTGTCGTATTAAGCGAAATAAAACTTTTGATTTCTCGAAATTCAGATCTCTTGAAACCCTTTATCTCTCCAAGTAAAATTTAGGTTCCATTGCGCATATTCATTCAGTTCGAAGCATTATTTATTTATGTGAGCATTGGCCAGGTGTTTCGTATGTTGGCAGAAAAAAAAAAGACTTGTGCAATGAATGTGTATCTTGTTTATTGGATTCTTGTACAATGACACTTCATTTTATGCAAGTTACAAATTGAGGTATTTTGATGATCCAGTATACCAGTATTTCAAGATTAAATTGTTAATTATTGAAACTTAGTCATATGTTGAGATTTGTCACAAATTTTTTTTACTAAACGGTAATGTTAGATTCTTGCATCATACCTGTATCTTTGATTGTAATTGAATTGACATGTACTTTATAAGGTGTGCACAGACATATAATGCTCACAAAAGGAAGTATTTGTTTTACTTATGTATGTGGTTTTGGTGGGGAATTATTGATACCATATTTCTACTTTTGTTTTGTATCAATCTAATTAGAACTAGATATTAAATCCACTCTCACACTTGCTACACTAACATCTAATGACATCACATTGAGGGTCATGTTCTGGTGACTTCAGACAATGATAAAACATAAAACCAAGACACAGCTAACTTTGAAAGTTGAGAGAGTTTCAACCCTGTATTTACTTTTGTTTGCACAGCTCTCATATATACACATTTGGAGTACTAGGATTTTTCACATTACATATATATTTATAAACTGTTGCAGATGGTGATACAAATTGAATATGATACATTTATGCACCATTTCAAGCAGTATTGATGCAGGAGTTTTCTATCAAAAGTTCAGTTAAGTCAGGTTTATTTGTGTTCTGTGAGTTGTGTTTGTTTTGTGTTATCATATGTCAGTTAATGTGGGAAGCCCCTTTTCTTAATCATCAACACTGTCACAACACATCATCTCTTAACACAAATTAGGTCTTTCATTTTGGTCTTTTGCAACACCTCAGGATGTTATATACAACAGAGGAAGAGTTAGGAATTTCTGAACAAGCAGTTAAGGTTTCTGCAGGAGGGATTTTGTTCGCTGACAAAATAAGTCGCTTGAATGTGGTTTGAAAACAAATTACTTGACATATTTATGTTATCAAATCATAAGTGATTCAGAAATAATTGTCAAATTTGAATAATGCAATGTACCTGCAAAAACAAAAAGGTATTGTAATTGTGATGTCTTAATACTTACCATGGGGATATTAATTGTGTAGACCCATTGGTTAGCAAGCCTATTTCTAGTTCCTTGCTGGACCCCAGAAAACTTAATCTCATGAATTTTTCAAACAAGAAGCATTAAAATTTAGCCAAAATGTATTAAGAGCATTTCAACAAACAGCATGGCTGATATATGAACTCTTTGCCTGTCAGGCTTTGCTGTTCAATGCTTACCCTGGGGAGTTGGTGGGAGCCTTAGCTGTGCTGACAGGAGAACCTTCATTCTTCTCCATCAGATGTAAATATGAGTGTAGAATTGTCACAATATCCAAGGAAGACTTTTACAGGTAATTAGGGTGCTGTTGTAAATGGAGATGTGCTGTAACACAGATATTATAGTAACACAGATCTAATCCAACCTATTCTGGAGACAAAAACTCAGTCAGTTTATTTTGGATAGATTTGAATACACCATGTAAAGATTCTGGAGACAAATACTGAGTCGGTTTAGTTTGGTTAGATTTAAATACACCATGTAAAGATTATGGATAAAAGATTGGGAATGAAAATAAGGGTAAAGAAATATTGTGTAATGGATTGCACAGGTGATGGTTTAGATAGTTTTAACTGTATTTATGTGACTGAGAAAAGAGAGTTATACATAAGATTTGGACTTAAATATAGCTTTGTACTGTTTAAAATATCTGAATTGTTTTAGAATTGAATGTATGGATTTTGTAGTATTATGCAAGCTCAGCCCTCTGTGGTCC
The DNA here is from genome assembly GCF_947568905.1 of Ostrea edulis. NCBI lineage: Eukaryota > Metazoa > Mollusca > Bivalvia > Ostreida > Ostreidae > Ostrea > Ostrea edulis. The sequence goes on along the minus strand of NC_079168.1, from coordinate 49,588,966 downwards.
TCTCAGTTGCACACACATCAGTGGTTAGGATGACTCCATTTGTGAGACAGATAGATTTTGCTCTGGACTGGATTCTTACTGAAGCAGGGAAGGCTCTGTTCAGGTACATATAACAAAATGACTCCCTGACATACCCCGCAAAATGACTCCCTGACATACCCCGCAAAATGACTCCCAGACATACCCCGCAAAATGACTCCCTGACATACCCCACAAAATGACTCCCTGACATACTCCACAAAATGAATCACAAGGTGGTATGTATTGTCATTCAAGGTTAGTCCAAGCAGAGAATTATTATTCCAAACTGAAAATTTGTGAACTGTTTGTAAATTTTACCAGCACATCTAATATTCATGTAGAATAAAATTATGTTTTTCATTAGGGACAAATTAAACTGTTAGTAGTGAATCTAGTACTTTATATGCTACTGCAAGTTGATTTATATCTGAATTTTTTAGACAAGGTGACCAATCAGATCACATTTACATTGTCCTGACGGGTCGCCTGAGGTCAGTCATCACAAAGGAGGATGGAAAGAAGGAGTTGGTAGGAGAGTATGGCCGGGGGGAACTGGTGGGGATAGTGGAGGTGCTGACAGAAGCCAAGAGGACCACCACCATCATGGCCATCAGGTAAACAGAGGCTGGGAAATTTACTCTCAAACATTGTGAATTATATACTTTGTAAGGTCATACACAACATTTCTGCCATTTTTCTAAAACTACTTTTTCATCTCCTTGATTGAAGAGTTTTTGCATGATTGCCAAAATAGATTTAAATTATATAATTATGGTAGTAACATTATCATACTTCATATATCGGCTTGGTTAAATCAGTGGTTAGATCACCAAACTAGTAATGCAAGGGTCCCAGGTTCAATATCTGATCCAAAAAAGTTCAATTCAGTAATGCCCCAATATACAACCTTTAATACAAAAACGGGAACTTTCCATAATTATTTGCCTTATCCAGGAACTATCAAAATATGGTAACTGTAAAACAGATCTGGTAATACACCCGAAGTTTTTTTGTAGAAACAAGATAGGATGCATCTGAGATATCATGAAAAATTATAATTATTATATTACTGAGAAATGTGGTGTATGTCCTTGAAGTGCATTTTCATGTCAGAGCTCCAAGGAAGCTTTTCTGTTCAAGATTTGTTTGTCATCTGTCTTATCATTTTCATTTTTAGTGGTATAGTTCTTAACTTCACACTTTCAGCTTTTATACACTGGGGTAGTTTAAACCAAACTTGGCACAAATTATTCCTAGGTAAGGAGATTCAAAGTTTGTTCAGTTAAGGGAAGATATAATTATTTGGGAAATAGGGTTTGGTGTTGAAAAGATACAGTTTGAATGGCAAAGTATAGTCCATTCCACTTATATTGAAGTCGCTTATATGGAACTATCTGTTATATTGAAGTTAAAATCAATCCCCCAGTAGCAATATTTGTGTAGTTCAGCATTGTTTATATTGAACTTTGGATATAATGAACAATTCAGGTCGGTCCCCTGAATTTCATTATATCCGGAGTAGACTGTATGTTTTTAAAACCACAATCCCTGAGGTCAGAGCAGGGGTAGAATTGGGGATCAAATCACAAGTCTACAATATGTGACGTTATTTCCTTTCTATTTTTTTTTATGTAGTATACAAATTTATTGCAGGCACAACCCCTGGGATCAGGGTAGGGCTACATTTGGGTTTAAAGTTTAACGTGTGAATATGTGTAACAAAAATCTTTTCATGAAGTGTAAGTGTACATCAAATTGAAATGAAAGCATCCCCATGTAGTGTAGACTCAAGGTCAAACAATGACCTTAGGGGACAAGGATGAGGCCAAAATTGATATGTAACATTTTGCATGGATAGATAAAGAAAAAAATCTTTTGATAGCCTATCTCTAAAGATCCACAAGAGTACAAAGTGTCAAATTACTAAACTAACATCCACTTGTTGGTCATAATCAGATCCCAGTGGCAGGCCCTTGTCACAGCTTAGGTTTTAAGTTTGTATTGGATGATTTAGGAAATTTTGAAGAATCTTCCCAAGAACCACAAAGGTACAACTTGTCAAATTAATTCACCAGCATCCTCATGTTTTTTAAATTTGTTTAAAGTGTGAACCATGGGACGAGAGTTGGGGTACCATTTGGATTAAATTTAGTACATGGTATATTAGTATCTGTGTTTGAACTAGATAACTCAGGTGAGCATGGACCTCGTGTTTTAAAACATAATAGAATGAGTATGAAGTTATTAATGTTAAGTAAGTTGTAACATTGATAGGGTAACTGTAAACTCTGTCATTTGTCATACATGTATATGCTTGACATTACTTTCTCATTAAATATCAATGGTCAACCCCACCAAATACAATATTAAAATGAATCCATCGTCATTTTCAGTTTAATTCCTTTTTACCGTTATGCATTATAGTGCTTCAATATTTTTAGTATTGTATTTGTAAACATAAACATTTATGTATCAACTTTTTCATGAAATGACCAGTGATACCATTATTCGTATACATGTATATTGAACATTTCTGTATTTTATTGTTTAGGAGAAGGCATTCTAAGTTTTAAGAACTTGTGCCCTATCCTTTTAATATATTGACAATAAAATATGTTTGAGTTCAATTCAGCAAATGTAAATATTAAAAGTCCATTTATATTACAGAGACACCGAATGTGCCAAATTACCAGCAGAATTGTTGAATTTGATCAAGCGTAAATACCCTCAGATTGTCACCCGACTCATCCACCTACTGGGGGAGCGACTTCTAGGACAGTTACAGACCAAATCTACGGATTCATTCCCTATTGCAGGTCTGTAGAAAAGACTAGAGTACACTATAGGTGTACTTAGAGCCTAGGTAACATTGTTGCAATTTGAGGTAATGCCTATTTGGAGAAACAAGATTTTATAGGGATTCTTCTCTGTATGATGATGGATATATTACAACCATTTAGTATTCTTTCTTCACCACCAAAGAAGCTAATATATGAATCCCACTAAAATTAGTGCAAATACAGTGCATTGACATTAATGATTGTGTACAATGTATCAGAAATGGTGACTGTTCATTTTAAGGGAAAATGACTGGTATAACCAGAGTGTTAAGATTTACCTTTAATACTCCCCACAAACATTTCTTGTTTTAATGAAGTGTTTAAATAATAATGATTTTAGTGTTTGTTGTTTTATTCAGTATTGACTTGAATTCTATGTAATATTTTTAAAAATCAATTGAAATCTTTGACTCACGAAGGAGAATTTATTTACATTCATAAATGTTTTGTCAGTAGTAAGCCTTTGCTGTTTTATTATATTTCTCAATATAAGCATGCTGACATGCATGTAACCTATGAACTTGACATATTTCAGTTGTGTCACACATATGGATTTAAGGAATAGATGTCTAGTTTATTTGTTTTATTATTTTATACCCTTTGATACAGACAAACTATTCTAAGACATTTATTCCTTAGATATGGGGTATTTTCGAGCTCAGATTGACTGGAAAAATTCAGTGGCTTATCTTCAAAAGTATCTGACAAAAGTAAAATTTCATCTAGAAATGAAGAGTTTTCTGTGAAATTGATTCCCCATTACCCCAAATTCTTTGAATCTTTTTGCATTTTTAGTAATGACCATTCTACTTCCAAAACTTAATGTACATGTACACACTGCTCTTATAATACAAAACATTATATGGGTTCAAATGCCTTTTGTGAATATGCATGTACTGTACATGTGCAGTGTATATACCTGGTAGACAAGAGAGTTTATGTACTGTACATGTGCAGTGTATATACCTGGTAGACAAGAGAGTTTATGATCGTCAGTGTCATCATGATTTATTTATAGACCCTGTTGTAAAAGACAAAACCTCAGTTGGTAACTTAGCAACAGTTGCCGTCTTGCCAATCAGCAAAGATGTCCAAGTCACAAGTTTTACACTGGAGTTACAGCATGCTTTAACAGCCATAGGTAAAGTGGAAAATTGAACAGAAAATTCAAATTTCATGTTGTTTTTGTGATCATGCTCAATGTGAGTTCCTTGTACTCTGAGTTTTGTTTTCTTTTGTACACTTTGTATTTTGCCTACTTTAGGTTCCAGTATGAGACTTACCAGTGATATTGTGAAGGCAAACCTAGGAGCTGCTGCCCTGGACAGGTCTGATCTCATTCTCATGGCATTGTCCCTATCAGTATGAACACCTTCTCCACCCCACCGCCACCCTACCCACTCCTGGTGTTAGGACAGATGTATTTATTAACATCTTTCTCAAATCTCTTAACAGTGTCAATGAGTTTCGGTTGTTAAATTGGTTGGGACAGCAAGAGGACATCCACAGAATGACCTTGTATCAGTGTGATTACACCTTGACCAAATGGACTAAAAATTGTATCCGTCAGGCGGACTGTATCCTCATTGTAGGGCTGTTTGACGGAGACCCAGTGGTCAGCGAGGTATGAATAACAAAAGATTTCCTCTACTAATAGCTGTATGTAAGATGTTGAGGATAAAAAGGTCTCCTTGTTTTAACATGATCTGATGCAAGTTTTGTGATGTTTTAGCTCAAACCCCTCAAATATCCAGGTTCTTGTGAATTGAAGTATGCTAATTATTCTAGCTTGAGAAGCAGATAGAAACTTTAGCAGTTAGGGCACAGAAGGAGTTGGTGCTGCTTCATCGAGAAGATGCAGAGACACCTAAAGGGACTGTTGAATGGCTGAATGCCAGAGGATGGCTGTCATCTCATCACCATATTAAATGTCCAAAACGGGTACTCACCAAAAGGACAGAGGCAAAAATTGTAAGCATTTCACATGCAAGGTACATGTAAATCCTACACTGTAATGTGGGGGAAGATAACTAAAGTCGTGCTATTATGTTTCACTATGTTAGTGATCTTGTTATATACACGAATGCCAAAAAAACATGAATATGTTTTGAATAAAATTACTTTGTTTTTAGTATGTAAAACACTTTCCCCTTGTACTTCTAGTGAAATTCTGTAATATACAGTTATCTGTTAATCATGGAGTAGATGTTATTCAACATTAAACTCCAGAAATAATCAATACATGTAACTATATATAAGTGTTGTTCAACTTTTGTCCATTTAATTATAACAAGTAAAGATCTCCGATTTGTTTTCACACTTTAACTTGATGCAAACTACCTACAAGTGCCTAATTATATCCCTTGTTCAGTAATCCAACAACTTCCATTTTCAAATATCCAGGCATGATTAACTAATAGTTTTATCAAAATACAAGTCATACCTTGTTATCTCAAACTCCATAGGACTGAGAAAAAATACTGAGATATCTGAGGATTCGAGATATTAAGGTTAAAATACATAAAGAAAATGTAGTTAAGACTTTTAACTCACTTTGACATTATCCATGGTATTTGAGATATCAATGTTTGAGATAATGGAGTTCAACTGAAAATCATTTGAAAATTTTTAAAATAGATATTGATAGGAAATGTCAGTAGGCAGGAGAGCTTAATCAATATACATTGTACATGTACATATAGTTACTTAATCAATATACGTATAGCTATGTAATCAATATACATATAATTACTTAATCAATATACATATAATTACCTAATTAATATATATAGTTAGTTACATAATCAATATGCATATAGTTACTTAATGTACATATAATTACAGTTTTAAAAGCATCAAAAAAATTAATTTGCCTTTGTGAAATCATTGTATTGAAGCAGTCATGTTTTTTAGATTCAAATAATCAACGGCATTGGGGACAGTAACTAATCCATTCAATTCTTGACTGTCAGTGGTGAAGTATGATAAATACACTAGTAATATAGCAAAGTTTTGTGTATAAACACATGCAGTAATAATAGGTGTGTTCCCATGTCGTGTGTACTAAAGCATTAATTTACTATTTCCCAGATTTGATACGATTTGTAAACTCACCAAATGGCTTATTTTGATGTAGATTGAGTTGTATCAGAGGCATATGGAAACAAAACCAGACAGAATGTCAGACTTTTCACGATTGGCTCGTTTTCTGACAGGAACTTCCATTGGTGTAGTACTTGGAGGAGGTGGAGCAAGGTATTTTGAATAAATATATAGCTGATCAAGATAAATTTTTGCCGGGTGTCAAATCAGTATGTAAGCATCCTCAGGAGTGTATATTAAAGTTTCACACCATGACTGCAGGGCAGGGTAAAAAAAGGGGTGTTAAGTTTTACGTCAGGAAACATTAGAAAATTCTTTAGAGATCATCTTCTCAAGACCACTGTGGTAATGGTACCATTTGTAGAATTGATAAACAAATATCCCTATTAGTTACCTACCAGTAGAGTCAAAGAAAACTACTAGTTAGGGCCCCGCATGAAATGCGGGAGCGTCCGTCCGTCTGTCCGTCAACACTTTCTTTGTGACACGATAACTCAAACACTTTTTATCGTACAGTTTTCAAATTTTGTACAGAAATAATGTACAATAAGAGGAAGAAGCCTATAGATTTTGGGGTCATTTCACTTTGTCTGTCTGTCTGTACGGCATGATCTTTGTCATTATGAACACTTTCTTTGTGACACAATAACTCAAACAGTTTTCATTGTACAGTTTTCAAATTTTATACAGAAATACTTTACAATAAGAGGAAGACACCTATAGATTTTGGGGTCATGTCACTTTGTCTGTCTGTCTGTATGTGTGTCATTATCTTTGTTATTATGAACACTTTCTTTGTGACACGATAACTCAAACAGTTTTCATTGTACAGTTTTCAAATTTTGTACAGAAATACTTTACAATAATAGTCCAGTCATAATACTAATTGACCCAGAACAAATCGCAACAGAAAAAATAAATGCGTAAAAACTTTGAACTATATCCCTAGAACACCCCATCAAAAATCGCCACATAAATATTTTGTCTAAGTAAAATTATAACAATTTTTAAATGTTGCTAATTTTGTTAAATGAAAATAACGCCATAGATGTTTTGCACACTCTAACGTCATGCTAGGTCAAAAGGTCATAGGCGAAAAAAATCTTACATCCGGGTCCTTTGTCAATGTGAAACAGCGAACGACGACGGCTGCTCACCAACATTTTACGGGTGAGACATGCTTTGTTTAAGCATGTAAGATGATAAAAATATAACATTCGTAAAAAATACACTTTATAGTTACCACTAAGAGTTGCAGATTAGAATGTTTCATTCACATTTGTTTAATTTGAGCTGGTGAAGTATAGGTTGTTTATGTCTGCTCGCTACTTTCACTTGCGATGTTTTACAGTCATTAGCTCTCTAAAATTAACCCAGTGAAGTAGTACATTGCATAGAGAAGTGATAACAGTTAAATAATTTTATTGACAATGTGTCTTTTTTCTTTCAAAATGACAAAGTGGTTTGATTTATCGGCATACCCCCCCTCTTCTCTCTCTCTTCTGTGGTATGCAGTACTGAGTAGTAATTAAGTTTGAACCCCTCACACAATTAAGGATTTTGAAGTTTGGATTGAATTAAGTTTTACGAGTTGTTTGGTTGGGTTTTTTTAAAGTGTCTATCAGCATCATTGTCGTGCCAATCATTTTCAATATTCGCACGACGGTCACGCTTATATTAGAGCTCCTATCCGCACGATATTCTTTTCCCAATTATAAATTTCTTCTACTTGCCCATGAGACAGAGTGAGAGATATATTTCATTTGTATGATTTTAAATCTTATAAGCTTCTGACAATTAAAAAAAAAACCCGAGATGTCTACACAATTATTTAATTTATCTCTAACTTTGACAAATGACCAGTTCAAAGTTCACTTTTAGGTATAACATATGTAGGCCTATATATATATTAAAGCTAGAAACTTTATTGCAAATAATAAGGATACTAATTATAAACCAGGCAATTTAGGTTCACCACCCAATACCCAACTGTTAGTCTATCCATTTTCAGCAGTCTGATTTAAACAACCGACTTCTCTTTGCGAGTGTAAGGAGAAAGGGGTGTGTAAGACAAGTGTAAGGAAAAGGAGGGGGATTTGACGATTCTAAGAAAGGAGGGTTTGTATTAGACGAATGTAAAGAGATGGAGGTATATTTGACGAGTGTACTGTAAGGAGAGAAGGGGGTTGGAAAAGCCCTGAATTATTCCTGACTTTCACTAACTATATAGACTACAAGTGATTTTCAAAATTTGTCGTCGTGCGTATAATCTCGCCCCCCTTTTTTTTGGTAAAATTTCCTTTTTAAAAATATTATCTGTATAGATCGTAGTAGTTGTCAATATTTATATTTTGTACCCCCCCCCCTCCCCTTGATAAGGGACGCTATGATGTGCCTGGATAATACTGCCATGATTTGTTGTAATGCATTATAATCTATACAATGGGTCCAGTAGTCGGTAGAGGGGTAGACTCTATCATCGAAATTTTACATTTTTGTACAATTCAGAATTAAGATTTTTAGTGTAAAAATGATTGTTTATTATGAAATGGAATCTTCAAACATGGGTATGAAAAGCAACTTTAGTGCCAATAAATAGTTTCTCCTAGAAATTCTAGAAAGGAACTTTTCCATAAAAGATATGCTAAAGTAAACCTTTGGTCCTCTTTATCTATTAAATAAACAAATTCTATCATAATATAAGAGATAAATCATTAAAAACTTTGGGGGGGGAAGCATACATCGTTGATTTGTCAAAAGGCTGCGTCCATGATTATGTGGTTTTTTTCCCTATGACCTTTGACACGCATATATAATTAGGTAATTAAATATGGCGGCACCGAGTGTGCAAAACATCTATTGGGCCGCCATAAACAGTTCCGAATTTTATAAAAAAAATTCCCGGAGATAGCAAGACAATGGAAATCATGGCTTAAAAACAGTCGAAAATGAATTTTTTGGTAAGTTTTATATACAAATGTACAAATAGTTCATATTTTAGTTGAAATACCTCATAATTCAGCACCGATAAACTTTTATTTACATAAAATAAACACGAAATCCATACATAACAGACACTACTTACCCATAATGCACTAAAGTAATATAAAACCGTTATTTATCCGTCTTTAATCAATATTAGGCGTATTTCAAATGATATTTAGTCAAGGATATTCTAGTTTAACTTTAACGATCATAATCAAAAGTATTCCGTACCAAAATAATTCGAAATCCGACAGAAGGGGGATGCAGACGAAAAATAAATCTATGGAACGCGTGTTTAACAAAAAGGTACCGAGAAATTTCATTATTTACGTTTTTTCCATTTTATTCGAGAAAATACTTCTTAATGAATGTCAAAACATTTATATATTATTTTGTTTGATATTCAATAAATTATTTGTTGCAATTTTTAGAGAGAAAATGTACCGAACGCTTGTTTAACAACAAAGTAAAACTTAGAAATTCTGTTAAGCGATTTCAAACTCGGGCGTTGTTCACTTTATATACATATTTTGACAACAGAAAATGCTAAACCCCAATAGCTTCTGGAACTTTACACCTGTGCCCCTACTATGGTTTCGTCCAGGGCCCACGAGAGGCAGGGGGGTTAAGATGACCCTCCAGACTTCCTGCCTCCTTTGGCACGCACATCATTTCGTTCTAGCTACGCCCCTGCATTCACATTGTCGGATACCCACGGCTGATCTCGTCTTCTACTCATCAGACAAGAATTGCAGGACATAATGCAAATTACAATTTATATTCTGTAACAAAAGGTATGTGTACTATACACATGAATAAATAAAAATTATCATATATGTTGTGGTGCTTCTCTTTGTTGAGAATTTAGCTTTACAGGTAATACCTTAAGGTGGATTACTACACCAAAATTTTATCTGGCTCGTTAAAGTATCTCATATGATATATAATTTCATAACAAAAATATCATATAAGATAATTTAGAGATTGTATCACTGTTTTGATGGCGAGAGATCATACTTTATAATGATGTGAGATGCTTTAATGCGCCATTAAATAAAATTTTAGAGTAGCAATCCGCATAACAATAACTTTTTCAGAGAGAGAGATATATATGAGAGAATTTTGATTGATTGTTTCTTGTTTAACGTCTCTCGGGAGAATTTTTCACCCATATGGAGACGTCACCAAGATCGGTGAAGGGCTTCAACTTTAGACCTTTGCTCGGTAATTACGGCCATTGAGCAGTGAGGGTTGTTTAGCGTGCCACACCTACTGTGACACGGGACATCCGTTTTTAAGGTCATCTCCGAGTACCCGTGACATTCACACCTGATGCCGAGCGTTTGGCAATGGAACTGTCACTACCTATTTTAGCGACTTAGTTCTGTCACGCCTGGGATTCGAACGCTCTAACCTATAGATCAGTGCGGCGGAGAGGGAAACTTTTAGTGTATATTCAATTTAAAGTAACATTTCAAGGATAAATAGCCCTAGGAATTACATGTACAACATCGGTTGAAGTGCACACTCTTCTCACCAACGTCAAATGCAACAACATATCATTCTCTTAGAGCATTCTATCAAGTAAAACAATGGACTGGTAATGACGAAAACATGAATTTGACGGACTTTGGGTGGACCATTGAAGGGAATATGTGCTTACCTGTAAGATCAACCATGCTTCCTGCACCTGGCGAACTTTTAAAAACTATTTATTGTAGATGCAAAATCAGTTGTGATACCAAACGTTGTAACTGCAGAAAACATGGACTAGAATGCTGAATAACATGTACCGAGTGTCGAGGCACAACTTGCGTGAACAGTTTTAGCCCAAATGAAGATTCCGATGATTCATAATATTAAAAACAGTAAGATATAGGAATAAAGACGAAATGTAAAAGATAGCTGTGAATCAAAACATTATGATAATTTTGTTAAACGTTATCTAAGAGGCTTACAAAATAGAACTTGCTTTGTCATGTTTATGAGAGTTAATTATCAATCTTAGCTGTTGGAAATCACATTTTTGTCTAATTTTCACCAAAAATGACGTTTTTGTCCCATAAAATACGTATATATGGTACTAGAAATTAAATTTTTGTTCCTTATGATGCAGTAATTAGTTTTCAAATCATTTCAAATAACTAAAATGGCCTATTTTTCAGACTAAAGCTTTGTATCTATGATTTCCAGTTTTTTGCGATTTTTCTTCAAATTCCGTGATTTTTACCCCAAAAATCTATATAATGCAAATTTCAATTGATGGCGATTTTTAATATAGCATTAAGGACACTGTAAGCTATCCAAAGAACATAAAAACATTTCTGTTGCAATTAGTTCTAGGTTCAGCACAATCTGGCGTAGAATGACTGGACTATAAGAGGAAGATACCTATAGATTTTGAAGTCATGTCACTTTGTCTGTCTGTTTGAATGTCATCATCTTTCTTATTATGACCGTATTTATTTACCACTGTCTAAGGGAGATAATTCAATTTGAATTATGATATGCATTGTATTGATATATAGAAAATTTACAAGAAATAACTCTACAACATTGTGTATGTGTATATATTTGGGTTTTTTTTAATGTGATATAAAAAATGCTTGATGTTACATGTATATTGAATTAAAACACGTCATTCCCAGTCAACAACTTTCGATCCGGATAGGAATGCGAAATAAAATTTCTTATATCCGGTTGCAAAGTGAAACTGCTTCATGCTTCAAGTTATTGAATTATGTAGTAATTGCACGTTACACATTAGAGAACTGTTCCTTTTAATAAAGAAAGTCACAAAATAGATACAAAATGAGTGTACCTTATTCATTACTGTTACCGAGCTTTCGTCAGCGAAAATCTCGAAATGGCGTGTTTCACTGCGCTTGTTGACGGTAACGTCCACATTTTCTACGTGAGTATTTTGATATTTGCTCATGAATTTTTTGCACATACATGGTATGTCTCGGCTAGGAATAATGGAAACTTTCTCACTTATGTATGTAAAGACGTATTAATCTTTATTTTTAAAAATGTAGAACACTTTTATCAAATGACAATGTGTTTGAAAACGCTTAGAGCCCCGATGTCAGAATTTCCTTTTCCAAGACATCAATATGTCAAATTCATAATCCTTTTCGAATAGGATGTACCATATTTTGTACCAGTTATCCATTTTGAATCCTCTATTAGAATGGGATTTTGTTACACTCGGTTGTGTTTGAGTGGATGACATGAGTGTGTGTCAAACAGAAGTAATTTAAATTGCATAAGTCTCTCATAAATATGCTTCATCATCATGATGCCTTTTTCACAAATTGGCATTCCAATGTATCTTTATATATTATTAATTCTAACATATATACCAGCTCCAAACATTGCTATATCAATTACAGATGTCACTTTCCTCTAATAACCCTCGGCGGGGCCCTTGCTGACCGTGTCAGTTTTCTAGTTTGAACTCTGTCCATCCATCTGTCACATCTTAGTTTTCCAGACTCTTTTTACTACTGTTTGTTAACAGATAAAGTTTTAAGTTTCGTGACAGTTTTTATGAGATTTATGGGACTCGTTGAATGTAGTTTTCCGGACTTTTTTTACGATGCATCGATTTAGGAAGCAGAAATTTGTTACGTGGTTTATACTGCATGTTTACAGATCAAGTTTAAGTTCATCACCATCGTGTGAGTTATGGGACTTTGTGTTGAGTGTATTTTTTCTTTACTTTTCTCTAGAATGCCTTGACTTAGGCATTGAAAATGATATGTGATTATCAAATGATTAGACACACATTAGGTTTCACTTTCATTACAATTGAATTATTCGAACAAAAGATGCAAAACTTAGTCTCTTGGTGACTGAATTAATTCTTATACACTGTACTTTTATATTATGTAAGATCTATAATGTAGATTATATGTATATAATCTAAGGTATACCGATTTGTAATCCACTTCATCTGATTCACCATGTCTTTAGTACAAGAGATCGAAATTGTCTTATTTTTTGGTATTCAAAAATTATATCCACCTGACTGTCCAAAACTATCAGATTATAGATTTTTCAATTTTTTATTTACACACAAGAGATCTAGACATCATATGCTGACAGAAATGAGGGTAGAAAGTTGTGAATGTTGAAGATGCTAGGTAGAAGCGAAAATGCCAATCTTTATATGCTTCATTGTCCAGAATACTGAAGGACGAACTGATGAGGTTGTTCCTAAAACAGCAGTAGAACTCAAGGCTGAGGATATGAATGAAGAGATGTTTGATGTGACAGCATAGGCATCTTTGTTCGCAGATGATCCTTGACATGTTTTGAATATCAAAGTTAATGAAAATGCAGAAAGCAGAGGACTGTATGCAGAATATCATGACTCGTGTCCAGTAGGGAACATGTATTGCTATGCAATACTTACAAAATGCTTGTTTTGGTTTTTTTTTTAAAAATAGATCTAGGTATTAAACCAATAGCCCCAAGACCAGGGCACAACCAAAGGGAAGTTCAAAGTTTTTGAATAAAAATAAATCTTAAATTCTTCGAAAATCTTTTTCTCAAGAACCAAAAGGATACAATATGTCAATATGCAAGCATCCTAATTTAGTGTAGGTTAAAGTTTTTTTCACACTACGACCCCCACCTCACTCAGGGTAGGATGGGACTGCAAGAGGGATTTAAAGTTCACACCATAACTCACGGTTCAAGAAGGGGGGGGGGGGGGGGGGGGGGGGGGGGGGGGGAGAGCATAATTGGGATTGATTGTTTTATATGGAAAAATGCAGTAGCTCAGGTTAGCAATGTGACCATATATAAACCATTTTCAAGTATGCACTCTTTAATGATGTAATTGGCTGTCATTTATGTATTCAGACAAGGAGTTTGATGGTCTTAATTATTTCAGATTTCTTATGGGAATCTTTTGTATTGTCATAATGATTACCGTTATGCGAGGAAAATAATCCTTCATTTATTTTCACAAGTTGAATAGGGAAATTCCACATTGGAAACAACATTTGCAATATGGAAATTTCTCATTCAAGACTGCATATCTTGTCCCTTATTCCACATAGATAACTACTGATTTTTTTTATTGATATATGAATGTTTTAATTGTAGGGGGCTATCACATGTTGGCATTATAAGGGCTTTAGTGGAGGCACAGATACCAGTAGACATGATTGGGGGAACCAGTATGGGGGCATTAATAGGAGCCCTGTATGCAGACAGTGTCAGCTTGTCTACTTTTGCACAGAGAGCGAGGGAGTGGTCCATTGTAAGAAAGACTTCATGTATATTTCTTCAATCAAACATCCGCACAATTTTTCAAATGCTACTCTTCCCACAGTTTTGATTTCAATGAGAATTTCTACATGGTGAATATTGCATTTGTTTGCATGATATTTGTTGTATTAATTTTTTGTTTAGATGAAAAATATGGCCAATGTTGCTAAAATTAGATTGATCTGTCAAGTCCCTTTACTCGTGACTATACAGTTGATTGACCTAGGCCCATGGCCCCAGTCAACCAATATCATTATGGTATTGAAATTTTTCTGGATTTTTTTTACATTGTAGTTGATACTGATTTGACCATAATTAGTACAGTGTAATTTTTTGGGTAAAAGCACGAATGATATTGTATTTTACCTCCCAATATGTGCTTTAAAACAGGCAATTTGAATGGTCAATAAAAATGTAAGGAAATCAATGAAATCTTGAATAAACCTTCCAAAAGATAATACTGAGGTGAACTAACTGAGGTACACTCCAGAAGCGATCATCAGAACCAACCAGAGGGCATCAAAATTCCTGATCATTTAATAAGATGTAATTTTGCTCAGAAATATTTCTGACAAATTAACATTGTGGACTTATAATTGACCCACTGCCACCCTTGCCCGTCCATTGTAAACTCTTGACTATTGTAACTTCTCAGAAACTCTGATCTTTTATAGTCAAAATGTATGTGCTGTACATTGAGGAGCAGGGAAATGTGTACATTAAGGAACAGGGAAATGAAAATAATATTATGGTCACTTCCAAGGGTTAGGCCCAATATTTAAAGAAATGCTACAATCTATTAAAAGTTTTCTTATTTACTCTTGAATATGTATTAATTGAACTCGGTGACAATGCATAGTTATATTCCCTAAATTGTGAAATCTTTCAATCATTTAAATCATTCTATTTATTCTTTACTCCTCAACATGAAGTAGACAAACTTAAGTTTTTTTGTTCTAATGAAAACATAGAGGTCTCTACCAACACTGTGAAATTCATGGCTCCTGGGTCAGGCTGCAGGATGAGGCTATATATGATTCATCAGAAGCTCATATTTGGTAAAACACTTTCTTATAAAGGGCATTGGCAAGATATCCTTGAGAAAAGAGGTTTAGAACATAGGGGTTTTTCGTGTAAAATTCTTGTTTGGTTTCCTGTTGACAGTCATTGTAATTCAATGTATTAATCATATAATAGAATTTGTTTAGTAACAGAAGGTATTTACTCCTGAATTGAGAAGCTGTGCGTGATCTGTATTTTGATGATAAGGGTCACTTTATAGGAAAAATTCAACATAATGATTTGTTCCACAGTCGATACTGTGTACGCTTTTATATGAAATTCTATGGTAAATTCAGTTGACTTGCCCTGCACTTAATAAAACCAGACAATGAGCAAGACCCTGAACCAAACTCATTTGGTTAAGATCACAGACAGCAATATGAAAGTTAGAAATATTTGTCTAGGCCATGGATTTGCTACGGAGAAACATTAGAAATAACACTCTGGTGTGACCATTAAGTTCAGGTGGCCTTTTATTGTAGGGGATGACATCAATATGGAAAAAGATCTTGGATATAACATACCCAGTGACTTCAATGTTCACAGGTACTCTAAGTTTGAAAAACATTTTTAAAGAAGCACTATGCTTCAAAGTCGCATTAAATTATGAATTAAATTAAATTATATTGTGCTATCTTTATTTTACTTTGGTAATGGAATAAAAAATATGTTAACATGCAAGATTTAAAACATTTTAAAAATAGCAGTAATTCCCTGATAACTGTTAATTAAAAATTTCCAGAATATCTGTTCTTCTCCTTGCTGACTTTATAGATAGAAAATTGAGTCTGATATAAGTTGTTTTGTATGTAGGGAAGGCCTTCAATGACAGCATAGAAGAAGTGTTTAAACACAGACAAGTGGAGGACCTGTGGATTCCCTACTTCTGTATCACCACGGATATTTCCAACTCCTCAATGAAGGCGCACACTCATGGTAGAGCAATGTCTGTTTTTATAAATGATACGCCACACCTCACATCTGGAAAGATGAATAAGATAGTTGTAACTGTATTCTGCTGATGTATGATACTTGTATTTTAATGATTAACAAATTGAAAAAAAAATGCTTTGACAACACCCCCACCCCCTCAAGACCAAAGGTCAGGGTTATTTTGTTTTGGGGATGCTTGTCTATCTGTTTGTAACTTTAACCTTTGTCAAAATTTTTGAATATATGAAATAGAGACTTCTTACTTGGTGAACTGAAAGGTCATGTCAAGTCACTGGTCGACTTTGTCCCTATTGGACTGTGCAGCAAACACATCTTGTTGGGCTTTTGAATTTTATAAATGTTAACCTACTGTTACATGTACATCATAGACTAATTGTATTTTCCAGGCAGCCTGTGGCGATATGTTAGGGCTAGCATGTCCTTGTCTGGTTACCTGCCCCCATTGTGTGATCCTGTGGATGGGCACTTGCTGCTAGATGGAGGATACATCAACAATCTCCCTGGTAAATTATACATGTAATAGTTTGTACAATCAGAACTGCAAATGATTACTTTTTAGGTTGCCTGAGTTACTCAGGTGACCCATTGCTATTAGTCTGTGTCCATCATTTGTCGTTGTGTGTTAATTGAATTGAACATTTTAAACTTGTTTTTGATAACAACCATTCCAATTCTTTTCAAATTTGGTATGAAGCATCTTGACACAAGAGGTACATAAATTGTAAATTTCAGGACTCCTGCACCCTGGAGCCTCATGGGGAGGGCAAAAACTGCCAAAAATTGACCAATTTTCAAAAATCTTCTCTGGAACTGCACATTTGTAAGAAAGCTAAATATGTAGAGCAGGAAGCCCTCTACTAAATTGTAAATTTCATGATCCCTGGGGTAAAGGTTCTGACTCTAGGGTGGGGCCAAACATGTGCTTATGTGTAAAATATTTTAATAACGTCTTTAATGCTATTGATATTAACTTGAAAGTAAATGGATATTTAGAAGGAGCAGGCAGCCTTTTACCAAATTGTTTTCATGATCTCAGGGGTAGGGGTTTTGGTACCAGGGTGGGGCCAAAATGGTCATTGTGATTACATGTGTACAATGTACATTGTATGGTAACAATTGAACATTTTAAACTTCTTTTCAATAACTACCCTTCAATTCTTTTCAAATTTAGTATGAAGCATTTTTGGGACAAGGGGGATTGTAAATTTCAGGACTCTTGCACTCCTGGAACCTTTGGGGCAGGGCAAAAACTGACGAAAATTGAACAATTTTAAAAAATCTTCTGTACAACTGCATATTTGTAAGGAAAACAAAATGCATAGTCATGTAGAGCAGGAAAGCCTCAACCAAAATTGTATATTTCATGATCCTCGGGGTATAAGTATTATGAAAGATGAAAGACTTAGTCTTAAATTTTGCTGATGCGGTATAAAAACTAAATGCATATTTAGGAGAAGCAAAAAGAGATGTACCAAAATGGTGAATTTCACAACAACATCAGGATTCTGACTCTTAACCAGTTCCAAAACAGTCATATAGGGTTAATGTAACGCAAGTTTTCCATTAGACTATGAGTATACTTTCGGGGCATTTGTGTCTTAAGAAAACGTCATGTTTTATACTACTGCTAAATATTAGAATTTAGCTTACATATGTATATAGGAAAATAGCCCTTGGGGCTAAAGATATTTTAACTCAGGTGACTGATAAGGCCTGTGGGCCTATTGTTTTATTGATATGTCTGCATGGTAGAGGATATATGTGTGTGCTCTTTTATACCCAAGGAAAATGATGACATAGGTACATGTACATGTAAGTTCACAAATACATAAATGGTGTAAATCAGAATCATTGTTTACAGATAAAAGACCGTAAAGCATTGAAAATATTCACGTTTGTTATTATGACTTCATACTCCTTCTGACTTACATTTTTATTTTGATGTCTAAATATACTGTATAGCGGGTTTTTACCGCGGGTTTAAAATTTGGTGATTTGCTTATTCAAAGGTATGCCAATAGATTTTAACAAAATCTATTTTGGCGGACAAGGAATAGTTATCTCCCTTGTAAATATTGAAGTCGCAATTGGGTGTATATGTGGTGAGTAAAATGTTGGCAGAAAGCTATCCAAGCGCTAAAATAAGCCAAATTTATCACCCCATGGAAGAAACCCACTATACAGTATGTCATTTTTTCCAAAATCTTAAAATTACTGAAAATGTGCCAACTATTTAGGATTTTCACCATATTTTCATATGTGCCTAAATCTTTCTTATTTAATATGTAATAAAAACTTGTTGGATCATGGGATGGAGCAAGACAAATTTTTGGCTGTTAAATAACTGTAAATTTTGTTTGTTTTTATTTTGAACAAATGACAAACTTTGAGATGTTCAAATGTCTATGCACCCATAAATTAATGAAGTCAATAAAGTATTTGGCTTGAAGCCTTGTCTACATTCATGTAGGGAAGCTCAACACAACCTGTTCTTATAAGTGCTGGATTATGCCATTCATGAACCAACTTCTTTTGAAATGAAATTGAATATAATCATAGATATGTGGTTTGAGGTGCATGTGTCATGTAGATCTGTAAGAGAGTTTATCAATTGGTGCACAGCTGATGTCATGAAGGCAAAAGGGGCCAGGAATATATTTGCCATGGATGTGGGAAGTATAGATGAGACAGATTTGACAAATTATGGGGACCATTTATCTGGCTGGTGGCTGCTGTGGAAAAGATGGAATCCTTGGGCTGCATCTGTCAAGGTACAATTCAGTTTATTTCAACAAGAGACGTGTGGGCCACATCATTCACCTATGCAACTGTATTTTCCTATGTTAAACCCTTGTCGTGAACAGACCATCACTTTCAAAGGTCAGGTTGTGAACTAACTTCAGTCTACAGTATATGAGAATGCCTGTATATGAATTGGACAAATTGTATTCTTTAGGGGATTTTGAAGAATTTCAAATATATTCCTATGCTAAGCTCTGGTCCCAGGGTTTCAAATTACAAACAAACTTGAATCTACACTATAAATGGATGTTGCATATTAATATGACAATTTGTACCATTGGGATTGTTGAGAAGATTTTAAAACTATTTACCTATATATCATGTAGTATATACTTTAAATTTTAAAACTGTTGAAACCTGCCCTGTCCTTAGTGATGGTGGCATGAACAACCTGGACTCTACCATATATATGGATATTTATACCACACAAAAAGTTGCGGAGAATATAATGTTTTTGACCCATCAGTCCTGTTCTTGTCAGTACAACTCCTCTGAAACTGCTTGACAGAATTTCATGAAACTTTGTAGCTAACAAGGACATACTGTGCAGATGTGCATATTCACAAGAAATTCTTCGTTTTTTTTCTTTCTGGGAGTTATGCCCCATATGAACTTGCGTAGATATTTGACCAAAATTGATTATACTACTGAAATAGTTTAGTTTGTCAGCGCAATTTTTCTGAAACCGCTGAACGGAATTACATGTAGCTGCAGATCTGTAACTGTTTGAGAAAATGTTGGGAAAGATTTTCTGCACTTTAAATGTTCTGACTATAGAATGCCATTAATAAACAATCCAGTTTGAAATTGTATTCCAAGTAATGCATATAATTTCCATTTTAACATGTCATATTAGGTGCCAGATATGGCTGAGATACAGACCAGACTTGCTTATGTGTCCTGTGTAAGACAGTTGGAAATGGTCAAAAACAGCGACTTCTGTGAATACATCAGACCACCTATTGATAAGTACGGAACACTTCAGTTTGGAAGCTACGATGAAATCAATGTAAGTTGATTACTTTGCTAATTTTTCATGCAAGTCATTTGAAAATTATATGATTAATTTTTTTCAATTTGAATTTTGTTTTGAGGAAGTAAAACCAGGTAAACTCTGGGATCCTTGAACCACTGTATTTAACCTGACTGATAAATTATGATTTGTATATGAGAATTGGTCAATTGACAGTTTTCAACATGATAAAGCACTTCCCATAATAAATTTAGATAAAATACAAAGTCATCTAGGGCCCAGCTCTAAAACTCGAATCACTAAAGAGTGCTATTGTGACCTTGACCTTTGACCTGGTGCTCCCAAATCTTAATAAGATGTCATTTATTAACCTTCACCCACTTTTGTGTAAAATATAAAGTCTGCAGGTTGATCAGTACTGGAGTTTTTGAATCCTAAATTCACAAAGTAATAATAGTTGCATAATGCATTGAAAAATGACAAGCTTCAGACATATTTTATTCTAGAATACTAAAGTGATAAAAAAAATACTAGTGATAAAAAAAAATACTAGTAA
The DNA here is from genome assembly GCF_947568905.1 of Ostrea edulis. Lineage (NCBI taxonomy): Eukaryota > Metazoa > Mollusca > Bivalvia > Ostreida > Ostreidae > Ostrea > Ostrea edulis. The sequence continues at coordinate 49,568,388 of NC_079168.1, read as the reverse complement.
GTATTAAACAAAATTGGACATGTTATCTGGTTATACCCCTTGCCTTGCTGGCTAATAAGGACTTTACAGCTTTTTTAAAACTTTGCTGAGTTGCCAACTCTTTTGTATTTAAAGGTAAATTATTCCAATCCTTCATAGCACTGTAAAAAAAAAAAATAAGAATATTCTTTGCCTTTTATCTTAGGTATGATAAAAATTTTGTTTGTAGCACTTCTAGTATTATTATATATGTATATATATATATATATATATGTATTTGATATTCAAAGTGATGAATCGAAAGTCAGTCGAGACTAAAGATCTACAAGTGCGTAATTTATGGTCATTCAAGAGAAAGTAATGAAGACTATCCAAACTGATCATCAATCTGTCATAGACATCTTTTCTTGTGAAGTTTCAACTCTAAAGCCCAAACAGTAGATATTATTTGGAAATTGTTTCTTAGAGTATGTGACCTGGTGACCAAGAGTTTTGACCTCCAAATAAACAGTACTCCTCCTTTAATGGTAGAGACTCTTCACGTGATGTTCCTTTGTTACAATCTTGCACAACAGGGTCTCAGTCTATGTTTTCCTCCACAGAAACTCTGGATCAGCTTTATCTACCACATGTGTACTTATTTTAGCATATTTAAAATTTGGCGCAGTCAGAGTTGGCGCACTATTTGGCGTAATCATGATTTAGCACTTCTACATGTAGGTATGAGAATGGATAAATAGAGAATTTCATATTTTTTAGCACTTTTGCTTTACCACCAAATTCACTAAACTTTGAATTCTGCTAAAATAAGAACATGTACAGTATTTCTAGGAATGGAATAATCTTGAGATAAAGTTAACCAGTTGATGATCTTCATTGCTGAAGTTTGTGATGTATCAAAATTGGTGTTATATTTACACAGTAGATGAAGTAAGCGTGTCATAGTTGTCTAATGGGTAGGCCATTCACTTTGCAACCAGAATGTCACAGATTTGATTCTCAATACCGGCAACCATGTCAAACCTAAAACTTTTGAATTGGGTATTAACTGTTCATTCACAAAGTGCCCAGTATTAAAAGTGAGTCACAGATCTTTCAGACATGACCATAAATACAGAGGTACCATGTCATGGTAGACGGTGGCACAATAAAGAACATTCACTGTCATGGCCTTGAGCACCATGCATTGGTCACAATTTGTGGCACCTCACCCACGGCTGATGATGCCCCTATTATGTGAGTGAAAAATTCTTGAATGGGACAACAAACAAACATGCTGTGTTACATAAATCATATTTTGAATTAAGGTCATAAGACTAACAACAACGGATAAGTAGATTCCATTGTTAGGTCACTCGGGTGACCTATAGCTATTGGTATGCATCCATTGTCGTGTGTTAACAGTTGAACATTTCTAACTTCTTGATAACTACCATTCCAATTCTTTTCAAATTTGATATGAAGTTGGTATGAAGCATCTTTGGGAGAAGGGGAACATAAATTGTCAGAACTCATGCACCCATGATGCCTTAGGGGTGGCTAGACAAAAACTGCCAAAAATTAACCAATTTTCAAATAACTGCACATCTGTAAGGAAAACTAAATGCATTATCTTGTAGAGCAGGAAGACCTGTACCAATTGTAAATTTCAGGATCTCTGAATAAATGTTGACTCTAGTGCAGGGCCAAACTTAAATTGTTTATGTGTAAAATATTTAAATAACATCTTTAATTCTATTGATACTACATTGAAACTAAATGTATATTTAGAAGGAGTAGGTTGCCCTTTACCAAAATTGTTAATTTCATGATCCTACTGTATTAGTGAAATTTTAGCGAGACACAGATTTATCAATTTTTTCAAGAAATTTAGCGAGAGCTAATTTTAGCGAATTTATTATTCCAAGAAAGATATCTATTACCTACGATACAGAATAAATTGTTAGCGATATTCAATTTTAGTGATCTCAACACCCTAGCTAATTAATACCAAAATCAAATCCTCGCTAAAAAGTCTGCATTTATGGTATGTTCCAACAGACAGTCAGTAAGAAACCTGGGTAATAACGAACCATGCCACAAAAAACAATTGATGATTTTGTACAAATCTGTGGAAAAAAATTTGCAGCATCCACCATATTTCTTCTGTATTTTTGCTACTGACTGTCAATGGAAATATAGCTGTGGGTCATGTGACATATTTTATCCAATGACAGAACATTCTAGTCCAGGTAAAAATACATGTAGTAATTATATAACCATTAATTATCTTCCACTCAAAGCACAGCCCTTGTTTATATACATGGTAATGCATTATTTGAATTTTTCTCCCTTTGTCCATACTTTTAGTAATTACTTTTTTTCATAATAACCATTCATTAAAATGAAATATTACTATATGTTGTGTTTTCTTTATATTTCATAGCAATCTGATGATAGATGTAGGAGGTGTATTTTAAAAAGAAATATAATGAAATTAATTTTTGTATGAGTATTCATTGATGCACATAATTGTGTATTCTTATGTTGTAAATATGATAAAAACTGTAGGAGGAGATGTATTTAAAATAAAATGTCTACAAATAAACTGGTGGACAACTTCCCAATACATAAGTTCTTCTGACCATGAGAGCTAAAATCATGTTATCCTTTGTGAACAACATACTGACACTGTGTTGTAGGAAGTTGGATACAATCATGGTAAAACCTTGCTGTCAGGGTGGATCAAAGGGGGCCTGATTGATGAACTCTTCAAAGACAAGCATTCTGCTCATTCCTCCAAGTGTAGTGTCCACAAAGGTCAGGTATGTCATGTCAAAACAGGCACACTCACACACTTAAAAGTAATGGACTAGCCATTTTGCACAGACACATGCTATAAAATAATTTATTTTCATGAGGAATTCATCGTTTTCTTGGTATGGATATACCCAAGAATTTAAACAACAGAAACTGAGATAAAATTCATTAACCACAAAGCCACGTTCCCGTGAACATCGTTAAAATTTCACCCCATGAAAATAAATGATTCCTTAATATATCATGTGAAAGAAACTAGCAGTAGTTGTTTGGTCTTCTCTGTTCATATTACCACATCTAAAAATGTAAACACTCAGCCAAAATACGTATCATGTTACAGACCTATGTGCCGGCCATGGCTAAGTTTACAGATCTGGCAGAGCTGGTGTCACAGATTGATAAACCCAAGCAGGGAAAGAGGGCAACATTCTTTGGAGAAAATGACGAGGATTATGAAGATGACTCTGATGGTGTGTCACATATTTATTGATTTCATAATTGTTGCTTTCATACATTGATTTGGTTTTATATAATTCACAAGTCATATAATGAGGCTTCATTTTATTATACAGTGCTCCCTTGATATATCGCCAACTTTTGTTCAAGACCAATTTGGGCAATAAAGCAGGGGTGGCAATATAGTGAATTCACCGTTAAAGACAATTCACTGAGCAAACAAAAGAAGTTCAGTTAATATGTAAATGTATTTGGGTTCCATTCTGTATAACAGTTAAATAATCTTGAGTTTAATTCAACAATTAATATAAACCCCCCCCCCCCCCCCCCCCCCCCCCCCCCCACTCACACACCGAATGAAGTTCAGGGGGGGTATATAAGAATCACTCTGTCCGTCCGTCTGTCTGTGCAGATTTGTGTCCGGGCCATAACTTCTTTGTTCTTTGACTTAGGCATACCATATTTGGCACACAGGTGGATCATCATGAGACGATGTGTCGAGTACCTTCATGATCTCTATATGACCTTGACCTCAAGGTCAAAATTAAAGGTTTTTTACAATGGAATAGTGTCTGGGCCATAACTTTTTTGTTTTTTGACATAGGCATACCATATTTGACACATGAGTGTATCACCATGAGACGATGTGTCATGTACCTTCATGACCTCCATATGACCTTGACCTCAAGGTCAAAATTAAAGGTTTTTAAAATGGATTCGTGTCAGGGCCATGACTTCTTTGTTCTTTGACATAGGCATACCATATTTGACACATGAGTGTATCACCATGAAACAATGTGTCTGGTACCTTCATGACCTCTATATGACCTTGAACTTTGACCTCAAGGTCAAAATTGATTATAGGGTTTTGACATAGTCATACCATAAGACATGGGTGTATATACCATGAGACTATGTGTCATGTACATTCATTACCTCTCTATGACTTTGACCTTTGATCTCAAGGTCAAATTTATAGGTTTATACCATGGATTTGTGTTCAGACTATATCTTCCATTTTCTTCTACAAAGGCATACCATATTTTTACACTCAGGAAAGAGGTAATTTATACCTATTAACAACACCCTTTGGGAGATTAGGGTAAGCGGGGGGTATTCTTAGTGAGCATTGCTCACAGTACCTCTTGTTTGTGATTAACCTAACCACCTGAATACCTTGTCCAGAATGTCACACTTAACCGCACTGCTCTCAAAATACAGGTGTTATTATTGATGAGTGTTGGGTAATTGACATTATTATTGAGGGTTAACCCTATAAAATTTGACCATCTGTTTGTGGAAATTGGTGGCATACGGCATTATGTGGGGTTGACATTATAACGGGGGTGTTAACATGGGGAGAAATCTGTTCTTTAGGATTTTCAGGCAATAAGCGGGGATGGCATTATAAGAGGGGGAGGGGGGGGGCAATTTATCGAGGGAACACTGTAATTATATTCCGATGTTTTTGCCTTTGATATCTTTACAAATTGTAATGATGACCATATTGACAGTGATGAATCCAATGTTAGACCTCGTATGTTCTTGAAGTTGCAAATATGTCTACACCACCAACCAAGTTTTAGTAGTGTTAATTTTATTTGAGTGTTGTGTAGTAGTGCTTATGTGTATCATAGTACATGTATTCATTACGATGAAATTTACTGAAATAATTAATCATTCTTTTTTATCGCCATTGTTGTGAAAGGACAAGATGATTCAAATATTTGGTCACTTCAGTTATCCGGACGATTTGACTGGGAACCAAAGGGTCTGGATAAATGAGGTTCCACTGCACATGTATGTTTTAAAATAATTTGAATTTCCTTTAAAGTAAATTGAATGAATTCCTTGATTTTCAGAGTCCCTGTCTGATGAGGTACTGATGGAGGAAGATGAAGAGGAGGAAGATGCTGATTATGAGGAAGAACCCAAACCAATCTACCAACCTGAGAGAAAATTTTCCAACCAGTCCTTTCATGTAGTTTGAACGGTTTTTTTATTTTACTTACTAGAGTCTGATTATTAAAAAGACTTACTACATATTAAATTAAATCCTAAAATATTCGTGTGAATCCAAGTGGTTTGCGTCCGTCGTGCGTTAACAATTGAACATTTTTAACTTCTTGATAACTACCATTCCAATTCTTTTCAAATTTGGTATGAAGCAGCTTTAGGACACTGGGGACATGAATTTTAAATTCCAGGACTTCGGCACCCCTGGAACCTTAGGGGTGGGGCAAAACTGCCAAAAATTGTCCAGTTTTAAAAAATCTTCTTTTCTAGAACCCCACAAGTGTAAGAGAAACTAAATGCATAGTGATGTAGAGCAGGAGGCCTCTACCAAAATTGTAAATTTTATAATTCCCGAAGTAGAGGTTCTGATTCCAGGTTGGGGCCAAACTTGATATATAATATTATAGTGTGTATGTTAAATAATATCTTCTTTAATGCTATTGATTCTAAATTGAAAATAAATAAATATTTAGAAGAAGTAGTCCTTTACCAAAATTTATAAAATTTCATGTGGAGCCAAAATTATTATAGTGATCATTGTCTTTATCATTTGAAAGACCTCTTGAAGTTTCCTGATATGGTATAAAAACTAAATGTATATTTAAGAAAAACAGAAAAGGATCTACCAAAACTGTGAATTTTGCAACCCCAGGTTATGACTCTAGGACAGGTCAAAATGAGTAATTTTGCGTTAATGTTACATATATTACGTAAAGCCTTTCATCAGCATAGGCTCTTTTTAGACCATTGTTTTTAAGAACAAGTCTTAATTGTTTTATATTTGTATTTTTGCTGAATATTAGAATTTAGCTTAGATATACAGAACAGGAAATATTTAGTAGTCTTTTGGGACTGGTGATACTCTTTAACTAATACTCAGGTGACCTGTAGGCCTCTTGTTTACTTTTTATTATCTGAATTGTGATTAAGCACTTGTGTATCTAAAGGGACCGTGATGTGTTTATACAGATGGATAGCATCACCATTAGAACCATATTCTGAGATTTATTTAGGACGTAGGATACCCAAACAATTTTGTTATAGAATTATATATATGTGTAAATGTTTTAATAAAATAGAAATATAAACACAGCATTTTAAAAAAATTCTTTTAAGGTCATTGCCCAAGATTTTGAACACATCAAATGAAGTAGGATTTTGACGTGTTTACATGGGATTTTCTATTATTTCATCAAATAATTTTTTTGGGTATCCTATGTCTTTAATCATTGCATTGATGTGATTAGATAGTAGTGGTTTATATAAAATTATATAAATGTTTTTTTGAAAATAAATTTCAGCTTCCCAGTGCTACAAGAAAGAGGAATTCTGTGGGGAAATCAGTGAACTTCAAATTCGAGAAGTAAAACTTAGGATCTCCAAGGAAGATTTGACTGTGATAAAAATTGTTCTGTGATAAAAGCTGAAATTCCAAGTAATGGAATGTACGAGCACTGGTACATGTATAGGAGAGACATGTCACGTTTGTTTATAAAAACACCATACACAAATGTCTCAAACCAATCCCCCACACAAAATCACAAGAGGACTTTGTTCCGTCACGGTGTCAACATGTATATCTTTATTGGTTGCTGTGCTTTGAGATTTTGTGTCATTCCCTCAGTGTGCCATTGTTCATCTAAGAGTTAACTGCCTTGAATGCTCTTGTTCTATATTTGCTTTACAATATGTGAATGTTCAGCTGTGAATTTGTATTTAGATATAAACAGTTTTATATATTGATGTAAACACACTTTTTTTTAGACTAGCATTTATGTTCAGATGATGTATGTTTTGGCTGGAACAATATTTTGTTGTTAAGTATTCAGGACTGAAAAGACAAGTGTGATATTTTGTTTTTGTTCAAGATGTGTGTGTAACGTAATGCCTTTGTTCATACCAGGGTTTCATATGGCTCCCCCCTAAAATAATGGATCAGATTCCTTAACACAAGCAGTAACTTCAAAATATAATAAAAATCATTTTTATCATTATTTGTGTGTATTCATTCCTTTCTCAATCACAAGTAGTAATATGAAAATGATTTTAACACTGCTAATTAAAATCACTAGTGTATAATTATTTGAGCTTGATAAGTTCAATCCTTTTCCGATTTGAAATACTGCAAAAAAAAAATAATTGCAGAATTATTACAGTAATCTTCGTAGCATGTTAAAACAGCATTTCCATTATCTTCAAATCATGCATTTTAAAAAAAAAGGTTGCATATAAATGACAGTGATTACATGATGTAGGTTAGAATTGCAAAAAGCAATTCTACGTTTTGATTTTATCTATCACTATGCTTTCTACATAGTTACAGTCACTGTTGACAAACCGTGGCAGCGACTATAGGTATTATTTCATATATACTTTAATAGTGCAACCCTACATTGTACCTAATCCACTCGACATGCTATCAATTTGTTTTTAATTGGTTACATAATAAGAAATAACCTCCAGCAGCGTACCTTATGTGCTCATTAAGGTCAGTGACTTTTATGGGGAAAGAAATCAATTTGAAAAACCACCATTGGCGATCGCCAGATGAAACCCTGTTATACCCATGGTTTGCCAAATTCATTTTTAAAGGACCAGGATTAGGTTTTGCACCTTTCTGTGGAAAGACCTATTGACATTGTTCTATTTCTTACTATTTTCCTAAAGTCAAAGTTTTTAAAACCATAAGACATTATAAAGCTCCATAATCTATGATATTTAACTTGAAGCGTAATCAAATCTCACCCTGCATACTTGAACTTTGACCTCTTATAGAGTTAAGAAACATTGCTCTAAATAAAGATACTCCTCCTCAACCATAAATGGTAAAAACCTTCACTAAGAGCTATGGATAAGTGAGTTGTGAAGATGAAGTCTCACTTGTAATGATCTGATTGTCTTTAATGCACCCAATATTTTGCAATTTTTACCTACTAGTACAAATGTATTTTGTTTTTACTTTTTAAAAAACCCAAAATAACTTGATAACATAAAGACATAGGCCCAACTGGGATGAGATTTGTTTATCCTTGACCTTTGAAAATAAGTCAAAGGTCAAGGTTATCTATAAATAACAGAATTTTGCATTTTTTACTAACTTTATTGTACAAGCTACCCAGAAGATGATGCACAAGCATTGATTTTCTAAATCATTTTGATATATTTCAACTCTGACCACTTTTGAAACTACAGACACTGTTGTGAAAAAAACATTGATACTCCTATAAGCTGTAATTCATAAAGATTGTAATCCTTTGCTAATGAATTTGCATTAGGTAAGTACTTCAGTGACATTTTAATTGTAAGGATCTGAGGACCTTGATGGTAGTTATTGCCCCAGATAGTCTTTAGCTTCTTTATTTAAGCTTATACAGTAGCTTTTGCATCATAAAAGATGGTAGAGACATGGGACCACTTGCATTAAACCTGTTACCTCTGACCTTGAAAAATTGGTCAAGGTCATCAAAAATATGAGATTTTGCACATTTTCAAGGCATCAAAGGACCTTTCAATTATAATTCATATTCTTTGACCCTATATAAAACTCTTAAGCACATATTTAACACCAGTTATGTCCCTTATGATACAACAGTATTATAGACAGTTGGAGTTTTCAACCTGTCACTTTTGTCTTTGACCTTGAATCTGAGGTCACAGTCGTATTTAGTTTTTATTGTTTTTCTAATTTGTTGTACAAATAACATTTTAAGGTTGATTTGGAGGACCAAGTAATCTTTCCTTTGGAAGACACTACTTCACATTCTTTTTGGAAATTCTTTCTTGCAATGTAAGACACAGAAAGACCTCCAGTTGCGTGTCCACATGTAGGATTACTAGTTATACCTATTTCTGTTCTGTTTTGAAGCATTTTTTTTTTTATTTTGACATGTCTACTAGATATTATTACCTCAATGCTGTGGCAATCAAATTTATTCAAAATGTACTGTTTTATGGCAAAATTTAAAGTTATTGATCTGGTAAATGTTACATTTGGTGTTTAAATGTACATTAAAATTAGGGGTCCACATTTATTTCTCAAATATTTTTGTGGAGTTATATTGATTTCCAATTCATTGTTGAAAAATATGCATTGCGCCATTGGCAAAAATTTTCTTTTGCTGGTATCAAGTGTTTATTTTTTGTGAAATACTGGATTCATTATGATAGGCATTATAACTGAATAAACTTCATGGTTTGACTTGAGTTTGACATACTTTAAAATCATTCATTCATTTGATGCAGATAGAAGATACTGATGCAATGTGCATTAGAAAGGACATAAAGTTTACAATTTTGTGAAAAGGCTTAATGCTCATGATGATGAATAACACTGTCTGTCATATTTCTATATAAATAATCAACCCCTCCTTCGGACTTCAATCCGTAACTTCAACATTCTCTGGGAATTTACATGCATCATCTATGAATGGATTTGCCCAACAATTGCAATTTATGGCCTTCCATTTTCTGTAACAGCTGCCCATGGGGTCTATAAGAAATATAGTGGAATCAATGGTCCTCTTAAACCTGATCCAAGATCCGTCACCATCATGGACTCACTTGACCTATTGATGGTAGGCCTATTACAGAGATAACAAGAGGCCCATGGGCCACATCACTCACCTGAATCACCTTGGCCCTACCATTTTTCAGCTGTTGTGATTTAAAAAAAAAAAAAAATATCAATCTTTATTTCCATAAAAGATATTGACCCCAACCTAGCCCCAAAGGATCAAATCATGACCGAGAATGAATTCATATGATAAGGAGTTGCCTCAACACCAATATAACTAACATGATCTTGCTGTTCTGGATAAAACCAAGGTCATAGATCAGGGTGTGATATGAAAGACCTTGCCATAAGAAATCTGTATACAAAACATGAAAGCTCTACCTTAAATAGTTCAGGAAATGTTGGAATTGTTCAGGGTTTTTTTTTTTAAAGTAGGTTGAAGTCAAAAGATCAAACACCATTGTGTCACAAGGTCTTACCATAAGGAATCTATTTACAAAATATGAAAGCTCTACCTTAAATAGTTCTGGGTATACTTCATAGGTTATAATTTCTTTAAGTAGGTCAAAAATCAAGGTCAAAGGACATGATATGAAATGAAAGCTCGTGCAATGAGAAATTTATATACATGAAAGATCTACCTTAAATACATGTACATAATGTATAGGTCAGATATTGATCAAAAGTAGGTTAAACTTTTAGGTCAAGATCATACACCATTGCATCACATGAAAGGTCTTGCTGTAAAGAATGTATATGCAAAATATGAAAGCCCAAGCTTTAATAGTTCAATAGATATTTTTGAAATATTTGCCATATATATCGGCATATGTTAACTCTCTTGGCCCAGTGGTTCTTGAGAAGATTTTCACTATGTATTCGCATATAAATCTTTGACACCCCCCCCCCCCAATTGTTGCCCACCATACCCCAGGGGCCATGATTTTAACAAACTTCATTCTGCACCATGTCAAGAAGCTTTCATGTAAATTTCAACTTACTTTTCTGGCCCAGTGGTTTTTGAGAAGAAATTTTTAAAATAACCCTCCCTATTTTTAAGTCTCCTAAACAAAGTTTGGAGGCTTATTGTTTTTGCTTAGTTCTGGTTATTCTTCTGCTTCTTTCTCGCGCCTAAAACTGTCCAACATCATTCTCCGTAACCAGTTGATAAAAGTATTAGATATTCAAGGATATGATAGGCCAATGTATCTAGATGTGCAGAAATGGTTTTGTTTTCAGATTGAAGGGGGTTAGGGTACATTTGGGGGGGATCAAATGGGGGTGGGGTTTAACAGAACTCTGGAGAAAAAATTTATTCCAAATTTCAACAGATATAACCCGACAAATGTCCTGCAGTCTTCAGAAAGGATGATGAGATCTACAAATTGATATCAAGGTCAAGTGACCTTGACCTCTGTCCTTGAACATACAAACTGGTATAACTTTAAAACGGGGACTAATAGCAACATGGAATCTTCAGAAATGGCAAGAGGATGACAGGACCTACAAACTAGTAGCAAGGTCAAGTGACTCCAGTGACCTTGAATCTTAGAACATAAAACTGGTATTACTTAAGAACCAGGTGTGATAGAGTCCTGGGGTCTTCAGAAAGGATGAGATCTACAATTTGGTATCGAGGTCAAAATTTCAAAAATCAAAGCCTTTGTCATTTAGATCTTTTAAAGGAAGTTAACAATGGAACAAATTTTGTCAAGGGAGGAAAATAGTAGTACCCAGAAAAAGCCACTTTTATACAGCCAGTACTTCGTTTGGGAGACTTTATAATCGGTAGATTATAATCGTATCTTGTTGCATTTTTGTGATCTTCTCCCCTTTGAAGGGGGCATGGCCCTCCATTTGAACAAACTTGAATCCCCTGGATATCGAGCTCCAGGCAGACCAAAGCCGACATGAGGTGAGATAGTAAAATGAGGTCTACAGAATTAGATAGTATCAATCCACTGGATTACCAAGTATCTCGACAGGACAGCAAGGCCTCACCCTTGCAAAAGGAATAAAATAAGCCTGGGTAATAAAAATGAATGAGATACTGGTGTTACCGACAAATGCCAAAAACTTGCACTGTCTTTTGACCAAGTCTGTAACCAAGATGGATTTGAATTCAAGTGTGATGATGTTTTGGTACATACCTCTCCATTCAAAAGCAATTCTCCTTCGAAAGCAGTTCCCTTTGACTACAACCTTTTAAAGGAATGAAGAGTTACTTGGACAAGGCATTTCTTAGTAGTACTGCAGTAGTTGTGCATAATACAGAACAGCAGGTTGCCCACAAACAAATATTTTCTATTTCACCATCTTGACAAGTAATGAGTGAACTACAATGTTATTTGAGTAACTTGCTTTAATTTAACAACAAAACAATTTGTGTCAGACAAAACTTGTTTGACTGGACACTACATCAACAATGTAATTTTTTACAGCAAACTATCAACATAATTTCTCCATCCTTTAGATCATCACAGATAGGCTTTACTGCCATTATATAATAGTACGTACAGTAAAGTTTTCAGGATAATAATAATTGTCTGATAAAATTATAGACTACATCATTCATGGTATACCAATATTCATCTAACATTTAAATTGTTTTATACTAGTAACTGTCTAGTTTGTGACAGAAACACTGGATCATTTGATAATATAATCTTAAACAGCAAAGTCCATTAGCACTTGATCAAACTAGTCATCATCATACACCCTAAAAAAAGCCATTTATTTTTACATAAAATTGTTTTCTAAATTTTCAATGCATAAAACTTAACTCTACACATAACTTATCAATTTCAACATTAAGGAATGTTTTTGTTTTGTGTGAATTGATTCACATCTATTATAAGAATTGATAAGTGCACATTGCAAACTATTTATATTAAACAGTTTTAATTCATTATCAACTCTGTTGTAGACTTTTGAGTTCCTATGTTAACATTGAGTAAAGCAGTACTTGGCACAATGACAAACCACCATTCAAAAACAGAGAATACAACATTTGTCATTTTTCGTTGATCTGAAATGTTCATCATTTTAAGCAAAATTATATATGAAAAAAATAAAAGAAATTTGTTAATATTCATAAATGTTTTGCAGTGAATTATCACACACACCCAAAGGAAACAAACTTTCAACTTGACTATCAAAAAATCATGCAACCATCCATCTTTGCTGTCATGTAGTGTTATCAGCATTATCAGCAAAAATAACAGTGACAGTGTTGTAGGAAAATTTTCATGACACCCTTTAAAGAATGTCATTTAATTTTCATACAATGCCATATATGACCATTATATCCCCCATAAAGACAACAAAATGGTTTCCACAATCCAGTTGTTTAAAGCTATATATATGACTTGAGATTTCTCTTCCAAAGCATAAACATTTTTTTTTATGCTGCTGTAAAAAGTTATCATTTTCCCCTAAATTAAATCCCTGAAATCATATGCATTTAAAAGAAAATAGTAGAAAGATCACTTATAAAGTAAATATAGTGAGGTAACACCTTAAATACATTTGTCAACGATGTTAGGAACTCCTGTTCATGTGCATCAGACCACACAGCCTCAAGTAAAAGCTTTCTTGTATACCTGACATAAACAAAAATGACTATATTTTATGATATGCATAAAATACAAATAATGATTTAATTTAAATATATTATCTGTCAATAAACATCTTCAGAACAATTTACAAACAACAACCCGAGTACAGTGTCTCACACACAACAACCTGAGTACACAGTGTCTCACACACAACCTCTGATACTTACAGTATCTCACAGAGATCAAACTTGATTTAGTTATTATGAATATCAATATAATGGATTGTCATCAGTACTGTGTACAATACTTCAAAAGTCTGTAATAATACAACACTAGAAAATAACAATATAAGTTAATATATTTTCTATGCATTAAAAAAAAATCCAAGAAACCCATGGGCCACATCATTCACCTTGGCCCTGCTACTGTGATTTTTAAAAATTTTTTTTTTTTTCAATCTTTATTCCCATGAAAATTGTTGACCCCGTATTGTGGCTGAAATACAGTGTATAGCCCCAAAGGGTCACAACATAGAAGAACTTGAATTCACACATGTTGATGCCTCAACACCAATATGACTAACATGACCTTGCTGTTCTAGAGAAGGTCAAGGATACACTTAAAAGTAGGTTAAAGTCACAAGGTCAGAAACTATGGTACCAAAAAGGGGGGTTTTATTACAAGGAATGCTTCTACGAAATATGAGAGCCCTATCACAGTTTTGAAAAGGTCAAACTCCCAAGGTCAAAGATCATGTATGAAATGTAAGGCTTCACTCCAAAGTCAAGGTCACAAGGTTATACCAATGAAAAAGGTCTTGTCACAAGGCGTTTGCATATGAAATATGAGGGCCCTATCACTCACCATTCAAAAGTTATGAGCACTAGGTTAAAGTTTCGGAAAGACAAGAGAGAACAATATGCCCCATGACCATAGTTGTAAAGGCATAAAAAAAACTTGAATTCACTCAACTTGGGAACATTTACATTTTGATAAAATTCAATGTGGCCTTGCTATTCTTGAAAAAAAAAATTAAAAATTAATTTTTTGTATATTCTCATATAAAACTTCGATCTCCTATTGTCGATCCACGCTACCCCCAGGACCCTTAAATTGAACAAACTTGAATTTAAACTATCTGAAGATAATCAGTTCTGACTAATCATGGTCCTACTGTTGTTGAGATGAAGATTTTTTATGTTTTCCAATATACTGTGGCCCCAATTTGAATCTGCACTATTTAGAGAACTTTGCATATTAACATGAATATCATGGTCCTGTTGTTCTTGAGAAGATTCTAAAATATTTTTATATAAAACTTTGACCCCATATTGAGGTCCCACACTACCCCTGGGAGACACAATTTAAATGAACTTAAATCTACTCTATGTAAGGAAGCTTTCATGAAAATTTCAATTTTTCTGGTTCTAGTGGTTCTTGAGAAAAAGATTTTTTTTCCCTATATATCTGCATGTAAAACTTTGATCCACAGGGGCTAAGCCCGTTTTGGGCCCGAACTCTGTGATACCATAAATATAGAAAGGGGTCTAACTCTGACACAGATAAAAAACTAACCACTCACTTCAAATGCCTAAAAAATCTAACTAGGTAAGCTATGCGTAATTTATGGTATCACAGAGTTCGGGCCCAAAACGGGCTTAGCCCCTGTGCTTTGATCCCCTATTGTGGCCCCACCCTAACCACTGGGACCATGATTTGAATAAATTTGAATATGCTCTATGCCAGGAAGCTTTCATGTAAATTTAAACTTTTCTAGACTAGTGGCTCTTGAGGAGGAGATTTTTTTAAACCCTATTTTTGCCTTTTCTTGACAATCTCCCCATTGAAGGAGAATGAACTTTTATTTGAACACATTTCAACCAAGGATAATTTGTACCATTTACGATTGAAATTGGCCCAGTGGTTCTGGTGGAGAAGATGAAAATTTTACAGACAGACTGACAGACCCCGTAGTTCCCTTCAGCTCTGCTGGTAGGGGACTAATAAATTCATTTGAACTAATTTATTTCAAATTTTCAGCATATACCTGTAAAAGTATGGAATGTAGCTTTTAACAGACCAGCATTTCTGTTTTGGAAAATGTATTTTTTGCCATCATCCAATATTCATTCTGTTTAATATTGTATAATTGATCAAGAATGAGATTTTTTTAGTCACAATAGAGGCTGTGGTAATTTCTTCCACCTGCAACATTTACGTATACATGTCTGGAGTTACATAAACAATACCTGCTGGTACTCAACAGAATAAACTCTCAAAATAATCAAAACAATATGTTACACTATGCCTTGTGTTAAGACATCTACATTATAATATTGCATGTAGACTGGGAAATAACCAGTAAACAGGACATCTTAGCATGCTGTTCATGAACATGGATAAGGCAAAACAAAAATCATAATCAGATGACTAAACAATGTTTCACTTTAGAAGGTACTCCTGTACAAAATATCTAACACGAAGTCCAGCCTGTTAGCACCAAAAGTTATACATCTATCTGACATGCCACACCAATCTTCCACATGTAAACTGCAAAACTAGATAAGCACACCTGCTTTATTCTAACTAAGGAATGGAAGTTATTATTACTCATGTTATATGATATAAAAGGTTGAGACAGTTTACTCATTATAAACCACAAACTTAAGTGGTTTACAAAGTGTGTAAATTGTCCTAACTTACTTGATATCATGTGAAATGAGTAAAAATTACTTTCATTCTTTGAAATATGGATATGATGTAATATGATAAACAATTAATATGAAGAAAATGTAATTTTTTTATGATGCTGAGCAATATAGTTGTAAAAACAAAATAGAAATGGAGGTGCCAAAGGCATTGTATGTCAAAGTCGCATTTTGGCATCAATCTTAGGATGCCATATGGCATGACTTTATTTACAAGATATACATGTAATTTTGAAAAAGTCAAATGCAGCAATGAAATTGTGTTTCTCAAGTGAAATTAAATTATGCAAGTTTAAATGTACACATTTGTGCTATCTCACTCTTACTCCACAACTTGTTCAATCCAGTCATGCAAACCCACACAATAGCAAAACTTGGAATTGAAGAGGTAAGTTTACAGGCACAATATTTTCATCCTCTAGAAAAATATGGCATTTTATCTAACATAACAGTAACATAATTCAAACAAAATGATGTAGTTAAATGAAAGTCAGTGCAACTATGGACCACAGTGCTCTCCTGAATTGCCTCACTATTTGGATCCCTGCACCAAACCTGAATCAATATAAATATCTTTAAAACCCTGAATCTACACAACATGGGAAGAACAAGGTACGATTGTATACATAAAGAGGCCCAAAATTTTTCTCTCTATAAAATGTGTCTGGAATTAACCTTAATTAGCGTTTTAAGAAAGTAAAATGTATGCCAGGTATACAATGTCAACAAAATCAGAATGATATTCCTAATTGGATAGCATTATGACATCATGATTAAGACATTTCCCACCTTTTTTTAAAAATAAGCTTGAAAACTGTCAAATGTCATACAGATTATTGCTCAGGAAAAGATGTGCGCATTTGTCGAGCAAAATGAAAATGATATATATTGTGTATTATTTTAAGATGAAAAACATACCTGAATATGAATTTGCTCGACGCATGCACTGTATGTTTTCTGAGAAGAAAACCACCTGAATTTGTGGATATTTTCATTGAAAATGACATTTTTGCAATTTTATGCCAACTTCTAGCTCTCGTCATATGACACAAATCATTTTGCTGATCAAACTGGGCGGATTTTGGGTTTGCCAATCCATTCCTTATTTGAATGCCAGAGTTTGAGCTCCAAGTGAAATCATCGATATTTTGGGCCGAATGACTTTAGAAACTTTACCTACTTCTTTGTTCATGAAAAGATTTCCCCCTCTATCACGTTCTACATTCCAACGTAAACCTTTGGATGTACTTTTACTGAGGGTGAGCTGCTAGCTGACCCACAGGCACCTGAAGTATGGATACTATTACCCCCCCCCCCCCCAACTCAACTTTTTTGCGGCGATAATTTCTCCAAAATGTGTGGATTCCCTGTTTATTCCATGCTAATTTTCGATTTATGTAATCGTTTCATGCTTCCTGTAAGCTTTAGAGATTGCCTTTATTTTATTATACCGATAGAAGGCCAATCTTTAATACACTTATATTATTCAATGCGTCTTGAAAAAAAAATTCATTGACACGTTTTTTATAAAGTCCAATAAATAACAGTGCATTACTCTAATGTAATAATTGATGTGTAATTTGCTTATGGTGTGTTAACACCAACAACAGACAAAATTAGTAAATGCAAATAAATCAGTCGTAGATTACAAAAGCAAAAGGTTGAATTTAATACACGGTAGGTCAAGACCCTTATCTTACGAGTTCTTTTTATAATTTTGCTCAATGTAGATATAAAAAATATATACTTATAAAATAACTGACAATATTGTACAACAAAACTTGGATTCAAACCTGTAAAACTTCATTTTCAAAATATTTCAAAACATTGAATTTCAAATGAAAGCATGCTGAAAGCAACATCTTTTATTTTGAATTAAGGATTTCTTTCCTCAATAAACTTGCACTAGACATAAATTCCTTATAGCAACCTGTGTAAGAAATTAGACTATTGTGGTTTTATACAATATTGTCTACAACAAAGCACATTTTTAGGTCACAAGTGTGGAATTTTGGTCACTTTCTTTCAGTGAAAATTTATGCATTCACTTTCTACAGGTTGACCTAAAGCAGCTTTTGTGGATGAAGGCATTACATCAATTGACTAAAAAAAATGGTGTAACAATTAAAAATAGGTCACCTAAGTGACCTAAAAAATTAAACTGCATCACTCTCAACAGAATCTGTTTTTCTTTCAGTAAATTATGCATTCATTTTCTACAGGTTGAATAAAAGCAGCTTGTATGAGACATTACCTTAATTAACTAAACAATTGGTGTCAACTAAATTTCAATACGCCTTGCTTTAAGAAAAAATATTGAACAAAGGGTCCAGACATTTATGGGGAGTATAAATAGGATGAACCAGACTAACATATGATCTTTTTAGTCCTATGTATTGTAGACCCCACTTTTAGGCTGGGAAAAGTGTGTCTAATACAAAATATTTTGCAGTATACCAAATTTGGTAAAAATCGGTCCATTGGTATCCAAGAAATTTAGAATGTTCAAATTTTTATGGACAACAAAAGAAGAAGACAAGTCCACAGAGTGACCTAAACAAGAGTTGTCAGAAGACAACATAGCTCACCAGGAAGCATGACTCTACTTAAACTATATCCCTTAAGTTTGTCAAAGACCAAGGTCACAAGGTCAAATGTCTTGGTACCACAACAAAGGTCTCTTCATGAGGCATCTACATGTGAAATATCAAACCCTATCTTCCTTTGTTCAAAAGATATAGCTCAGGTTAAAGTTTTTAAAACGCAGGTCAAATTAAGTCCACAGTAAAAGGTCACTAGGTCAAAAGTCTTGGTACCAAAGCAACGATCTCTTCATGAGGCATCTACAGTATATGTGAAATATGAAAACCCTATTCCCCTTGGTTCAAATGATATAGCCCAGGTTAAAGTTTTTTCCTGAAAGTGTGACGCCATTGCTGACACCAGGGTCATGACAATAGTTCTCCAGACAGTCATCCCGGTGAGCTACAAATTAGATTTCATTAACCCAAATGCAAAGCTTCTTTCTTTGAAATTGCATGGTCTAGTGATATTGAAAAAATTTAAAAAGTTATTATTCAACAGAAGCATTAGATAGATGCCAGACAAACTTGGATCAGAAAAGTTTTATTGAGCCTCAAAGTCATATAACTTAATGTAAAGCCTATTTTCATGAATGAAAAATTCTCATGCATTTAAGTAAATATACATTTCAAAGAAATTATCTAGCAATGATAAACATTAATGTATACATGTACAAAACAAATAAAGTTTTTAAAATTTTCAAAAGACCTGTTTCACCTGAAGGCCTTTTAACATATTTGATGCTGATAATCATTTTCTTTGCACAGCCACATGAAAGATCAGAACTATAACACAACCATTATAGGTCATATCGAAACATTTCCTTCATTAACTGAGATATTTCGATGTCTGGATAGGACTGGAAAACTTTGGTCATTGTGGCGAGATGTCTTCGATTTAAACCTATCAGCTCTCCGATTCGTAGAACTAACATGCCAAACCTCAGCTCCCAGTTATTAAACTTTTCTGAAGAAGAAAATAAACAGAAAAATGTGAAAATTCTTTAAAATTTGAAAACAATGAATTTATATGTGAAGTAATTAGTTAAGATCAAGGGAACAGCTCTGTCATTTTCATTATCTAGCTTAGTTATCATCTCAAAAAAGTGAAACAGCCTGCAGCTTGGCTTTGCATACAATCCCTGATCATGTTTTGTATCGATTGTAAAAATTTTCACTGATCAAGGAAACAAAAATACATTGGAAAAAAAAACCATTAGGTGACATGCAATAACTGAAATCATTTTTTTGAAACTCAAATTATGAAGCAAACACACATATTTACCCCATGCACCCAATGAACCTGGGATAGGCCACATTCAACTGAACACAAAATGATTCCATCACAAATACAGATATAAGAAACATCAGCACATCAAACAATGAAAGCTCCACCATCCTCAATGTCACAAGAAACATGAAAATTCTCTGAATGGCAATGTACGTGGTGAAAATTATTGTCAAAATTCACGCATGCGATGACAAAAAATCCAAAAAAAGAAAGCGTGTCATCTATGACAAAGTTTCGGATGACTGACATTATCAAAAATAATGTAAAGCGTCTTAAAATGTAAGTTTTTTTCTCATTCAAAAATTATCTTTTATGAATTAAAGATTGTAACGGTCAATATTAATTTTCATTTATACAGTATTTCCCAATGAACTATTTGTAGCAACATAATGTTAACATTATGAATGTAGTTCTGGTTGAGGTAAACAAAAGAGAATTTTTGAAATGCAAATTCAATAGTCTGTTAGGATGAAATATGTGATAAAAAAATCTCTTATGGTTTGTGGTTGGATATTATTATACAACCCGTGTGTTTCCTATTCCCTCGCTAAGGCTCAGGCATAGAAAAGACAGAACTCGTTGGATAATAATCATATTCAAGCACAAACCATGGGAGATCCTATACATATAATCCTAAACATATAATCCTTATGTTGTGCAGTCAAAACCAGTCCTATGCTTGAGAGATAAATTCCTGAACTTTACATACTTTCCTCATACTCCTCAAGGAATGACATTACATACTTCTGTGCTTCCTCCACACTTTCCCTTTTCTCCAGATTTAGTGAGTCTACAAAAAATTAAGAAAAGTCAGTAATGTACATACACAAAACAAAAGCTGTAATTACTAAATGTTTTCCTAAACAAAAAGATGTAACATCCCCCCCCCAAAAAAAAACCAAACAAACAACCCACTGTCAGTACATACATTTGTTTCACATGATTGATGATACCTTACCACAGAGGTTGTTGCAAAGTTACAATAGCCTAGAAATGATCCAAGTGACCATCAGAGACTGACATTAACAGTAAATGTTCAATTGCCCAGGGTAAGTGAAATCTTGGTTTTATGGAGTGACAAATTAATATCTTTAATCATTTGAAGATATCATGAATTCAATTATTGCTCTCATCAATTGAATAAATGCGTGCATCAAATCAATTATTGCTCTCATCAAATGAATTAATGAATGCTTCAATTCAATTATTGCTCTCATCAATTCATTTAATCAAAGCAATACTTGATATCTTTAATTACAACATTTTTGTATAAGGAATTAATCCATGCATCAATTCATTCAAAGAGAGTAACAATTCAATTAAAGAGATCACTAATCAAATTGTGGATATGTTGAGTTGAAGATATCTCTAATTATATAGTTGCTTTCTCTAAAAGAATTATTGTTCTCTTCAAATGAATTAATGTTAATACAATTGAAGAGAGCATTAAATTCAATTATTGCATGTATTAATTGTATTGTATGCACATTAATTGAATTACAGCTCTCTTCCATTGAATTGTAGCATATTGCATCAAATTAACTGTTGATATCAGCATTTCATTTAACGAAAGCAACAATTAAATGATAGTGCACATCAATTCAACAGATTAATTCAGTGCTATTAACAATTCAATCAATGCACGCAATACACATGTAATAACCAAAATTGAAGTTGTCATTATTATTTGAAGAGATCATTAATTGAATTGTTGCGTGCATCAAATGAATTGAGGATATTTTCAAATAATTAAAGATATCTTCAATTATTTGAGTTTATGTTAATTTGGTGCTCCATATGGTTTGGTCAAGTGAAACACTACACATACTTGCCTGATCAGACAAGTGAATATTTTAGTCAGAAAAATAATATCAGTAATACAAAATATTAGATTATATAGTTCTTTTTTTCATAATTTTGTCACATGTTTATGATTAAGAAATCCTATAAGTAGCAGTTCTACTGTAGTGAGTATCAAGCTGTATTATTAGCTTTGTTTTTGAATACATGTACATGTAATAGAATATATACCAGTTGTTGATTATAATGACCTGTTTTTGAATGATAGAATATAAACCAATTGTTAATTATAATGACCTGTTTTTGAATAATAGAATATAAACCAATTGTTGATTATAATGACCTGTTTTTGAATAATAGAATATAAACCAATTGTTAATTATAATGACCTGCTTATTGTGATGATACATATATAGCTTGAAAAATAAAACATCACATTATTAGGGTTCTACTGTGTGTGTGCGCGTGCACACAGTGATTGATATTTTTGTCTGTAATAATAGTAGTGGTCTATATATATGAATACCATCCCCGTTTGTTTTATTAGGGGGTGGTATAGACCATTACAGACAAAAGTAATGGTTCCTGTGCACACACAGTTACACACATATATGTATATTCTGCATACATCACTGTTTTTCCTTCATGATTACCCCTGAAAGTATACCTTTGACCTTTTGAAGTATCAGACTATATAAAATATGCTTGGTTAACTTCTTTCTATGAAACACAATACACAGTGCCACTAAGGCAGTACTGTTTACCTGCATTGAATGTCAGTAATCCAGTTAGGCAGGTTATTTCTATTTCATCAAATCCGACAGTCTTGATTAAATGTCCAACATGCAGGAGATCTTCTCTAATTGATGTATATTCTGGAAAGAATTCGAGGATTTTCCTCTCTTCAGATTTCGAGCAGCCAAAGAAATTGTAGTCCTTTGTTTCCAACACAAAATCAAGAGACAAGTTTAAGACTCCAACCGAATATATGGATTCTTGAACCAGAGTTATTCTATCATTCAGCTCCAAGATTTTAAAGACTACAAGAAAAACACAAAACATTATATAAACTAATTCTAAACATTCATTTGAGGAGTGTGGGGTATGGAAAAAGAGGAAAATTCAAAATTAGAACAGTTCAAAAGAAATATGTGCAACAAAAGTCGGTATCAGCCCCTCAAATTCACCTGGTATTAGCCCCTCAAATTCAGCCGGTATTGGCCCCTCAATTCCTTAGCATAAATATAAAAGTATTTGGCTTTTGCTTCTCTTTCACTTAGTACTCTAATACAATAATTTGCTAATAAAACTATGCTGTCATAAAGAATTGGTTGACATTCATAGATTTCTTGATTTTTAGGGAAACATGCTGGGTCTTTTCATGTTTTTGTTTAAATGGTAATAGGCAAACTAGAAAACTGACAAGTCAGAAATGTTTTTGTTTAAATGGTAATAGGCAAACTAGAAAACTGGCAAGCCAGAAAGGGCCCCCCTGCAATGAATATATCCACCTGGTGCTCTACCACTGAGGTAATGCATCTGATGGTGTAGTAGTTAAATAGAAATGGTTGGCATTTTGTTCTGGACTCTAAAAGATATCACATGCCATAGAAAGTCTGTCATCTAATTCATATTTTTTTAAAAGTTCCAAAACTAACAATCTCATGATAATACAAGAGGCCCATGGACCACATCACTCACCATAGTCACCTTGGCCCATATTTAAAGATTTTCCTTATATATTCGCATGTAAAACTTTTATCCCTATTGTGGCCCCAACCTACTGCAAGGGGCTATGATTTTTACAAACACTTGAATCTGCACTATGTCAGGAAGCTTTCAAGTAAATTTGTACTTTCCTGGCCCAGTGGTTCTTGATAAGAAGATTTTTAA
Source organism: Ostrea edulis (assembly GCF_947568905.1). Classification (NCBI taxonomy): domain Eukaryota; kingdom Metazoa; phylum Mollusca; class Bivalvia; order Ostreida; family Ostreidae; genus Ostrea; species Ostrea edulis. The sequence goes on along the minus strand of NC_079168.1, from coordinate 49,544,794 downwards.
AGGTTTTTCCCTAATATATATTTGTATGTAAAACTTTGATCCCTTATTGTGGCCCCATCCTACTCCCAAGGGTCATGATTTTCACAAACTTGAATCTGCACTATGTCACGAAGCTTTCATGTAAATCTCAGCTTCTCTGGCCCAATGGTTCTTGAGAAGAAGATTTTTTCAAGATTTTCCCTATACATTTGTATGTAAAATTTTGATCCTCTACTGTGGCCCCATCCTACCCCAGGGGCAATGATTTTTACAAACTTGAATCTGCACTATGTCAGAAAGCTTTCATGTAAATTTGTACTTTCCTAGCCCAGTGGTTCTTGAGAAGATTTTTAAAGATTTTAACTATATATTTGTATGTAAAACTTTGATCCCCTATTGTGGCCCCCATCCTACCCCCTAGGGTCATGATTTTAACAAAATTGAATCTGCACTATGTCAGGAAGCTTTCATGTAAATTTGTACTTTCCTAGCCCAGTGGTTCTTGAGAAGATTTCTAAAGATTTCCCCATTATATTTGTAAGTAAAACTTTGATCCCTAGCTATTGTGGCCCCATCCTACGTCTGGGGGTCATGATTTAACAAACTTCAATCTGTACTATCTCAGGAAGCTTTCATGTAAATTTCAGCTCTTCTGGCTCAGTGGTTCCTGAGAAGATTTTTAAATGATCCCACCCTATTTTTCCATTTTTGTGATTATCTCTCCTTTGAAGGAGGCATGGCCCTTCATTTGAACAAAATTGAAAGCCCTTCACCAAAGTTATACTTTTGGCCAAGTTTGGTTGAAATTGGCCCAGTGGTTCTGGAGAAGAAGTCGAAAATGTGAAAAGTTTACAGACAGACAGACGATGGACAACAGGCAATCAGAAACACTCGCTTGAGCTTTCAGCTTAGGTGAGCTAAAAACTTGGTCTCGTGGCAATTTTCATTTGTTGAATTAATCTTTTTCCCCTTCATACATAGTAATATAAAAATTTAAACCTGTACATGCTCTATTTTCCAACCTCCTCCGTGCAATGAATGCTTGTACATTTATGAGAATAAAGCATTGATTGATTGATTGAACTGAGAAAAATGATAATCTACAGGGGTCTATTTCTTCCTAATCTCAAGTTATTGCATGCCATAGAAAATGCTATTATCTCATCAATATCAAAAACTCTTAAGTCCCATCAGGAGAAAGCTGATAAACCTGACAAGAAGCCCTTATCAGTCACCTGAGTATTAGTTAGAAGTATCACTAGACAGTCACCTGAGTAGTAGTTAGAAATATCACTAGACAGTCACCTGAGTAGTAGTTAGAAGTATCACTAGACATTCACCTGAGTATTAGTTAGAAGTATCACTAGACAGTCACCTGAGTACACTAGACAGTCACCTGAGTACACTAGACAGTCACCTGAGTACACTAAACAGTCACCTGAGTAGTAGTTAGAAGTATCACTAAACAGTCACCTGAGTAGTAGTTAGAAGTATCACTAGACAGTCACCTGAGTATTAGTTAGAAGTATCACTAGACAGTCACCTGAGTACACTAGACAGTCACCTGAGTACACTAGACAGTCACCTGAGTACACTAAACAGTCACCTGAGTAGTAGTTAGAAGTATCACTAGACAGTCACCTGAGTAGTAGTTAGAAGTATCACTAGACAGTCACCTGAGTATTAGTTAGAAGTATCACTAGACAGTCACCTGAGTAGTAGTTAGAAGTATCACTAGACAGTCACCTGAGTAGTAGTTAGAAGTATCACTAGACAGTCACCTGAGTACACTAGACAGTCACCTGAGTAGTAGTTAGAAGTATCACTAGACAGTCACCTGAGTACACTAGACAGTCACCTGAGTAGTAGTTAGAAGTATCACTAGACAGTCACCTGAGTACACTAGACAGTCACCTGAGTAGTAGTTAGAAGTATCACTAGACAGTCACCTGAGTAGTAGTTAGAAGTATCACTAGACAGTCACCTGAGTAGTAGTTAGAAATATCACTAGATGGTTACCTGAGTAGTAGTTAGAAGTATCACTAGACAGTCACCTGAGTATTAGTTAGAAGTATCACTAGACAGTCACCTGAGTAGTAGTTAGAAGTATCACTAGACAGTCACCTGAGTATTAGTTAGAAATATCACTAGACAGTCACCTGAGTATTAGTTAGAAGTATCACTAGACAGTCACCTGAGTAGTAGTTAGAAGTATCACTAGACAGTCACCTGAGTATTAGTTAGAAATATCACTAGACAGTCACCTGAGTATTAGTTAGAAGTATCACTAGACAGTCACCTGAGTACACTAAACAGTCACCTGAGTAGTAGTTAGAAGTATCACTAGACAGTCACCTGAGTAGTAGTTAGAAGTATCACTAGACAGTCACCTGAGTAGTAGTTAGAAGTATCACTAGATGCAAGGGGTATGAAATCTAGGGGGAAAAATCCTGTTCTGAATATCTAAGCTAAATTATAATATTTAGCAACAGTATAAAACAAGATGTGTTCTTCAAACTTAAATGCCCCTAAATGTGCCTACACTGATGAAAAACTTTAGATAATATATGTTCTATTAACACAATATGACTCATTTTGGACCTGTCCTAGAGTGAAAAGTCTGGGGTTACAAAATTCACAATTTTGGTACAATCCTTTTCTATTTTTCTTAAATATGTGTTTAGTTTTTCTACCCTATCAGCAATCTTAAAGAAGTTTTTCAAATGATAAAACAATAATCACTACAATAATTTTAGCCTCACCCTGGAACCAAAAATTGGTCAATTTTGGGCAGTTTTGGCCCCGCCCCTAAGGCCCCAGGAGTGCAGGAATCCTGAAATTTACAATTTATGTCCCCCTTGTTCCAAAGATGCTTCATACCAATTTTGAAAAATATTGGAATGATAGTTATCAGGAAGAAATTAAAAATGTCTATTGTTCACACATTTAATAACTGACCATTTTGGCCCCATCCTGATATCAAAATCCCTACCCCTAGGATCATTAAATGTACAATTTTGGTAAAGGATTACCTGTTCTTTCTAAATATCCATTTAGTTTCAATTTAGCATCAATAGCACTAAAGAAGATGTTATTTTAAAAGTATTTTACACATAAACACTATACACCAAGTTTGGCCCCACTCTGGGGTCAGAACCCCTACCCTGGGGATCATATAATTTACAATTTTAGTAGAGGCCTTCCTTCTCTACATCAATATGCATTTACTTTTTCTTACACGTGTGCGGTTGTAGAGAAGAAGATTTTTGAAAATTGGTCAATTTTGGGCAGTTTTTGCCCCTCCCCTAGGGCCCCTGGGGTACAGTAGTCCTGATATTTACAATTTATGTCCCCCTTGTCCTAAAGATGCTTCATACTAAATTTGAAAAGAATTGGACTGGTAGTTATCAAGAAGAAATTAAAAATGTTCAATTGTTAACGCACGACGGACGACACACGACAACCAATTGCAATAGGTCACCTGAGGTGACCTAAAAATGTCAAAAATTGTATGATAGACCATGTTGAGAGGGAATGCCCCATTTTGTACTTAGGACAATGACCTAAGAAACTGTTATTACTCGTATGAATTCTGCATTTAGATGACAGTGGATTAATTGATTTACCTGGGAACATTTTCAAAGCAGCAACCAGTTTCTTAGACTTCTGATTAAAAATCTCTGTAAGTACTTTCCAAACAGCTGCTCTGCCATGAAAACATTGTCTCATAATTTCCACAGACTGTTCTTCTCTCTGTAATGAAATTAACATATGACATCAATAGATTGCCATAAAAACATTCCACACACTGCTCTTCTCTCTGTAATGAAATTAACATGTAACATCAATAGATTGCAATTTCACACATTCAACAAGTTATTCAGCACATCTAAGAAATAAATTCATTTTTGAAAATACATGAGGGCATGAACTTGTGACACTTTCTCACAAGCATACTTCATGAAACGTGTTAGTGCTTCAAGATAAGTATGCTGCATGAAGCATTGTAGGTCATACCCATTCATTTTTTTAATATTTACATTCTACTTTCATTTCTGTCCGAATTCCCGGCCGTTAAAATTGTTGTACAGTACTATATCTATCAAGATTCATATGCACATTGTTTATACTGCATTCCATTCATGAGGAAATTACAGGCTATCTATACAATTGGTAGATATTTAAAGATAAAAAAACAGATCACCAACGCATCATGAGAATGCGATTTCAAAATTTGGTTGACAGGTTTCGACCTTCGACACAGACGGTCGTCATCAGAACAAGTAAAATACTGAAACGTCGTAATATTTAGAACCCTCCAGAAACTTCATATGAAACTCCACAGGACAAAGAATCACGCTGCATATCTACAAAAATCCCATGACTCTTTAATTAAATTTGTTTATGTCCATCCCCGTAATAAACACTATCAATTAAAAAAAAACTCTACATTTTAACACATTTGATTCACATGTTTGTTGTCATGCACCATTGTTTCTTTGTTTATACTGTCAACTCTCGATAAACTGACACCTTTTGTTCTTTTGAATTTATGGCGTTAAAACGAATTTGGCGATGAATTTTATTTCCACCATCTTGAGGAGAAAGAGTTACTTTTCTTGTATATGTAAGAGTAATATTTCCTTTAAGTACAAACATAATGTAAAAATATCTCGTAATTATTTTTCATGATTAAAATAGTTTTATCAATAATAAGGCTTCATTTCAAAACAATACACAAACATGACACAAATAAACAGTATGTTTCAAGTTATTTAAGTAAACCTTGTCCAGTGTCGGTACATGTACTTAGCACACCATATGACTGTTTCCTGGTAGATGAGCCATTATTAACTGGACGAAGATGAACGAGTATTTCAAAGCCAATTTTTTGCAGCCAAAATATCACTCATTGTCTTCCTTTTCATGGACTTTCCATAAAACAGTAGAATAATTGGAGATTTCCTGTTGTGTACATTTCGGATGGTTTCCGTGGTATGTAATAATTTGCTATTTTCTTAGAAATTCAACAGAAACTCTTTCGTGGCGAACCCATAGCTAAACTGAAATATTTTTCAATGAGGTAAAACAACAAGACTACGGTTCATGTTAAGTAATTATCTTGTTTATTTAATACTGGGTACCTCCTGTCCAGGTGTACGCCGGAGATCGATAATGACCAATTTTCCGCATCACTGATCACGTGCAGCCATGGCGGTTTATCGAGATAATTAACACTTTAATATAGACTTTTGTAATGAAAAGACCGTGGCAAATGGCGATAACGAATTTGGCGTTTAACGAGAATTTTAAGTAATAGGAAAAACGTTCTTAAAAAAATGCTGCATTATAACGAAAATGGCGATAAATAGAGTGGCGATAATTCCAGAATTAACTGTAGTAACGACACTCCTGAATCTATTTTTTCTGATAATGTTAGCCAAAATTTGCACCTCAGTAGCAAAATTTCAGTATCCGAAGGACTGCCCCATTTAGTCACCTCTTACAAGCAAGGGGTACTGAAGGCCTATCTAACCTGGATCCCCACGGGAAAGGAAGAAAATAATATGACATACCAAATAAATAAAATATAAAATTTTAATTCGCTGTACCATAATACGTCTCATCTAAAGACAGGCATATAAAGATTGTAGAAAATCAAAATCCTTGCCATGTGCACACCTTAAATACCCATACAAACACTCTGTAAAATAAGAAGGTCCCCACTTGAAAACTGGGGGTGGAATAAGATGGACAAATCATGTAATCTCTATGTAATATTTCTTCAAAATGGACGAAGATCGAGAACCTATAATTTTCTCAAAACTTCAAGAAAATAAAATCGCCATATGCACATCATCTTCAATACCCATACTCTAATAAACACTCTGTAAAACAAGGAGATCCTCGCTTGAAAATTGTGGGAGGAGTTAGTCGGACAAATTATGCACCCTCTTTATAACATTAATTTTCAAATAAAGGGAAAAAACTCCTGATAGAGAGCTCAAAATAGAATCAAAATTGCCACATGATCTAGAGTGATCCGTAAAGAAACTTCCAGTAAGTTTCTGCTTGATATGTAACAGAGAAATGAAAATAGAAACAGAAAACTCTAAACATATATAAGGACAAACAGACGTCGCTGTACCATCTACGTCCCGGACGTCTAAAGACAGGTGTATAGAAAGGATATCCAGGAAATGGGGAAAAAATTCTTTATAATTATTTATTGCAAAATTTCACCCCAAAATTGCACTTACATTCTCCATTTTGATAATTTCAACATGGACCACCATAATTTTTTTCTTAAAGAGGTCACAACTTCTACAAGAGTGACAATTGATACAACGAGATATGATGTGGATTTTTATCATTCAGTTTGTTAAATCATTTACTTTATTTTCAGTACATTAAAACAACTAAATTGTACTAATTGTAACAAGGCAAAGAACAAGGTTCACACAGGGCCTTATTTGGACCAGTGAATTTTATTTTCAAAACAAGCAAAGTAAATGATTTTCACTTTTCAGCATACAAAATGTTTTAAAAAGTGCCCAATGATTAAAGATCTACCATCGTGATGTAATTTTTAAAATAGCTTGTACATCATGATGACACATAGTACATCAAGTTAGGCATTTGATCTTGGGGACAACATACACTGTAACAAACCAAGTTTTCTTAAATTGAGTCTATTCTGTAATGAACTTACCATTCGAACGTCCATTAAAGCTTTGTTAATATCTTCCATGTTTTCCTTCACTTCTTCAAAGTCCATCTTTGATGAGATACTACAGACAGGAGGAGGAGGAGGAGGAGGAGTTAATGCACTATCACACACAATAGGGTGCTGACATTTTTCTTTGTCTTTCAGAGCACAATTCAAAGGTTTCTGCTTTATTCTTGAACTAATTTCCTCACTGCAAAGAGTTGAACCACTAGTCTGATCAGGTTTTGGCCCATTCAACTGATCTGGCTCAGCTTCTGAAATTCTTATATCAGAGCTTGTTGAAGCAGCGGTGAAGTCAAGGCCTGGATTATTTAAGCTCTTGAAGTCTATATTACTTGAGCTTACAGTGGAGGAACTGGAACTCTTTGCTTTTTGAAGTTCAAGGTTAATGGCATGCCTTACTGAATTTGGTTGTCTTCCTATTCTGCTTGCTAGAATTAAAAGATTAAAATTGAAATAACTGTTTTTGTATGCTTGTATGCCTCATGTTAATAACTAAGCTTAAGCAACAACTTTTCCCAAAAAATTCTCAAGCAAATATTTATGCTTAATGGTAAAAAGGGATGTGGTCTATTATGTTGGTTTGAAACATTTCCTCATGAAAACAGAAAGGGAAGATTATATCATGATTTTCATTAACCTCATACTTAAAATTGTCTTTCTACAAGTGACTCCAGATACCGTGGAATGGGTGTTTTCTGCTGATGGATATTTTTGTGATTTGATCCCCAAAAGGTAGCAAATTACATTTTGCATTTCCAATTTCTGCAGTTGAATTATACCTATACATACTTATATCTGTTTTTGTACATACATGTGTGTGTGTGTGTGTGTGTGTGTGTATATTTATATATATATATATATATATATATATATATATATATATATATGTACATACATGTATATATATATATTGAGATTGTAATTTTCCAGATTTTTTTACCTGCATAATTCCACAAAAAAAGTGACAACTGCAGAAAATACCAATTATACACCAAAATTTTACTAAGAAGGGTTATAATTTTTGATTTTTGAAAAGAACTGAAATCCCAAACAGCACTGTCAAACAAATCAAAACTGACTGATATGATTAGCTTTTTGATATACGAGGGTGAGTCAGTAAGTAACCAGCCTATCCCATTTCTGATTGACCGAGACGGTCACGATTTTCATGCCTTGTTTCAATACATGTTTTATACCTGGGTACAAAATTGCACACATATCGAGTCATTCTTTAATAAGGTATTGAATGTCAAACATGGCTAGTGATGGAAAGGCATGCTTTTCATCTAAAGTTGAGTACCATGCTATAATTCGGTACTTGTATTTAAAAGGTAAAACAGGCAAGGTAATGCATGTCGGGTTAGCCAATGTTTATGAGTCTATTGCACCATCTTATGCTCAGGTTAAATTCTGGGTAGGGGAATTCAAATGCGGTAGAACGTCTTTAGAAGATGAAGTCAGGTCTGGATGCCCACTGGATGCCACCAACGAAAAAATGTGGAAGAAAGTTCGGGATCTGGTATCCTCTGATAGGCGAATTCAGGTGGAAGAAATAGCGTCAGCATTAGGCATTTCACATGGTAGCGTTTCAACAATTTTACATGATTGTTTAGGTATGTGCATTTCAACAGCCCTTTGGGTCCCAAAATACCTTAGCAATGAGCAAATAGCAACCAGAGCATCAGTATGCAGCGCCTTGTTGAAGCATTTTAGGTCAAAAGATGATTTTTTTTTTTGCGTCTATTGACTGTAGATGAGACTTGGGTTCATTATAATGAGCCAGAGAATAAAGCTCAGAGTCGTCAGTGGGTAGGGCCTGGGTCCCAGAGGCCAAAGAAGTTCAAGACGCAACCATCTGCTGGCAAGGTGATGGCCACAGTATTTTGGGACACAAAAAGCGTTATTATGTTGGACTTTTACCCAAGAGAAGTACAATAACTGGAGTGTACTATGCAAACTTGCTAGACCAGCTAAGAACCGCCATCCGTGAAAAACGCTAAGGTAAACTCTCTAAAGGTGTTTTGCAGCAACAGGACAACACGAGAGTCCACACTTGCAAATTTGCAATGGATGCTGTAGAGTGAAAAGGGTATGAATTAATACCACATCCTGCCTATTCGCCTGACCTAGCTCCTAGCGACTTCTTCCTATTCCCAAACTTGAAAAAGGATATCCGTGGACGTCATTTCCAGTCTGACAAAGAAGTTGAGGAGTGGGTCAATGGAAAGGACCCCGTTTTTTTCAGTTCTGGGCTGATGGCACTTGAACACCGTTGGTCTAAGTGCATCATACTAGAGGGAAATTACATCGAAAAAGAAGAGGTGGATCTCAACCGGAAATAAGTTAGGCTGGTTACTTATTGACTCGCCCTCATAAAAAATCTTTCTTCATATGTAACCTGTTATAGACATTCCAACATCAATACACTTTTGGTAACGACAAGCTCTGCATAAATTTCTTGTTCCAGATGTAACCTCACAATTCTGAGACTTTGAACAAGAAAATTGTTTACTTCCTTTTTCTTTAACTATACGTCGAAAAAATCCCTGAAATAGAAAACACAAGTTAAATACTATTCGTCGCAACTATTATTTCACAAACAGCTTACCTGTCATCTATAAATGCTAAACTTCCAATGTACATTTCTCTCTTACAAAGAAACTCTCTCTAACTCTTTTGCCGATAGACTATTTTTTCAATACTGTATCTCCTAGACATGGAATCTTTATTGAAATTATGAAAGCCCTATTCTAAATCATTCAGGAGATACTGAATAGGTTAAGTTTTCTTTAAAGTAAGTCAAACTCTAAGGTCAAGATCATAAGGTTAAAAAAATTGTACCAAAGAAAGTATCATGCTACAAGGAATGCACATATGAAATATGAAAGCCCTATCAAGTTATGAGCAAGGTTATAAGGGCATGGACACGATTCGAGCTGAAAAGTTTCAAATTTTATTTTTCCATTCTTAATGTTTACAATGCTTAACTAAGCTACTTCTAATAGTCAGAAAAAATTGGAATGTCAGTTGTCGAGTTACAAGAGCACCATTCTTTGTTATATAGGCACGCTGTAGTCAGGTCAGCCTCGTTTTCGAATTTTAATGGTGGACACGTGAATAGAGTCTATATATCAATCTTCTTGTTACATACCTTACAGCCTTCGCATGTTAGTGCACCAAAGTGGAAGCCAGAAGATGGAGCGTTGCACACCTGACACGGAATGGTACTGATACTACTTTCTTCCTTTGTTACACTTTCCTTCTGACCTGTAAACCCAGAGTGGCATACTTTCATGAATTCAGCTGACGCTTCACCACCTGAGGTATCAGGTCATCCAGGTAAACAAGATTACTCATAATATATATCTATACCTACCTACATTTTGTCTCAAAAGTCCATGAACAGGAGAGTCACAGCACTAACTTAACAGATGTACTTATTTTTATATATATTGTAGCACTCAAGCCGATTTATTCTACTAAACAGGAGGCCCAGAGGCCTTATTGGTCACCTTAGTATTTAACTTAAAAGTATTCTTAGCCCCAAGGGCTTCAAAATCTATAAGAATTTACCTGTTCGGCATATTAAAATACAAATGATCCCAAAAGTGCCAATATTGATGAAAGACTAAATTTACATACTAGCAATACAAGAAATGTTTTAGAAACATAATTTGTGTGACAATATTGAAAAGGATCAACTTTATATTTAGAATGTCTGTAGTGATAGTGAATAATATGGGTTATCTACTAGTCAGGGACAACTGTAATAATTACTTTGATCTCTCAAGATACTGAGCAGACATTTCAAAATAACCAGTCATTTGAATCATGATCTTGTGACTTGAAAGCCAATGGAGGCCATCTACTCTTTAGGGGGCACCAGTGTACCAAGTTTGATGTCTGTCATATAAAGGGTTTTCAAAATATCAAGCACACAATACCTTATGTCCAGTTTGACCCTTGACCTTCTGACCTCAAACTCTTTTAGAGGAACCAGTTTACTAAGTTTGATGTCTGTCAAGCAAAGGGTTCTTAAGATATAGAGTGGACAATATCTTACTATGTCTAGAGTAGTTTGACCTTGTGACATCAAAATCAATAGGAGTCAGCTACTCCTTTGGTAGAACCAGTGTACCAGTCTGATATCTGTCAAGCAAATGTTTCCCAAGATATTGAGCAGTCAATATCTTTCTGTATCCAATTTGACCCTTGACCTCTGACTTTGTGATCTCAAAATCTATAGGGATCATCTACTTCTTGGGGGGAACCAGTGTACCAAGTTTCATGTCTGTCATGCAAAGGGTTCTCAAGGTATTGAGCAAACAATATCTTACTAAGTCCAATTTAACCTTTGACCTCAAAATCAATAGAGGCCATCTATACTTCCTAAGGGCAACCACTGAACCAAGTTTGGTAACTGTCAAGCAAAGAGTTCTTTATATATTGGGTGGAAAAGATTTTGTTCACAGACCAACTGACCAACAGGTGCAAAATAATATCCCCTTGAGTAAAGAGGGCCCCAGGGGCATAAAGTTATGGATCTTCCCTAAAGTCAGAACCTAGGATTGCAAAATTCACAATATTTTGGTACTTTCATTTCTGCTTTTCCTTGAAGTGCATTTAGTTTTAATATAGTATCATCAAAATTAAAAGAAGTCTTTCAAATGATAGGTATTTAATCACTACGACCATTTTGTCCCACCCTGGCATCAAAACCCCTACCTCTGGGATAATGAAATTTACAATTTTGGTAAAGGGCTACCTGCTCCTTCTAAACATCTATTCAGTTTCAATTTAGTATCAATAGCATTAAAAAAGATGTTATTGATAAATGTTTTACACATAAACACTATACAGTGTATATATACTTGCTTGTAGAAAATGTCTTGACACTAGCCTGTCTAGCTAGTGAAAAATCTTGGATCACTAAATTGCTTGGATTGAAAAAATCTACTGAAAACTTTTTTCTGAATTTGAGTCTGATTTGTGTTTGTCAACCATTACAATCTTCAGTCCATATATTCCCTTCCCTGGTTCACTCCATATATTTCCTTATCTGGTTCAGTCCATATATTTAAAATCTCCTTACCTGATTCAATCAACATATTTCCTTACCTGGGACACTCATGTTTAAGGAGAGACATTTTTGGAATCTGCAATACTGACATTGGACTCGACTTTCTTTCGTAATCACACAATTCTTTGCCTTCAGACAAATGTACTTCACTTTTACTTGTCTTGAAGCTCTCATAAAGAATTTCTGAAAGAAAGGCAATTACATTTGTAAATGATTTTCAATAAATTTTTCAATTATTTTCATTTCCAAAGCAAAATGAACTTGTCTATGAAGGTTATGAAAGGACAATCACTGAATAACTTGGGAGTACTTACATAATGTGACATCATTGTTACATTAAATCTGACATTAAAAAAATTCATATTCATGCTTGCTTATACTTTCACTTTGACAGTCAAATGTTGCACCAAAAAGTGGAATATCCCTTTACGGTATGGCAAAACAGCATTCTGTACACATCAATTAATGTAAGTGAATGAATCTGATACTACATGAAATGATGTTGCTTGCATAATTATCTATTTGACAAATTCTACCATTATGGTTCTTAAGTCAATAACAATAGGGTTTTAAAAGAATTATTTCCATATATCCCAAGTTAAAACTTTTAAACCTCTATTTGTGGCCTTACCCTGGCCCTGAGTCTATATTTCACAAGGATGCTTGTATATTAATTTGACATATCATACCTTTGAGGTTCTTGAGCAGATGATTCCTAAGGAATTTTCTACCTCTACTTAGTAAATAACCCTATGTAAAACTTTAGACCCCTATCAATGCCCCACTTTGTCCTCTGGGTTCATGGTACAAACAAAACTCAATCTACAATATATGAGGCTGCTTGCACATTGTGACCCCACCCTGACCCTGGGCATCATGGTGTAAACAACCTGAATCTACATTAAATACATGAGGTGCTTGCATATATCTAAAAGTTGATAAATAGTTCCCTTAAGTTCTTGATATGAAAATTTTAAAGATTCCTGGCTTAAACTGTAAACCCCTATTTTGTATCCAAGGACCATAGTTTGGACAAGGAAACTTGGATCTTTATTGTATTATAGAGAAACAGAAGCTTTCTTGCAAGTTTTGGTTTTTCTGGTTCAGTGATTCTTTAAACATCTTTTTAAAGACCTCATCCTATTTTCAGTATTTCCCAAGTATTCCCTTTTGGAAGGGAACATTCCCTTCATTTCAACAAAGTTGAATCCTCCTCACCCAGAAGTTAAATTGCTAACAATGAAAACGAGAATAATCCTAACCTTCATTAGATTTCACAACCTCCTCTAGGTAAGCTAAAAATTAACCTATTTTTTATGCGAGTCTCATAAAATTTTGGACAATTTATTGTGGCCTCAAATGAAGCCAAGGGATACCCCTGAATGGACTTCATCCTACACTACAGTAACCACAGCAACTTCACAACTGTAGCACTGTTCATCTTTTACCATTCTTTGAATAAACTTATCCCCACCCTTTTTATGCAAGAAAGATCTGTGACCAGTGATAGGGGAGATCTAAGATGGTACTGGCGAAAAAATGTTAAAAATGTGAATACTGACAAACACGGAATACAATGAAAGGGTATCCATTCATTAGGAAAACTCACTCATGGATGTATGCATTTTAAAGTACTTAGTCTGGTAATCATTATACTGGGTGGTTTGAGAATTCCAAGACAAAAATTCATTTCTACAGCTAAACAAGGTAAGGTTACTGCGAACACATTTATAGTGAATTTACACTTACAGCATAGTGATTTTCATTCCCTTAGTTTTAAAACATATTATAAACTAATTGGATATATCAAATTGTGTTTCTAATGAATCAAAATTTTTGTCCCCAGCACTTTGCTATAGGCACGTTTTACTGTATCAGGCAAGGAACTTGTTGCCTATCTGTATGGTAAAGGTGCTCCATCAAACCTATGCCTTCAAGCAGATGTGAGAAACTGTTTGAAAGCAGAACATATAGATTTACATGAATTACCTTGCAAGCTTCACAAACAAATGCTCCACAGTAGAACCCAGCTGCCCGGTCCCCACACACTTGACAAGGATTCTGAGTCCCCAGTGACCAACATCTTTCCTTCTTCTGTGCCCCCTCACTAGTCATTGTACTGTCTGGTATATCTGCACTGGTCTCACCAGAACAATCTGCTTCATCTGATAATAATGTTCTAATGTCTGTTTCTGGTTTGTGTACCCTTTCAGGTTTTGGGGAAGTCGATCTTACTATACACGTATTATCATCTGCAATTGTGTCCAGTTTCCTAACTTCCACCTTGCTGTTGATTCTGTCTATGAGCTTGCCCACACTTAGTCCATATCGATACCCTAGTTGCGATCTTGCTGGCCTGTCCAGTTCCTGGTTCTCATGCACAAGTGCACACGTTTGTGTGCCGTTATGTGGGATCCTATTGTAGAACTCTGGTATGCTTCCTCGATAGAGATGGGAGAAATACTTCTTGGGATGCAAAATTGCATTGTCGTAGTCCATAGGATTCTGCTCTAGAGTTGGTGCTGTCATACCTTTTCCAAAACCTAACAAATAATACAATCATCAAGAGATGAAGCAGTAGTATCAGTGTTTTTATATTGAATACTTGTGTAAATGTATGCATCTTCAGTCATGTGGTTTATAATGGGTTTATGTCTGTAGAATCATTCAAATATGTGGTTAATTTTAATGGATTGTAAAGATTATACTATTTCCCTGGGATTGAATATGGTTTCTGTACTCCAGAACATTATATTATACAAGAAATTAAATATAATATTTCATTGAGGCAACTAGTGGGATTGAGCCCCCGTGAAATATAATGGTTCCACAGAATTTCAATTAATAAGCTTATAAAATAAACAACACATGAAAACAATTTTGATTACAGCATCACAATGGTAGACAAAAGCAAACAGAATCTCATGTCCATTTGTCTCCAATACATGTAAATCCAATAAAAAGTTTGAATTTAAGTTCCAATATGACAGCTATACCACTATGTCATGGATCAAGTGTTTGAAATAAACTTCCATGTTACATTGCTCATGAGACCCCCATCTTAATGTTACTTTCATTATTTCTAAATAAATATTTCTATCCATTTACTACATTATCACCCATTTATCAAAAGATACAAGTACCGGAACAAGGTACCTCTCTCAGGTAGCATAATTTACTCTACCTGCATATACCCCAGACCAGAAAGAATGGAGATCTGAGGTGAGATCTGCCATGCGTGCAGCCAGTCAGATACCTGGAAGGGGGCCCACTAGTGTGGACACTACCCGTGATACTGCACGGAAATAAAAAGGAACAGACAACAACAACAACAACCAACACTGGTTGTCACACAGATCCAACACATAAAGTCACAAAAGTTATACACAATATCTTCAAAATAGCTTTCCTATCTTTACTTTTAAACATAAAATTAATAATTTATAACTACTGTTAAACTAACTCAAGCTTGAATGAAGCTATCAAAAAAAAACCTGCTGTATAGGCAATGCTTTTTAAAGCTGACATGAATTAATACATACACATTTCTTATCTTATCTGCCATATTTCTCTCAGGTAGCCTAATTTACTCTACCTGCATATACCCCAAATGTGATTGTCACACCTGAGTGACTTTTCTAGGTGGACTCGACCAGTGTACATATCCGATAGTAATGTAAAGGGAATGAGAAATGAATAAAATCACATTTTAAAACATTATGCTTTGCTCAAAATTACAAAAATTTATTGTATACCAATGAAACATTCTGAAAGTTTAGATGATTTAGACACAGAGCATCTGGTTGGATATATTGCATGCACAATTAAAAATTTATTGATGATTATATATTATGTAAAATCTTGGGGGTTAAAGAGTCTAAGAGTCTTTTACTTTGACTGCCTCAATAATTTCTCCTACACTTCATTTTCTTCAATCGTTGGGGGTGGGATGGGGTGGTTAGAGTCCACTACTATGACTGCCTAATAATATCTTCTTTTCTTCATTGGTTGTGGTGTGTATCTTTTACTAATATATAACAGAACTTTCAAGCTGGGATCAAGTCGGGGGCGGGGGGCACCAAATCTATCTTTTATTTGCATTACAAAATAACAAATAATGGATATTGTTAATAAAGATGGGGGACATACCCTCTTGTCCCCTCCCTTGATTCGATGTGCCTGATAACAACGCATAATATGATAAACTCAATTATTACATTTGATGTAATTAAATCTTGGAAATGGTTAATATGTCTTTTTGAGAGAAAAAAATCTTCTGAACGTATGGTTAATAGTGTTTTATGGTACAATGAAAACATAAAGGTAAATAGAAAAACTTTATATCTGAAAGAATGGTGTGAAAATAATGTATATACAGTTAACTCAATGTTAGATGAGAATGGAGATATCATGAATTATAATCAATTCATGGAAATGTGTAAAGTAAAATCTCATTTTTTGGAATTTTTTGGTTTAAGACAAGCATTGAAGAAAGCAATGAGAGTTAATGGAATAAACCAGTTTATAAAAGTTCAAGAACCTACTATTCCCATACATATAGTCCCTTTCATATATTTTAAAAGAAACAAGAAAAAACTGTACCAAATTTTTAATCATAGTGAAGAAAAACCTACAGGTCAAAAGAAGTGGGATATACAATTTGATATCTCTCAAGAAGAGTGGAATACAATTAATAAAAATGTTTTTACTATTACAAAGGATACAAAATTACAGTGGCTACAATATCGTATAAATCAAAAAATTTTAGTCACAAATTTATTTTTGTTCAAAATAAAGAAAATAGACAACGATTTATGTTCGTTTTGTGTAAAAGAAAGGGAATCAATAGAGCATGTTTTGTATGACTGTGAAAATGTTGTTTTATTTTGCAAGAATGTGCAGTCATGGTTTAGGGATTTTTTTCAGTAAATATTGTTGTTGATAAAAAAACCTTTTTGCTGGGTAGCTCAGAAAATGAAATGATCAATTTGATTAATTATTATTTAAAGTACTTTGTGTATGGTTGCAAATGTAGAGGCAATCCGCCTTTGTTAAATAACTTTATTACCACTTGGACAAATGTGTACAAAGTAGAAAGGCAGTTAGCATGTAAAAATGATTATGTAGATGTTTTTGAGAAGAAATGGAATACATTTCATAAATTAAAAGATTTATAGATTTTAGATCATCCAGAATATATAATATGTAATTGTATATATTAATTAGCCTATGTATATCATCGGAAGTTATTATCAATGTCATAACAGTACATTTGTTATACATTTAAAACCTTTAGTTTGTGACAACCTATTAGATTAATATTATTTTGTATAGTGTACATATGATAAGCCAGAGTAATTTCATTCCTTTCTAATTCTCTTCCTTTTTTCCTATCTTTGAATGAATGCCTATTAGAGTGGATGTGTGAGTAAATGGTAGATAAAATACCCTGTACCCCTTAGTCAGGTGGGTTTGTAAGGGCATGATGTTAAAACCCTGACTGTCATAATGTGAATAAATGTTGTATGAACCTAAAAAAAAAAAAACAAAAAAACAAAAAAAATTATTACATTTTGCATTAGTACAATTTGCATCCAGTTCAATGCAGAATGTAATAACGCAAAATGGCATAGCTATATATATGATCTATTGATTGCCAAATTAGCATAAAATGAAGCAATTGAAAATAACATCATTTAATGATGTGTTTAATGTTTAATTATTGCATGATTTAAATGAATCAAATAAATCAGTACTATCAATATTAATGAGAGTAATATTGAGTTACTGTTCTCTTTTATTGAATCAACGATATCAATTGTCTTAATAAGAGCACGATTATTACAAGATCCTCACAAGATCATCGTTTGAATCCCCCTCCCCCTCTCTCTCTAGGGTTCTCTCTCTCCCATCCCATACACTTGTACAGCGTTGTATATGCAAATTATATATGCATGAACAATTTATGTACCTAAATGATTTCCTTATTTACAAATCTGCAATGCTCTGACCAGTAAATCATACGGTATAAGGATTCATGCACAACACAGGGTAAATATTATACTCTGATACTTCCCCTGATTGAAGATAGCTAATCGGCATGGACTAAGTGTGTTGCAGTCTGTACAATGGACAAACTGTTGGAAAACATATGGAGTTTATCATTTGTTTCATTAATTATGCAAATAAAGGGAGTTTTACTACTACTTAGAGTATTTTCGACAAGTGTACACGTACATCTGCGGTCCTTTACAGATATTATGAGTAGACCCAGGTAAATAGTCGTCCGCATTTGATGCGTTTTCATGGTGAGCATACATGCCATGTTAAGTACAGCAGTATTTATGTATTTGCCTTTGCTTGAAATAAGTGTGAATGGTACAGATTTTATACCCTTTGCTTATTCCATTTTATCAATAGATAATAGAGGAAATATTTCTCCGCGATTTTGTAGTTTTGACATATTTACTGCAAATGTACGTACATTCACGTAAAAAAAAAACCATTCTAAATTTATTTATCCAGAGCTTTTAGAATGATTTACTACTGTACGATATGTTTATTGTAATTTTGAGAACTGCATGGTGTTCCAAAACGTGATTTCATTTCTTCTTGATATCCTATAAATTAGCATCGGAGATGTACGTATTACCTGTCGAAGCTACCCGCACATGTAAATCGAAGACACTGATGTGAAGTGAAGCGTAGCAAAACTCATCCCTTTATATACCATGTGAACCCCGATACATATAACAATAGAATATCCAACTAATATGGCGGATTAGCAGAGAAATATGACGGAGACATGGAATTCTACTATATTTATTAATTCATGTCAGCTTTAAATTGGTAACACTATATTACAATTACATTACATATTTTTATGCCATCCTTAAAAAATGAGGCATATTGGTTTGCACCTGTCTGTCAGTTTGTTGTTGTTGGTGGTGGAGAGAGAGAGAGAGAGAGAGAGAGAGAGAGAGAGAGAGAGAGAGAGAGAGAGAGAGAGAGGAGGGGTAAACCAAGTGTTGTCTGTTCAACATCTTAAGCACTTGACAACCATCAAACTTGGTATACCAGTGCATCCTAGAGAGTAGATGATGCCTATTTCTGAAATAAACAATTTTCATGTTGGTGACTTGTCAAAATGTCTTATGGTGCATATTATGACTCCTTTCATTTTGAATCAAACTTAGCATTATGGTTGTCCCTGACTAGTAGATAACCCCCAAAAAATACCATATGGTTTCTTCATGGATCACTGGATGTGGGCAGAGCTTATCTATGGTCATTGTTATTTACCTGGAATTTACCTGGCCAAGAGATCAGGGTGTTGTGTATACTGTTGATATACACAGGACATGTCTCAGGGCCAGCTGCAGAGTTTCTGAGGTTGTAGTGTTCATATAATGATTGTATCCTAATGGTAGCTCTCTCTCTCTCTCTCTCTCTCTCTCTCTCTCTCATTGGCTCAATGAATAATTTCTTTTATGAATATAGAGCTATCATGAATTAATAGTATAAATTATTTCATGAACATGTGCACTGCTCTTGGAATGCAGACGATTAATTGGTTTATACTGAATGACAAATGTTCTTCAGTCACTTATGAATTTATTTTACAACATACAGGTGACTATCGATAACTCGAAGTTCAAGGGACCTTGATAAAACTTCGAGAAATTGAGAGTTCGAGAGATTGAGATTCGGAAATTGAAGGTCCATCGGTATGGTTAAGATTTTACAGTAACCGGAAATGTTTACCAACAAGATCATATGACATCGTTTTGACATGATTTCCTTCATATTCGTCAGGTAGTTAATTTGATATCAAAATAAAAACCCTTATTTTGCATTGATAAAAATATTTCAAAGTTTATGTATTTATTTGATCTTTAATCATGCTTAAATAGGCATACAAAACCAAGATCCGATGAAGCTTTACTATCGCAAACTAAACAGAGCACAATGTTATGTCGCTTTACCCAGAGCAAAAATTCTAACAAATGAGTAAAACAATGTTTTAGAGTAACTTTACACAAAGGACAAACTCGAGAAATTTAACAGTTTGTAGATCTCTAAATTATGTATAAAAGTTACTCTCTCGTTGTCACGTCAAAACAAATTATAGATTTTATTCATAGTAGGATTATATATAATTTAAATCATCAAGACCCAAAACCCCAGTGCAAGGTGTAAACTGACCAATTAGCCAATTACATATTCAAGTGTGTCACCTCCACAGAGAAGCACATTCCATATTTCAACTATGTAAACACCTAATTACCCCTCCACCATTCAACAAAATCCAGGTAAGGTCCAAGCAAAAATTATTACACGCTTGGGTAATGGTGGGTATACGCTACCACCACTTCGAGAGATCGAGAGTGAAAAACAATGAAATGTTTTTTACGGGACCCAACTTCACTTCAAGAGATCAAAAACTTCAAGAGATCGAACGTTCGAGAGATCGATAGTAAATTTGCTTTGCTATATAGAGAGAAAATATCGGGACCATGATTTCACTTCGAGAGATCGAAGTTCGAACCATCGAGAGTCACCTGTATATAGATTGATTGTTATGATTAAGAAATTGAATTATCAGTCATCAACTTTATTGTTGCATTAGCAAAACTCAAAGTGCAAGCGAGATGAGTATCAATTTTCTCATAATCAGTTATTACGTATGAAGGTATATTGTAGAATAATGACCACGGCATTCCTTTGATCTTTGCAAGAACTGTGGTAGAATATCAGTGTCTGACTGCAGCCCAGGGGGAGGTTGGGGCCACAATAGGGGATCAAAGTTTTACATGAGAGTATATTTCGTTTGGTTATGTGAGGCAACCTACTGAGACTGAATGATCGTGCGTTCCATCTTAATACCTACACAACAAACATTAGACCTAAAAGTTTCAGTGCTTCATGTAATCAACTTGTATTATGGTATTTCATTATGCCATTTTTCACACATTTTGTCTTTTCCATGTGTACTATTATTGTTGTTCCACTTTTGCTTATGACAGCAACACAACTATTTTGTACAAGTGTATATAGTTTGTTTTTTCTCAACTATTTGAGAACATGTATATGACACATTTAGAAGTACTCTTACTAGTAAACATCAATACAATGCACCTTTTCCTTGCACTATTATGTTTATTTTTTAACTTATTTGCTACTCTTCATTTTGCCTTTGAGCAATACATACCTATTTGTTTTCTTTCTTTTATGTGTTAATCCCGAGGGGATCCAGGCAAGAATAGATCCTCAATACCCCTTGCTTGTTGTAAGAGGCGACTAAATGGGGTGTGGTCCTTCAGATGAGACAACAAAAACCGAAGTCCCATGTCACAGCGGGTGTGGCACGATAAAGATCCCTCTCTGCTCAAAGGCCGTAAGCGCCGAGCATAGGCCTAAATTTTGCAGCCCTTCACCAGCAATGGTGATGTCTCTATATGAGTGAAAGATTCTCGAGAGGGACGTTAAACGATATTCAATCAATCTTTTATGTTTTACATTTGGTTATTTTTTTTAACAGTCACTTGTCATACATATATACTTACTCTTGATACCATTATTTGTATACATGTACATGCACACCATAATTATATATTGAACAGTTCTGTATTTTGTTGTATATGAGAGGGTGTTCCATAGTTTTAAGAACTTGTGCCCAATCCTTTTGTCTTGACAATAAAAATATGTTCCAATACAAAACAGTATTTGTGGTATCACTTTGAAACTTACTCTAACAAAATGTGACCTGAACCTAGCACCGTTTAACCTCAAAACAATAAAGGTAAAGCTGAATATTGGTAGCATTATACACAGACTGGTGGACATACTACAGAGAGAGAGTTCCAAGGTATATTGGAACTGATAAATGGCATTACAATTACATAAGGGGGAAATATATTGATTATTAATATAAAAATTGATCCAAACAAGAAATACAAGAACAAACTAAACTATTTGACCTTACAGATCATAACTCATTTAAAGGACACAACACATGTTTCTAAACTTTTTCATTTTTTTATGCCTAAAACTACTTTAAATGTGTTTGGACAGAGACCCTGATAAACTGCAAGAAAATGGATATATCGAAGCTGTAAGCACTGGTAGGCCTACAGCATACATTCTGTTTTGGTCTTCAAATTCAATACACACTCGGATCAACTGACCTTCACCTTGTAACAACATATTCAATGTAACTTGTGCTCTCAGTTTCTATCACCTGGTAGATTTACAAAAAATTTAATGATACAAAATAATTGAACTTTTAATTATATAGGTAATAGAATATTGTATTTCCTAATTTTAAATTTAATTATAAAATTATTTCCTCATTGAACTCGTAAAATCTTTTTCTTTCTTTCCGAAATGCACCTGTGACAGTAGCTTGGCTTAGGGCCTAGTTGTCAACAATGTAACATATTATAATTTGTCTAATCCAAAAATAAATAATGATTGCACTGTTTATTTTAGAAAAACAGCACCAATTACAGATGTATAATGGAATAACACTACCAAATAGTTTGTAGACAACGACCCATATAAACATTATTTACTCTCAATATTGCCGATTTCATATTCACTTTCCTCGCTATATTTGGGTATTTACATCGCTATTTGTATGCACTGGTGGCGAAAACATATAAATTTGTCAACATCAATTTAAATTTTGCCCATGGTGAATAAATTAGACCCCTAAAAGCTGAATTTTTAATAATATCTCACAGTACTTTCACAATCCGAAGGGCGCATGTGACGTCACTGTACCACGTGACTACCTACCTAATTAACTAGACTTTTTTGAAATCAAGGCTTAGATTTAAAGTTTGTATTGTGGTTAATTATCGCAAAATTTTGATAAACAAACTATTAGAATTAATTAATATAAGCATAAAGAACACAAAATGCATGTAATTTTGTATACTTTGAAAATATGAGATGTGTCCTTTAATAGTCACTTTGGATACCTACCATTAACATCCTGAAAGTTCATAAATCTTCACATTTTCTGACAACAGTTCATAGTGGCCTAAAATCTGGGCCTCCTCGTCCATTACATGCCCATGAATTCTACAAACAACAAAATACTATACAAACAACATACAAACATTCAACACTCACAAAAAGTAGGCTCAACCTATCTTTAAAACCTGATCTCCAAGTTAACTCAGGGAATTTACGTCCCCCATTTAAAAGGGACTGATTCACGATTTTCCTCCAATTTTTGTTTTTCACTTTAAATGATCAAAATCTACTGTCTAATATGTTGAGAAGGTTTCACAAAAAAATTAAGGTTATTCGACAGAAGCTCATTATAGAGAATTTATTCTTTGTTTTTGAAAACAAAGATTGAGGTGTGTTATTGTTTACGGGGATTTCAAAATAAATGGACATTGATCCAAGTTTATTATATATATCACATCTCAAGCATACTTTAGGTAAAATGTGTCATTTAAAAGTTAAAATTTGTGATTGTACAAAATGAAGATGCTTTAAATTACAAATTAACGTTTCACTGGTTTGTTTGTTTACTTTTAAAGACTCGAATCTTTGTTTACATAACAAAGAATCAAAGTAAAAATATTGCTCTTTATTATCCTTGCATCTTGACTGTCCAAATTTTGGTTGTCAACATTAAATGAGCTATATTCTTAATTTTTAACATCAAAAAAGAAAAACATTTCTTTCGAAAAACGTAAAACAGTCCAATGAAGGACAAAATAATATATACTGTTAATACAACAGATAATTTATTTATTTATTTGTAGCATCAAAACAAAGTTTATTGGAAGAGAGCAACAATTCAATTATATCACGCATCTATGCAGCAATTACTTCTATCAATAATTCAATGACTGCACGCAATAATTCTGAATTGAAGATATGAAATGAAAGAAAAAGTTAGCAACCTCACATACCACACGCTCCAACATTGCTTGACAATTGAATCCTAGCTAATTTCCTGGGAATATGCACATCTACACGATGTGTCCTTATTTTAACTACAAAGTTTAATGAACTTCTGTTGAGCGGTCTCAGAGGAGTTGCGCCGACAAGAAAGGGACTGACAGACTGACTGATTAAAAA
Source organism: Ostrea edulis (assembly GCF_947568905.1). Lineage (NCBI taxonomy): Eukaryota > Metazoa > Mollusca > Bivalvia > Ostreida > Ostreidae > Ostrea > Ostrea edulis. The sequence goes on along the minus strand of NC_079168.1, from coordinate 49,520,897 downwards.
CATTAATTATGCTGAGTACCCTCTGCACCTTCATTGCGTGGGGTATAATAATTATTTGAAGAGATCTTTAATTGAATTATTGAGCAAATCAAATAAATTGATGATATCTTCAATTGTTTGAATTTATGTTAATTTGGAACTCCATACTGGAAATCATGTAAAATATAAATTTCTGAACTTAGTCTTTGACCTTTTGACCTCAAAATCAGTAGGGTCTTCTTTAAGTCAAAAGGGAATTATTGAATGAAATTTCATTGCAAAAGCTTTAGGATTTTCGGGGATATTGACTGGAAATGAAAGTGTGAGACAGACCCATATTGATGTTCCCCACTTTTTGCTAAAAGCGGGCAAGAATAAAGCATGGGTGTTCGTACTGGAAAAGGTAATGTCTAGAGTTGGGTAAAGTATGCCATAACCCATGACCAGGAGGAGATTTTTGCAGATACATTGAACATTGAAGAAGTATATCTACCGATATTCACTATGTTTTTTCTTAAACTTGTTAGCAACTGAAACCGAAGGTTACTTTCTTGATTACTTTCACTTTTGCGAACGAACAAAAAAAACCCCAGCAACTAGGACATCACAATCAAAACATGGTATATATAGTAACCTTTGTGTACACGTTTAATCATTTTGTAAAGGTTTACAGGATTTAAACGAAATGTCGTTGATTACATGTGTACCAGTAATCATTTCATCTTTAGATTTTATAAACATGTACTTTTTCATATTAACATTTTCTTTATACAAAAAATATGTAGTAAGTTTTCTTGATTTCTGACCCTCTTCACATCTTTTTGACCAGTAGAGTAAAAATTGTTTTCTTGCATGAATCTTTATATGTTTTTTGAAAAATGAGAATTAATTTTTAGATTTTTACAATCGAATACAAAAAATGCCTATTTTTAAAAAAAATATTTAAAATAGATATTCTTGTATCAACAATTTGTACAAGTTCAGATTGGTATTCTCTGTATAAGCACTGTAACGGGGATGATTCTGGACTATGTTCAAGTCTATGCCAGTATAGTTAAATACTTTGGGTTATTGATTATTAATATCTTGAACAAATACAAAATTTAAAGACATGAAAAGGACTGGTTCGCAGCAAGAAATATTTGTGACAGCGAGGTTCTTCTGAACCTTGTGAAAATTTCTCGCATGCAAATAAAAATTGGTTTACAATACTTATAAGTATATTACATGTAATGAATAAAATTTATCATATTCAGTTGTTAATTGTCTTTCATTTCTATCATGTTTATCAGGGAAAAACATCCTCAAGTAATTTTAAGTGAAAGTCGCTACCGGAAATAACGAACCCAACGTTTTCTTTCAAAAAATAATTTGATGATAAATGCAAGTAGTACATATGTAATTGTTTTGTTTTTCATTATCAAACATGTACAATTTTACATTTTATTGGTTAATGATGCAATATATTTTTCACTAATTTTGTTTGTTTTCACAAAGTGTTGGTTATGGCATGATTTAGTTTACTCAGATTTTAAACGTCTATCATTCAATAATTGTAAGTTTTTATTTAACAAATGAGTGTTTTGTGTATGTCCATTATGCAGTCAATGGAGTTGTTGATGACCGAGTTGAATGAATCAATCTTAAATTAACCCAACTCAAATGCTTTTCATCCTTTTTATTCACGAAGTAAAACAAAAACAAGTACTGGTAATAAGCAGCAACTCAAAACGCAGACTACAAAAGACTCAAAAGAAGAGGTATTCTGAGATTTTGATCCATTAAATTTTTTCGTTTAAATGAAACTGTTTTGTTTTATTGCTGTTTGTTTAAACACACATTTTTGTACACATTTCACCCTTAAAAAATCTCTAGACTAGATCTATGTAGATTCCAAATAAGTGCACATGACCCAAGAATTGAAAGAGGGAGATATGAAATGGTAAAAAATAATACTGTCAGAAAATTCCTCTAGAAAGAAACTAAAGAATATGTGAAGAGCAAAATATGTTTTTGAATGATATATCCAAGCTTAATAAAAACTTTATCTATTTAACAAATAAGGATAAATTCATATGGCTGATGATTAATGAAGACAAACCAGTAATTATCAAATTGAGTGAATATCTAGTTAAAACTTTCAGAACAAGAATATCAGTCAAACTGATAGATGCATCCCAAACTGCATCTAACCAATGAACTACTTCTTATGATGAATGACTTGCACAATGATCAATAACTCTTGAATTATTGTTGACTTGATGGGTTTTTTCATATATAAGGTATATATTGAGTGATGTTGACCTTTACAAATGACCTTGAGTGACATTTGTCTGAAAGCCATTTGCCTATTACTTATTTGTGTAATTATATATGATCAAAACATGTTCAAAAACTGTTGAAATAAGGAACTTTTTTCTTATATTTATATACCAAGTGACCTTGACCTTTCCAAAATTACTTTGGTCCAAAAGTCACTGTCCCAAGGAATATTTGTAACCGATTATGATCAATTTCTGATGAAAGGTTTAGGAGATGGAAACCTTTATAACAAAAACTGTTAAAATAAGAAACTTTTTTATGTTCTGAGTGACTTGACCTTTCCAAAATGACCATGAGAGACCCTGATCCAAAAGCCCTTGTCTCAAGAAAAATTTGTGATCTATTATAGTAGCAATCTAATTGAAATTAGATGTTGGATCCGCTTGCATACTCGCTACACAAACATCTAAAAACATCCCATAGAGGGTCACGTCAGAGGTCAAATTCGGTATCACTCTAGACTTATCGGCTTCAACAAACATTCAATGATTTTGCCAGCGGTGATTTCATTGGTCAATCGAATTTGACCTCTGACGTGACCCTCTACGGGATGTTGTTAGATGTTTGTGTAGCGATTATGCGAGCGGATCCAACATCTAATTTTAATTAGATTGTTATAGTAGTTTAGGAGATATGAGCTTCGACAGACACAACAGCAACTATATGCTTCCCCAAAAAAATTTCGTGGAGCATAAAAATAGGCAATGTCATAAAAGTGCAAAAATGCAACTAGTTTGCTATTCATATGTTGGTATAAAACTGATATTGTCAACATACTTTTGTAGTTTGTGCACACCATATTTGCAAATCATATGTACTCGTTTCCCCATATGCTACATGTACATCTAGTAATATTGTAATCTTTTCCAAAGTTTTTTTTCTTCATAAAACTATCATAAGCGTAAAAACACACAGACGGGCAGACCAAAACCTGTATGCCCTTGACTCCCCAATTACAGGCTGATGGGGCATAAATAAGAATTTCATTTTTGAAAATATATTATGAGGGTAAGAACTGCATCACTTCACGCTATACTTTCCATGAAGTGCTAATGCACTTCATGTAGTATGTCGATGTGAAGTGTCGCAGACCCTCATGTATTTTTAGAAATGAAATTTATTTTTTAAATGTCAACCCCTTGGTACTGTAAACACTCCTTTAATGTGTAGTTTGTAGCACAGTGACTTTGGCACAGTTGTAAGATCTCTATCATATATGGGAAATGAATGTCTGGATTTTGTACAATGCCTCTTATTCTCTTTATAGAGAAGTGGACAGGCATATCCTACATCCAGGCTATGTCTGTCCACTTCTCTAAAGAGAAACTGAGAATACGGTGCTCCGATCCATGTAGCCTTGGTTCTCTATTGTTTTTATTTAGATAGTGGTGTTGTCAGTCTGGTTGTTTATTTAAAATCAGAGTCTTCATTTCCTGCCATGTGTACTCAAAACACATTCTACCCGAGACATATATAATTATATTCATAGATTTTATCAATCACTAAGCAAATCAAAACTCGACAAGACATTAAACAATATAAATACATATATCCAATCCAGGGAGCCCATGGCACCTTAGGTGAGGATTATTCGGGGGTCTTTGCAGAGACATTACCCCCAAATATCAAATGTATGTCAGCTGGAAATAAAAGATACTCAAAGTGGAAACAAATATAAATAAAATCTTAAACACTGTTAAAGGCCTAAAGTCTGTTATAAACACTTACATGCTGATAATTCCAGGTAGTTCGTACACAACCTATCACCGAATCAAAATAAATTCGTCTTAGAAGCGTACGCTCTCGTAGAATATAATACAAGTATGTTTATTACTGTATTGTCAATGTCTGGGTAGACCTAGTTGTTCACCCTAACGCACCGACTCCCGATCCCGACTCAAAAAATATGAAAACCTAATCGTAAATTTTTTTCCCCATCCTTCCATGACAAACTTCATTATCGGATACCCACGGCTGATCTCGTCTTTTACTATGAAGAGTTGAATACGAGATCAGCCGTGGGTATCCATCCATGGATAAGCTTATGCAGGGCAATGTTTTGTATGACATTGATTAGCAAGCACGACAAAATCTCTACGAGATATAAAATATGTCAAAGTTCACGTGAGCTAAACAATACTTCTGGGTATCACAGAGCTCTTCTTTACATGACATCGAGTACCCCTTAGCATTCCCTACCCGGAAGTATTGTTTAGCTCACCTGAACTTTGACATTTTTTATATCTCGTAGAGAATAAAGGGGTTTAATGCCTGCTTTTAGAGCATTAAATTAATCTTTGAAGACAAGGTGGAAGGAACATCAAGGCAATGTAGCGAACCTAGGAGGGCTATCATTTGCCGCTTTCAGTTTGGGGCTATAGTGGTAACACTTGGTGGCTCAATCAATGGATACATTGTCCCTGTCTCCCCTCATAGAGTAGAAATAGGGACTCCAAATCTGTCCCGACCACCGGGTGGTACTACTACGTACAGCCCCAAACTGAAAGCGGTAAATGATAGTCCTAGGGGTCCTCTACCTTGCCCTGGTGTTCCTCCCACCTTGTCTTTAAATATTACAGCTCTAACAGCAGGCATCAAACCCTCTATTCTCTATGTGATACGAAAAAAGTAAAAGTTCAGGCGAGCTACACAATACCTCCGGGTATCACAAAGCTCTTCTTTACATGGCATCGAGTACCCACTAGGACTTTCTACTCCAACCAATATGGAGCGCCAAATTAACATAAACTCAAATAATTGAAGATATCATCGATTCAATTATTGCTCTCTTTAATTGAATTAATGTGCGCATTAAATCAATTATTGCTTTCATCAAATGAATTAATACGCGCTTCAATTCAATTATTGCTCTCATCAATTGAATTAATGCGATCATCAATTGAATTAATGAGAGCAATAATAGATTTGATGCGCGCATTAATTTAATTATGAGAGTATTAATTTATTAGAAATATTGCTCGCAATAATTGATTTAGAGCTCGATATAAATAATTTGATGATCTCTTTAATTCAATTGAAGATATCTTTAATTATTTACAATGCTTTTGTATAAGGAATTAATGCGCGCATCAATTCTTTTAAAGAGACCAACAATTCAATTAAAGATATCATTTATTCAATTGTGGATATGTTGAATTGAAGATATCTTTAGTTATTTAGTTGCTCTCTCTAAAAGAATTATTGCTCTCTTCAAATGAATTAAAGATATCATTAATTCAATTGAAGAGAGCAATAATTGAATTAATGCGCACATTAAATCCATTATTGCTCTCATCAAATGAATTAATGCGCGCATCAATTCAATTATTGTTCTCATCATTTGATTTAATGCGCGCATTATATCAATTATTGCTCTCTTCAATTGAATTGTAGCGCGCATCAATTCAATTGTTGATATCATTAATTCATTTGAAGAGATCATTAATTGAATTAAAGCGCGCAATAATTCAGAATTGAAGATATCATTAATTATTTGAAGAGATCTTTAATTAAATTGTTGCGCGCATCAAATGAATTTCATGATATCTTCAAATAATTGAAGATATCTTCAATTATTTGAGTTTATGTTAATTTGGCGCTCCATAAACCAATGAACACTTTTTTTTTCTTTTCTTATATATATATATATATATATATATATATATATATATATATATATATATATATTATTTTTCAACATTCTGTACATAGTTTATGGTATATCTTCATAATATATACATGTAATATAGAATTACAGAAGAGTTTTTTTCTTTTATAGAGAGAGAGAAAGAAAGAAAGAGAGAGAACTATGAAAATATTTGGTTCCATCTGTTCCAAAGGGCATCAAAATTTTCAGTATCACCATTTTTATACGAAATGAATTTTTGTGTTTCATAGAATAACTTTAAAAATGATATTGCAGAACGCACACTCAAATTTTTCTCTGTACCAGTGAACACTTTGTCTCTGTCTCCCCTCATAGACTAGAAATAGGGACTCCAAATTGTTCCGACCCCCAGGAGCCACCGGGTGGTACCACTACAGCCCCAAACTGAAAGCAGTAAATGATAGTTCTATGGTTCTTCTACCTTCCCTTGATGTCCTTAAATTTCCACCTTGTCTTCAAGGATTAGTGCTCTAAAAACAAGCATCAAACCCCTTCATTCTCTACGAGATACCAACAATTTCAAAGTTCAGGTGAGTTAAACAGTATTTCCGGGTATCACAGACCTCTTCTTTACATGGCATCGAGTACCCCTTAGCATTTTCTACCTCAATCAATGGATACATTGTCCCTGTCTCCCCTCATAGAGTAGAAATAGGGACTCCAGATCTGGCCCGACCCACGGGAGCCACCGGGTGGTACTACTATGTACAGTCCCAAACTGAAAGCGGTAAATAATAGTCCTAGGGATCCTCTACTTTGTTTTCATGTTCTTTCCGCCTTGTCTTCAAAGATTAATGCTCTAACAGCAGTCATAAAACCCAATTATTCTCTATAAGATACGAAAAATGTTAAAGTTCAGGTGAGCTAAACAATACTTCCGGGTATCACAGACCTTTTCTTTACATGACATCGAGTACCCTTAGCATTCCCTACCTCAATCAATGGATACATTGTCCCTGTCTCCCCTCGTTGAGTAGGAATAGGGACTCCAAATCTTTCCCGACCCCCGGGACCACTATTATTGACTGGGATTATTTAAACTTATAAATGGAGGGGGATACTACAAAAATTGGTATAGACTATTGAAGAGAACAATTTCACGATTTTTAAAAGAGTATCGGGCTTGGCAAAGTAAAGTTCTTAAACTTTTTAACGCCCACTCATTTTTTCCATCAAGTCGTGAATTTCAAATTTTGTCTGAAATATACGATATAATCCGTGGGTTTCAAACTATGAGTTTTTTGTTAAATTAGTGGTAGGTTAAGTACACACTTTTTATTGATGGTACACAAAGCTAAGTGTGTAAGCATAAAACAGTGAATTGGCGGATCATGATGTGAAAACAACTAGGATATGACCCTTAATATAACAAAGAGAAAATTGACGTAAGTTTTTGCAATTACCAAAGTTTTGTAAAAATAAAGATACACTGATTATCTGTCATATATTCATTTAAAATACAAATATTTGATTTTGTATTGTTAGAAAAGAGAAACATTTTATAGAAATGGTTAAGAATTCAAATTTCCAACAATCTGAACAATACGCACGAAAGTGATTATCATTCCAGATTAAGTTCATGTTTACGCAATCATTTTATATATATATATATATATATATATATATATATATATATATGTTTAGAACATGTTTTAACACAAATATACATGGATGACTGAATAAATTCAAGGTTAAAGAGTAAACAAATAGATAGAGTTCGGTGACAACACTTATCAGTGGCAATTCATTCCTCAATCAGAGCGAGACACGGTACATCTTTGATTGAATCTTTTACAAACGATCTTACCTGACGGTACATGTATCTTTGTCTTATGAATACATAAGTTTATTACTAATTTTGTATAATATCAGATATACATATAGTTATTTAACCTCTGGCCAAAGCCCGAGAGACTCTCCTACAGAATAAATCCACAGTGGAATTACGACACAATGTAATGAGCTTTTGGTCATCAGCAGACGTCTCATTGACAAAAACTACAGCGGAATTCATTGCACTAAAATGGTGGTACTTCAAAATACCCGACAAATGACAAAACTTCTCAGAGACAAAGGCATTCTGGACAGTCCCACCACATGAATGTTTTGTCAATGACGACTACGCGACGCTTTTCACTTTTCCATCGTTCTTTCCAGGTTTGAAAAAGAATCATTGTCTGTCCCAAATGTAAACTATACTTTGATTCTGTTCAACAATTACTCAGACATACATAAAAAAAAAAAAAAAGACGGGCTAATTAAAGCATCTTAAAACTATTGCCTCTGAGAGAGATTAATAAATGTACGAGAATCCAGCATCTGCTAGACTTTTTAGGTGGGCAGACAGATGAAATATCTATACGGTCCGACCGAAAGGTAAGACATAATGTAGATTTTTATTTCTGGCCTAATAAAAGAAAAATCAATCTGCAAAAGAACTTTATCCAACACCAAATATATATGTGTGTGTGTGTGTGTGTGTGTGTGTGTGTGTGTGTTCTATTTGTAAAATGCATTAATCAATTACTTACCGAGATGGTATGTATCATTTAACCTGCCAGGTGCGTAGACAGAAAGAAAATGAAGTGTACGCAAAGTATAGTGAGGGCCGCCATGCGGCCTCCAGTGGGTCAAGGGCAAGAGGCTTCTGGGTTTTACCAATGAAATCATTACCTTGGGGGGGGGGGGGGGGGGGGGGGGGGGGGGGGGGGGGGGGGGGGGGGGGGGGGGCATAGAAACAGGGTTTCTTGTCAATTTCCAAACCCAAAAGAATTCACAAAATTATTTTCTTAAGTAATTTATTATGCCAACTCACCGTGTCTTCTTGGATTGATTTTATTTTCGTTTTACGATTTTTTTTTTCACGTTGTTTTCGACTGCATGGTATATACATGTACTAACAAAGAATATCCTAATTGTTAATCCATCTACTACACACATGTACATATATGATGTACATTACAGTGATATTCGACATGATGTTAATGATTTGAAATTAAAATTGATTGAATGGACATTATGATGCTGATTAAGTTATAAACCGGGAATATATAATGCAGATATTTTTGTAGCCTGGTGCCCGCGTTCAAGATCGTAGCGGCTACGTAGGGCTCGGTAGCGATACGATCTTGAACGATGTGCTAGGCTAACCCTACGTAGGAATAACAAGCGTTAATTCATACAGTGCGTTCAATAGACCTAGATATCTAGCCTAGCAGCTAGGCTAGCCGTTACGATCTTGAACGCAGCCCAGGCCTTCCCATAATGCTCCGCTTCATTTGCGGAGCATTATGGGAAGACCAGGGCACCAGGCTAATATTTTTGAGGCACAACTATTTTAACGCCAAATACTGTGTACGCAGTTTCAAAAGTACTTGCGCATGGGCAGCTACGCGCCTGCAGGCTGCACAACTTTCTCAAATGGATATGACATTCATATGATATGGCATAAGTAAAACAGTGTTAGGGTCGTGGGGCGGCATTTGAACCACCAACGCCGATCTTATAGTCTCCATTAACAAGGTAGTGGTTGCATGTACTGTTTTGCTGCTCTGCTTCCATGAATGTCTCGAAAAGGTGAATTTTTCTTGGTGACGTGAACTAGAGAGGTCATCTTGTCTAGAACACAGCTAGGTGCTTGGGTTCAGGACCCCCACTCCCACGAATAAGCTACTGGTACCAGTGAGGGTGTTTTTCTAAAAGGGCTTATTTTGAATTATTTTGGACTTTAGGGGTATGCACGACGTTGTTGACATGTATTAGAAATATTTTCAACAACAACAAAAATGTAGCTTATTCGGAAGGGGGGGGGGGGTCCTGAACCCAAGCACCTGTGGTCTAGAATAATGGGTTTGTGTATGAATGTTTGGGAGAAATTCAAAGGTGTAATGAACCCGAAACAGTTGTTTTGAGTATACGAGAGACAGCTAGCTACTGTCCCACGGATGGCACAAGTACACGTGTTGTTCCCTTAGCGAGGTTACACATTCACAGTAAACCGCGTGTTCAGTTGTTGAGATACATAAACATTGATATATTTAGAACTCATTACACATCATAAGTTTATATTTTAAATTGAAAAAAATATACATTCCGTTATCATGCAATATATGTCGTTTGTAATACTTGGAAATCGTTTTCAAGTTAATGAAAAGTTATGTCAATAAAAAACGTTCAAACTGAAATGCAGCCAAGTTAAATATGGTGCGGTAATTTGAATGTCTTTTGAAGAAGTTTTTTTTTTTTTTTTTTACTTTGGTATGTGAGTGTACCTTCAGAAATGTCCATAAGACGTTCATATAGCCAGTTTGTCTCCTTTGAGACAGCGGCCACCACGCGGCATCGAATAGATTATATGAAAAAAGAAAACATTCAAACTGAAATGCAGCAAAGTCACATATGGTGTGGTAATTTGGATGTGTTTGGAAGTTTTAACTTTGGTTTGTGATTTTCCATTAGACGTTTATAGTAAGTTCTTTCCCTTGAGACAGTGGCCACCACCGGCATCGAATAGATTCACATTTAAAATAAATATCAGATCTGAGGAGGCAATTTTACTGTAAGGAAGACATAAATTTATGACAAGCCTTTTTACTATTTATTCGAAAAATAAGACATCTCTTTAAATTAAAGATATATCTCTTATTCGCAAGAAATATATCTCTAAAAAAGAAGAGATATCTCTCTCACTTAGATATCTTTTTCAATTAGAGAGATAACTCTTTCACTCAGAGAGATATCTCTTTTACTTTTAGAGATACCGGTATCTCTTACACTTAGAGAGACACATCTTTCACTTAGTTTACATATACATGTTTACAACCTTTTAAAGAGATTTTTTAAAATAATCACTTTACCAATATACGAATTCAAGAAAACATGACTTATGACAGATCTACACCTCTCAGACAGACTTGTATCTTATGAAAAATCATCTTAGGAGTTTAAGACAAGCGGTATGATTTCCTGGCGTCAGTGGAAGTACTCGGAGTTTAGGCTGTATATTTGACATAGAGTACTGCAGGTAACGACAATCCGTAATCGTCATTGTATCGGAAAATGACGTGTGGAAATGAAAGGCGTATTTCGGTTTTCAACCTTTGTTGCTACAATGTATGTGACCTGGAAACTGGGTCGTTAAGTTCCATGTGTGTTACCGAATTTCCCACATGCTTCAGATCGATAGACCATTCACAACTTTACTACTACTCCTACAAGAGCCCTACCTACGGTCCACATTGAGAAAGTTCATTTTACGTTATTTTCACACGCAAAGTTATTCATTTTCCATGAAAACAAAATCTATTAGGTGACCACCATTTTTCTCGGATTTTGACGTTTGGACAAAATAATACATCTGTTAGAGTTTTTTTTGGGGAGGGGGGGGGGCTTCTTGTCGACAATACTAGCCAACTTCTCTCTACCCCTTTGAAAAACGATATGCTACGTATTCTAAAAACAAGTTTGTGAATTTTTCTTATTTGGTATTAGTAACTGTATTATCATTATTTGACCTCAGATGTATTTAATTGAAGATATCTTTAATTATGTAGTTGCTCTCTCTAAAAGAATCATTGCTCTCCTCAAATGAATTAAAGATATCATTAATTCAATTGAAGAGAGCAATAATTGAATTAATGTGCGCATCAATTCAATTACTGCTCTCATCAATTGATTTAATGCGCGCATTATATCAATTATTGCTCTCTTGAACAATTGAATTGTAGCGTGCATCAATTCAATTGTTGATATCATTAATTCATTTGAAGAGATCATTAATTCAATTAAAACGCGCATCTATTCAGTTGAAGAATCAATGCTATCATCAATTCAATTAATGCGCGCAATAATTCAGAATTGAAGATATCATTAATTATTTGAACAGATCTTTAATTAAATTGTTGCGCGTATCAAATGAATTGATATATTTCGAGTTTATGTTAATTTGGCGCTCCATAAATATGCACTAAGATAATTAAAAAATATCGCTATTTCGATTTCCTGAGAAAGCAACTCAGAGGGAAAAAGTAACATGTCCAGTATCTTTTTTATTTCAAACAATTGAGTATTAAAAGATTAACCCAAAAATTGTAAAATAATGTTTCGACGAAATTATCAATGGCACATTTTCCTGTTTACCAAATCAAACGCTTTTAAGACTATTCATAAGTTGTGAAACAATGCTAAATATATACATATATTTTCTCATAATTACGCTATCCTTTCTCGTAATAACGAGATATTTTCTCGTAATTTCAAGATAATTTTCTCGTAATTACGAGATCTTCTCTCGTAACCACGAGGTAATTATCTTGTAATAACGAGATCTTTTCTCGTAAATACGAGATAATGGAATGTGAATTTTTTTACACGAATTTCCATTGGCACGAATTGTGCTCCTTTGTGAGCTGACCTGTTTTGATAATCTTATGAAGCAGACTTTATTCAAAAGCTTTTACATGAGAAGAAGAAATATCTTGTTGTGGCCTTCAACTTGACAATTAGATATATTGACGACATTTTATCTATTAACAATAATCATTGGCATTCATATGTCGATTCAATAAATCCATGTGAACTCGAAATAAAAGACACCACAGAGTCCTCCACATCTGCTTCATATTTAGATATTTATTGAAAATGGATATTAACAGCAAACTAACAACCCAACTTTATGACAAACGGGATGATTTTTACCTTCTCCATCGTCAACTTCCCATATTTTATCTATATAGCAATATTCCATTATCACCTGCATTTGGTGTTTATGTCTCTTAACCGATTCGATACGCAAAAGCTTGTTCTGCGTATGATCAGTTTTTAAATTGAGGCAAGCTACTGGCAAACATGTTGATGTTACAGGGGTTTCAACAGTCTTGTTTCAAGTCAGCATTTCGCAAATTCTATGGTCGTTATATTGATCTAGTTTGCCCATATCACCTAAAATTGGGTAAAATGCTGTTTGACGGGTTTTATACCGATTGTTAGGCCGTTCATGGAACTGTTATTGACTACAAACTGTTCTATGCACACTGATTTTGATTACGGATTACTCCGTTTATCTGATCAAGACATAGGGCTCATGTCGAATGTGACCGGTCAACAGGGGATGCTTATTCCTCTTAGGCACCTGATCCCAACTCTGGTATATCCAGGGGTCCGTGTTTGCCCAACTCTGTAATTTGTATTGCTTATAGGAGTAATTAGATTGATAACTGTTCGTTATCTCCACCTTTCATACACATCTCACTTACACTTCATGGTCTTTGCCAATACAATAAAGTCAATAACTTTATAATCATAAAACTAATCAATATACCGGTATGTTGCAAAACAATCCCTCCCTTCCAAGATCGATACATGTATATGTAAACATGGCATTAACCCTCTTCCTTGTATCTGTAGTTTTCGTGGACGATTTATTCAAAGCAGTTGATATAATCCGTCAGCATCAAACTAAATACTCGAGATACTTTTCGAAATAGATTTAGTATACCCTACCATCTCACCTTTCGTCAGCAAAAAAACATGTACCGGTAGTCCTTGTCCGTTTAGGAAGCTGCCATGATGTCATGAAGTGACGTAATTCGCCGATGGGTAGGTAAACGCTCTGAGCCGTAGTAAAATAGGAATAAAGTTCTTGTTTTCATGGATAAAGCAGAATATTCTCCTCAGTCTCGAGACATTTGAAATATAAAAGCCGAGCAACTTTTCTTGACATTGGAGGTTATGCTGCAACATGAAAGGTGAAGATAACGAACAGTGATCAATCTCATAACTCCTATAAGCCATGCAAAATATAGATTGTATATAATAATATAGAATTGGGTAAACACGGACCCCTGGATATACCAGAGGTAGGATCAGGTGCCTAGGAGGAGTAAGCATCCCCTGAGCTGCATTTGGCTGGGTGACCGCTACATGTTACAGTTTTGAGGCATTTCTGTGTCATGTGAATTCATTTTCAGTTGTGATCCTTTGGAGCTAGGTTGGGACCACAATATGGGATAAAAAATTTCCATGGGAATAAAGATTGATAAAAAAAAATCTTTTAAATGTGATAGTATGAATATCAATTTCTTTATGTATTTATCATTTTTCATTTATCTTTTCATTAAATTGACCGAAAGTTCTATTGCGCATCTGGATTGAGTTGGCCGAGTAAAGTTTTATTCTGTTATTTCATTGGTTCTTTTATTTCATTGGTCATTTGGGGGGGGGGGGGGGGGTATAAATCTACCGCGTTTACCTATGTTGATAGAGGTGTAATACGTTTTGATGATTTCCAACCAGCTAACATCATCCGCATCTTATGGTATATGTTATTTCTAGTATATTTGATTATATGTTTCGTTACCAAATAAAGATTTGATGTGCATAATTATTTTGTGTGCAAGTTCTTTACTTTATTAACCGAGTTGCGTGGCGAATCTCGGCTTTTAAATTGGCGAAGGATGGGCGTCCAGTCGGGTGGGCGGCGTCCACAATTAGCTTTCATACTTTTTGATGCATCTTTGTGAGACTTACAAAACATGATCACATCCAAAAGAAGAATGTTCCTATTTATTTTGAGGTCAAAAGGTCACTAAATGCCATAGATTCTAGCTTGTCTCTAACTTTCATACTACTAAGGGCATCTTTGTGAAATTTACATACCATGATCACATCCAAAAGAGGAAGGTTCCTATTTTGAGGTCAAAAGGTCAAGGTCACTTTGTCACTAAATGCCATAGATTTGAGCTTGTCCGGTCTCACTTTCATACTACTAGGGACATCTTTGTGAAACTTACATAACATGATCACATCCAAAAGAAGAATGTTCCTATTTATTTTGAGGTCAAAAGGTCACTAAATGCCATAGATTCTAGCTTGTCTCTAACTTTCATACTACTAAGGGCATCTTTGTGAAATTTACATACCATGATCACATCCAAAAGAGGAAGGTTCCTATTTATTTTGAGGTCAAAAGGTCAAGTCACTTTGTCATTAAATGCCATAGTTTGAGCTTGTCCGGTCTCTAACTTTCATACTACTAAGGACATCTTTGTGAAACTTACATAACATGATCACATCCAAGAGAGGAAAGTTCCCATTTATTTTGAGGTCAAAAGGTCAAAGTCACTTTGTCATTAAATGCCATAGATTTGAGCTTGTCTGGTCTCTAACTTTCATACTACTAGGGGCATCTTTGTGAAACTTACATAACATGATCACATCCAAAAGAGGTAGTTTCCTATTTATTTTGAGGTCAAAGGTCAAGGTCACTAAATGCCATAGATTTGAGCTTGTCCGGTCTCTAACTTTCATATTACTAGGGACATCTATGTGAAACTTACATAACATGATCACATCTAAAAGAGGAAGGTTCCTATTTATTTTGAGGTCAAAGGTCAAGGTCACTTTGTCACTAAATGCCATAGATTTGAGCTTGTCCAGTCTCTAACTTTCATACTACTTGGTGTGTCTTTGTCAGACTTCCATATTTTGATCACATCCAAGAGGAAGGTTCCTATTTATTTTGAGGTCAAAAGTCAAGGTCTTTTTCTCTATATACTGTAGATTTGAGCTTGCCTATAACTTTTATACATGTACTTGCTGGTGCATGTTTATCAGACTTCAAATCCTGATGACATTCAAGATTCATGTTGCTTTTGAAATCCAAAGGTCAAGGTCATTATCATACTAAATACCTATTGTGGCCATTCAAAGCTTCATACTTATAAACTATATTAAATACATGCATGTTTTTACTTCATGAATGCAAGCGTGCATAATATTCCAAACTGCAACTCGGCCATACGCATCTTTGATGCATTTTAGCGATTTTTTTATTTTTGCAGTCAAAGTTGTAATGATTATATGAGTCTGTAAGATCTTAATTTAAATTAATTACAGAACACATATACATTTTTTCATGAAGTATAATATTCTGCTAAAACTTTTACTGTGGGTACAATTTACAATTGTCATATTTTGATTGTCTTTTCTTTACATTTGATTTGTAATATTATTTGTCTGTTATTGTAGGTCAATGCCTTTATTTAATTCTACTGACATCTGCCTTTTTACTCGGTTACGTAAAAATCACAACAACTGAACAATGGCAGGACCAAGGTCACTTGGCAATCAGAACCCTCGCCCATTACTACAAAGGGTAAAGGGCGAGGTGTTCCGATTGGGTGACTCAGGTGAGCAATTTGGCCCATGGGCCTCTTGTTTTTATAGTAAATGCAAAGAATATAATGTAAGATAGGAGAAAATGTTCATTATCCTCATACAATTTCATCAATTAAGTCATGCAATGGCACAGTTTGACATGTTACACTTGGTGCATCAAACAGCTCCAGTACATATCTAAATGTGTAATTCAGCTATATAGCTTTATCATGCTATAAAGTTTTACAAGAGGTCCACGAGCCTTATCGGTCACTGAGTATAGGTATACATTGTTATAATGGCTGACTTCCTTGAAACATGGATATCAGCAATACTTGTAGATCACAGGTTTGAGTCCAGCAGGGGTTTTAAATTTTTTCAGATTACTTACTACTAAAACTGTATTTTATGGTTGATATTAATGAAATCTAGAATAATTTTACTGTTCTGCATACTAATATTCAGCAGCAGTGATCTCAATTTAAAACATATGTTTCAAAAAGTGCCCATACTGATGAAAGACTTCATAATATATATCAAAATACTATATGACTATGTTGGACCTGCCCTAGAGTCAGCACCCTGGGTCAATGACAGGGAATAAATGATTACATTAATAAATACATGCAAGACAACGAACACAGCAAAATTACAACTCATAGCACTAAACTACACTATACTAAATAAACGGAATAACAATGCAACACTCTACATATTGTCTAGTGTTGAGAATTTGATCTGATGAGTGAAACTACGAGGCTGAACATGTACAAAACACGTCTGCTCACTTTAATATTGGGCTAAAATCCATAACAACGTTTTCTGTGTAATATCCAGTACTTTTGCAAGGGTAAACAAGGTAATATTTGACCATGTTTCTAGTGGACGAATATCATGAAATATGTTGCCTTTTGATAAATCTTCAGGATTTAAGGGCTTCAAGCAACAGAAGGAAAAGAAGTGTGGTAAGAAAATCATGAATGAAAACAATATCAATAGGTGATTTTATTAACAAAGAAAAACCCTCAAGTCTCTTCAGGTCAATAAAAAGATTTTGTACAACTTGATTAAATCATCCTGGATCATAAAACAACAAACATCTTTCAGATCAAATTAAAAAAAAAATAGCTGCATACACAGTAAGTCTTTCAGATCAAACTGTTCATTTTAAGGCTGCCTCAATCTGTTGGAAATATACTGGTCTTTGTTGGTCAAACTTCATACTGCAAATATGCAAGAAATGTCACAAGAATTAACCTTCAGTATGTGTTACATGTTTTTCAAAGTGTATTTAATTAAAAGTGAAACATTTTAGGAATAAAACTTTCATTTACAAGTTTATGATAAGTGGATAACATTGAAGAAATTCATTTTCATCAGATTGGAATTATTCTTATCTTTGGTATGAAATAGATTTTAATAGGCACAATAAATATAATTTGCACCAAAAAAAAGCCAAACATTAAGTGCTGGCAATAAGTAAAGTGTGCAACTGATGAGGTTCCGTCCTCAAGCACCCATGCTTTTATACAGCTGTAAATGATATACCTCGTAAATCTTCGGGGCAGTCAGGCTGCTTTGAAGGACTAGCTTTCTGGAAAGCATCATTTTTTTGTAGTTCTTCATTGATCTTAGAAATCAGTGGATATTTGCTCATATCAACTTTAAACCTAAAATCACGAACATTTTATTATTAACTCCATTTGAAAAGCCCATTATGTGTCCTATACATTTTATGAGAGAGAAAGACAGAGAGAAAGAGATAGCACATCTTTCAGTGAAGAACCATAATGAAAACTAGTTGTATGCTAATTTGTATAATCCTGAACAAATATTAGGTAGTTATAATTATTATTACAGAAAGAGAAAAGTTACCTATTGGCATTAAAAACTTGCGGTACAAGGCAAATATCGGCCATGGTGATTGTGTCCCCTACACAATATTTACCAGCACATTTACTTAGAAGGCTTTCAAGAGCTGCAAAGATACACTCAGAATTAGATATCCTGGTAACATTTCTTACAGTAGATAATATACAGTACAACTGCAACTACATGGTAATTAAGTACACTGTACATTTGAATAAAAGGTTACCAGAGTTTTTAAGAAGACAAAAACCTGATTTTTAGATAAATACAAGAGTTGATCCAAAAGTTCGTGGACTTTTTCTACAATTTTATTACGATGAAGCAATAACATAAAATATATATAGTTATGAACTAGAGACTTATATAACTAGAAATTTTCACAACTTTAAGAGTATGATAACATATAAAGTCAGATAAGCACTTTGAATATGGTATATTGCAAAATCCTGAAAGTCTGTATTGTCGTTAAAACTTACTAGATCACCAGACCCTCTTCTCCACCTCTGTCTTAGAAAGGAGTCTAGGCACTTATCTCATACTTATTTTCTTCATATTCAAATTAAATCTTAAAATACACTGCACTGTTTCATGTGAGCAATACTATATCCTGCACAGTGCACTGGCAGTTCAAGTCCATGAACACCTCACTCTTTCAGCAAGGAGAGAATGACCCTCCAGAGAACGGCCAGACCTTTCATCATCTTCCAGTGAAGTTCTTCCCTCCTTAAATCCTTACTACACTTTCGTTTCACAAACCTAACTCATCATCGATTTTCAATGTTTTCTAATGATGTCATCATAAACAATGAATCAAAAATAGAACATCTAGATAATCAGTAAAATCAATGGAACTTGAACTCAATTTTTTGGACAGTTTCAACCATTGATATTTATTTATGATGTCATTTTCTATCACATTTCATCTGTTTTTTCTTATAAACCAAAGTTATAACAAAATATCAAGAACAAATATAAAGTCTCCCCCACCTTTCACAACATCTGTTTTTATGGCAACTGTCAATGCAGCACTGTCAGGAGTTCATAAAAAAACATTTCTTAGATCAATTCAATGTACGTTAGATATTGTTACATACATGTAGCTTTGTGGTTTATAAGCATAAACTGCCCCAAACCAATTTATATCATATAAAATATAAAAGAAATTAAATTCCTTCTTTAAATAAAGAAAGTTAAAGAGGAATTCCACAAACTTTTTGATCAACCCTTGTACATGTATAAACTTATTGGAAGAATTTAAAGTTACATTACCAGTGAATCCCTTGACTATACATGATTTAGCCCACTCCGTCTTTTCCTCAGCATCAGCCAGCTTCTCCACTTTTTGAAGGATTTGCAGATTTTGGACAGGCTGGATACCTGATGCTATCACCTCACAAATCTCTCTAACCTGATAAACATAATATGCACATACATGTATCTGTGATAAATGCTTGAAAAGGCTTTGCTTCTTGATTTATTCATATAGCATATCAGAATACCTTTGCTCTTTGAAGGGGGTTTTCTGGCAAAATTGCAGGAGATGGATTTATTTCTTCTAAATACTCCATAATAGCTATCTGTAATGAAGGGGTATATATAACTGTAAGAATTCTTGTGTAATTTTAATAGTGAATAAGTTTATAATCTCTCTCTCTCTCTCTCCACATACCTGAAAGCATTTAAGGTGGTTCATTAAATCAAAATCTTATTTAATGGTGCATTAAAACACCTAATATGAAATAAGATTTCATTATCAAAAGAGAGACACAAGTTCTCTATCATTTTATATGAATTTTATATTTATTTCTGGAATGATTTGTTTGCAAATAAGAAATTTCAAAATCAAAACTTTGCTTTGATTTGATGCATGATATAATTGTCTAATAAAACATGCCAAGAAGACTCATGTAGATGTTCTAATTTTTTTTTTTTAAATAAACAAGACTATGGCCAATTCAACTTTTTTGTAGTAGGTTATCATCCGTGGTCACAAAAAATATAGGGCAGGTGGAAGGATTTTATTTTTTTATTTTTATTTCCTGAGAAAAATAATTAATGACAAAAGGCATCACACAAAGTGTTAATCAAGTTAACATTCAAAGAATCCTTGGTAGAAGATATAAAACCAACATTCTGTGACTTTAATCATTCACTCATGTCACTGGAAAGCAAGTTTGTTTGAAATCGTAATTTTTGCGAAAATAAAAAAAAATTGGGGCGGGCCCTTTTTTGAGGGGTGGGTGGGATGATAATCTATCAATTAATTTTAATTGGCCTATCAGTAAAACTGTATAAAACTGATGGATGCTACCTACTAAACTACATCTAACCAATGAACTACATCATATGGTGAATAACTTGAATAATGATATTAAATAACTGTTGAAATATTATTGAAATTAATTTTTTTTTAATCATATATAAAGAATATGGTGAGTGATGTTGACCTTTGCAAAATGACCTTACATAACCTTTGTCTGAAAGCCTTTGTCTACTCCTTATTTGTGTGATATATGATTAATAACTGTTCAAAAACTGGTTTTTTTAACCCGGATGATAATCTACTAATAAACTGTATCAATTCAGGTTGCAATTCTGTAGATTTCAGGCTAAGGGTGACCATTTAAAACTTACGTTTTCTACCCTTATCTTCCAATATCCCAGGGGGAAAGGAATGTACACTTACTGAAGATACATCAGTGTTTAATATTTACTAAAAAGTATAATAAATCATTTTTTCTTTGAAAGGAGGGGTGGGAAAAGGGACCAAAAGCTACAGCCAAAGTGGCGAGGTCCTTTTGGTGTAATGAGCCCCCTTCATTTGAACTCAATATTTTTTTTCTAATAGCTTTAGTAAAGACTCACAGATTGTGTGAGTGTAGCACCATCTATCAAAAGGGTTGGCACTTGCTGCATTGGATTAAGTGCTGTGTACTCCTCTTTTCTCTGTAAGATTAAAACCATATCAACTGAATATTGTTAATTACTATGTATATGTCATTGAAATACAAAACATTTGTTGATGATCTGAGCAAATTTCACTGCTGTTTTATTTTCACTCATTTCATGTGACCCTTACCCTAAATGGGTAAATTTAAAACTGAGTGAATGTAAATTCATTCGTTACTTTAAAATAGAAACAACAAAAAACTGCTTTGAGTGAATTTAAAACTGGGTGAAATCATATTCCAGTACAGATGGGCAAAAGTAAGAAGAAACAAACATTTTCCTCTATACAATATTTACTTGACATCAAGCCACTTCAATACTTTTTTTAGCATTGTGTTACACATACCTGCATCCCTCCATCTTTTATTAGGTTGACAGCTCTGTACTCAAATTTGATATCCTTCAGATTGAGAGCTGAAATGAAGAACACCTTGAATGTAAATGTTGATGCAAACAACAATACAAACATCTCTGTTTAATTGATGACATGCTTAGAGCAGTATCCTACTCCACACCTGAGAATGACTGTAATTTCAAATACATTTATAACTTGCTCATTGTTGTAGGATGCAAATGTTCAATCTTTTCTGGATTCATTGACAAAGTATAATGGGATCCAAAAATTGATCAAATAACATTGAACATAATTTTATACTGTGATGTGTTTTTGGGTCTAAGTTAGCTAGTATTCATTTAATAATGGCCTTACCTATTCGTACCCTCCAAGCGCAAGAACTTCTGAAGTAGGAGTATAATACAGGCTGTATAAAAAAACAGAACCAAAAAAGTGTAAATTTAAGTAATATGTCTTTGCAAGTGCAATCACTTATTTCTGAGGTATGATAAATATTAGTCCATTATCAGGGTATCTACCGGTAGAATTTAATTTAAAAAGGTCTCATGTTGGAACATGCAGAATATAATTGCTTCAGAGATTATCACAACTGAACGCCTCATCATCAAACTCGACTTGGGTCTCAAATATGCTTAATGATCAAAATTTCAATTCAGCCATTATGTTTTCATTTGGCAAATATTTTTCCACTGTGCCAAGTCACAAATGATGCAGATCAAGAGTACATAACTTTCAGAGTTTCAACAAAGTTGTTGTGTTTTCAATGAACTGAAATATTATTGATATTTTTCTCCAGCGTGAATCTTGACATGTGGCACTGAAGATGTGTATTTTAATTACTCTTTAGAGGAACTGGAGTTTTGAACATTAGCATCAAAAAATGTTATCAAACTTGGCTAAGTATTTTTCATTATATATCAATTATAATATACATTGA
Organism: Ostrea edulis; assembly: GCF_947568905.1. Taxonomy (NCBI): domain Eukaryota; kingdom Metazoa; phylum Mollusca; class Bivalvia; order Ostreida; family Ostreidae; genus Ostrea; species Ostrea edulis. The sequence goes on along the minus strand of NC_079168.1, from coordinate 49,498,664 downwards.
TACAGTGGGTAAATCAGAGCAGACATTGAACTTTCTTCGACTCATATTCATGAGTGAATTCACAAACAAAGAATCTATCATTTAAACTTCCCCCTTTCTCTTGCTCCTCTCATTTCCTCCTTTCGAATTTTCTCTCTCTCTTCTTTCATCAACTTTTTTACTTCTCTCCCATTCTATCCTTCTATCTCTTTTTTCACCACTTTTTTACTTCTATCCTAAACCTTTGTTCTGTCTCATACTAGCTGTCATTTTATCCAGAACAGAATACAGGATGTCTTTAATGATCAAAATATATGTGCCCACCCCCTTATCACATCTAGTTTGAACCTTGACCTTTTGACCTGAAGATCAAATAGGGTCATCAATTCTCTAGGGGCAACCACTGTACCAAGTTTGGTAACTGTCAAGCAAATGGCTCTAATTATTGAATGGACAGGAGTTGGTGTACAGACCAACCCTTGACCTTGTGGTCTGAAAATTGATAGGGGTCATCTACTTTTGAGGGGCAACCGCAATAGCAAGTTCGGTAACTGTCAAGCAAAGAATTCTTTAGATATAATCATATTAAGTGGACAAGACTTGGTCTATAGACTGACTCACAGGTGCAAAACAATATGCCCCCTCTTTTTTAAGGGAGTGGGGGGGGGGATAAAAACATAGAACCAATGTTAAATTTTGAATTCAAAATTCATACTCAACTCTTATGATGTTAAACATATTTAACACAGATGCCCAGTAACTTAATATTGCACAAGTCACAGGATGACGTCACTCGGACTGCAAATATAAAATTTACACTAAATCGGTTTAGGGATTAAGGGCATGCAATTGGAATTTTTGCCGAAGATATAAAGGTGGATTTAAATATAAATCAATGTCATTGCTGCAAAAATCCTGTGCATGGCCTTGTTCGATCGTTATTTAAAAAAAAATGATACAGTTCTTTGCATTTTGTCAATTATTACATTTGAAATATTTGAATCATTGTTTACATGATGAATTGACAACATTTGTGCAGCAATAGCAATATTATGTAGACAATTCTATTCATGTTCATACTAATATTGTCTCAATCTATTTAGTGTATGCCCTTGCACTGAAAAGGTTTTGTTGGCATTGTTTATTTTCCTTCGTAGTTTTCCTACATACTAAGTAAGCGATTATACATAATGTCTTATTTGATGTCAGTCATAGTCAAACTTATGCAGTACATGTCAATATTTACACGAACATGCTCAGAATATGTACTGGGGTAGTTTTAATGGATATCATCTCATCTCATTTACATTGAAACACTTTTTAAACTCACCCCCCCCCCCTTTCTCTAAAGGGGCATAATAAAGAATTCAAAACACAAATGTACATAAAGAGGTATGTCCTTGGTGTGTCCTATGCAATGCCAACAAATCCTACAAGATCTGAAGATACTAGTCTAAAGTGCGGACTTCTCTGAGTTCTCACGTTTGCGTTTGATTGTGAAAAGAATGCGCAAAAATTACGAACAAAATATTGATGACAGTTGTTTTTAATTGCAAATCGGTAATAAATAGCTAGTATGCGGTCCATTTATTTATCAATTTTACTGTATAATGAGTCTTTAATATTGAAAAAAGAAACTTACTGTTGACATCTTTACCACACTGATTCAATGCGGAAGTCGGTGCTTGTAAGTTTTGCACAACTTGTTCCTAAAATATTCGTATTGTTTACAGAAAAACATTTTATTGGTTTTAAACTTTCGAACATTTTTTTGTTCAATTGTAAAATATATATTATTTATCTATTTTTGTACAATGTAACCAGAAAATGGTAATAGCTAAAGTATCACATTTTCCAGCTTGACAACTGAATTAGCTTTGGGATAGATTGACTAGTATTCAATCTCACTTCCGGAATGTAACACGAATTTCCTCCAGGCAATAACATTATTATATTTGCTGGAACACAATAATACATGGCCACCAAAAAAACATATATAGTAGAGAGCAAATTTGAATCGTCCGAGGGATTTTTAAAATGTGAAAAGTATAGAGACAAAAAGATGCAGGATGAGGAAGGTGATGATCTCAAAGAAAGAATCGAAGGCAACGAATTTTCTAAAGAAGCTGTTACAAGTGACATTAGCAACTCCAGTGGTGTCGACAGTAGAACTTATTACTCATTATTATTATCAGTTTCCGCTTTATCAGTAATTACGAGGCTCTATAACATTGATAAACCCTCTCATGTATGGTGAGTAAAGTATAACAGTTTTTCTGACATGACATGTTACCAGAGGGGTGTGAAGTTTTATCAATAAAGTCAATAAAAATAGACTGTGCCTGCTGCCCAATCCTATTCATTTTTGAATAAAATATTGTTTAAATTAAATAAACATCATTTGATCGACTAAACCATGAGCTACTCTCTACGATAATGCATAGCTCATGGTTTAGTCAATCGAATGATTTTTATTGACTTTATTGATAAAATTTCAAACTCTGGTGCTGTTAAGAACAAAATAAGTGTTCAGACTGGTTTTCGCCATTGAATGGCTGAGGAGTTGTTTTGTAAAGTGGCAAATGAAATTCAAAAGTAGCAAAAATTACTTTTTGCCATATATTGAATATGATAGTACTGTCTTGTCTTTTCTTTTGAAACTTTGGAGCTAGTCTATAGAATGTAGTGTTCAGTCAGCATATCTTAAACCCAAACTTTTTTTTTTACTATTTGTATCATGTAGTTATAATGTTTAATTGTTAATTTGTATATGCCCCCTGAGGGCCCTTGATTGGTGAATAAATAAAAATATATAAAAATATAAATATACACCACTATACATATAGGTTTTTGACCCATTTTCCATCAGGTGAGCTTGACTATAAATTCATTCATAGCCAATATGTAGACACTGCTAAAATGTTAAGCTGTAAACACTTACTAATACTACAGGCCATCTAACATTAGATAGAAAGTGACTTAGAACTAAAGAGTGCTTACATATACAATTATAGTGCAAATTTCAGGTTGTTTGAATATACTGAGTGATCACCCTCATTCTTTTTTTTAAAGTTGGATAGATTTAAAAACTTGGAAGGGCTTGAAAACAGTACTCTGGTTGAAATATCATTTCCTACTTCCATGTTCAAAAACATGATTTTGGCAAATGCACTGATTTTTATCTGTATTTATTTTTTTATTTGAAATTCAAATATATTAAAGAATTGTCAAAACTAGGTGATCCCTACCAATTTTGATAGGTATATATCACACCACATGTAAATGATACATGCAAAAAAGTAAAAGAAAATTGTGTTTCCATCTAAAATCTATCATTAAAAAAAATAGATTGATGAAAAAATATAAAATAAAATAAATGTTGTGTGAACCTGAAAAAAAATATTAAAGATTCCTAACTACCTACCCTAATTTTCAAGAGAGTGTAACTGGAACCACACATATTATTGCCTACTCAGGAAACAGTCAAAACCAATGCCCCTCGGTAGTGGTGAAGACCCGGCAAACTGTTGTCAGAGGCCACTACCTCGGGACATTAATAGTTTTGACTGTTTCCCGAGTAGGCATGAAATAACTGTATAATAGACTACAACAAGGTAGTTCTTGTAGATACATCAATTAGAAAATAAAACAGTTATTTCAGGGAAACAGTCAAAACTAATGTTCCTTGGTGGTGTAGTTGAGCTCATGAATTATTGCCCTCTGTTGTTGGCCTCGGGCAATAGTTCATGAGGTCTTCCACACCACTTCAGGGCAATAGTTTTGACTTTTTCTCTAAGATACGTGAAATAGCTGTATACTGCATATTTTAGTATGTATACTTTGAAATATTATGAAAGTAAAACTGTTATAAATTCCTAGGAAATAGGCAGACTTTTGCAAGAAATATTTCAGAAAATAAGCTTAATGACAAATTTCCCCCCAACAGGAATTGACTAGTCCCTATATAATTGCATAGGAAATAAGCTTATAGGACTTGTGAATTGATGATTACAAAATAAATCACAACTTAGTTTACAAACACCACTTTCTCACAGATATTTGTCACCATGACTGGTCATTTCATTGAAGTTGAATATGTAAACTCACTTGTTAATGTACATGGATATCAATGCAGTTGCTGTTACCATCAACAATCAGAACTAGTCACCAGTAAAACTGGTTTACAGTAGATGGAGAAGTACAGGTAAAACCACATTCAAATCATATTGATTTCAGATGTTTAAAAGATTCATATAAAACTTTTTTAGTTGGGATGAAACACACTTTGGGAAAATGGGCAGCTGGTACATTAAGAGGGAATTTTTCTTTGATGTTCATCCACCTGTAGGAAAGGTAATAGGCATGATATAAATTGACATAAAGACAATTTTATATACCGGCACTAGTATATTTGTTTGTGTTTCCTTTTGAATAGATTATTGTAATGAAATTTCTGAGACATTTATTTATCAGTCATTTTGCAAAAAGAACAATGATGAAGAACAGCTTGGTATGTTTTCACTTGCAGATGTTGATTGGGTTGTTTGGTATAGTGACTGGTTATGATGGCGAGTTCCCCTTTGGAAAGCCCGGTGATGAGTATGGTGAAACACGTTATGTTGGAATGAGAGTGGTAAGACAATTTGAAAACATTTTAGGTCTGTGACAGCTGGTATACAAAAGGTCTTGATTGTAAAGATGAAAAATCAATGCTCTCTTTATAAGTGCACTAAAATTTATGGGGCACTTATTTTCATGTGGTCAAATTTTGATGATGGGGGGGGGGGGGGGGGGGTGAGCCAACCATACTGATATTCATTGGGATTTTTTAAAATCGTGGCTCAGTTTCTTTTGCTTGGGGAGGATTTAATTGGTTTGGATGTCTAAACCATGAAAACAATGAATATCAAACCTGCCAGTACAATACATTAAAAAATTTATCAATGAAACACTAGCATTTTGATGTCTTCTTGTTCTGCTGTCTTGTAGGTTAACATGAGTTTTAGCTCACCCGGGCCGAAGGCATCTGTTGTTGTCAACATCATTAATTTTTCACATTCTCTTCTTCTTTCGAACCATTGAGACAATTTCAATTAAAGTTGGCACAAATCATCCTTGAGTTAAGGGGATTCCAAAGGAGAGATAATCAAGAAAAGACTTTTAAAAATAGTGTAGGGGCATTCAAAAATCTTCTCAAGAACCACTGGGTCAAAAAGTTAAAGTTTACTTGAAAGCATTTTCACATATAGATTCAATTTTGTTTAAATTATGACCCTTGGGGATAGGATAAGGCCACAATAGGGATCAAAATTTTACATGGGAATATATATGGGGACACTTTGAAAAATCTTCTCAATAACAGCAGGGCTATGATTACTCATATTAATATGCAAGCATTCTCAGGTTATACAGATTGAAGTTTGTTCAAATCATGACCCCCAGGGGTAGGATAGGGCCACAATAGGGGATCAAAGAATATACATAAGAATGTATAGGGAAACATCTTTAATAATGTTCTTCTCAACAACAGCAGGGCCATGATTAGTGATACAAGCAGTACAGGTAGTGCAGATTCAAGTTTGTTCAAATCATGATCATCCTAGGGTAGGGTGGGGCCACAATAGGGGATCAATGTTTTTTATGGAAATATATAGAGAAATATCTTTTAAAATGTTCTTCTCAACAACATCAGGGCCACGATTAGTCATATTGATATGCAAGCATCTTTAGGTAGTTCAAATTCAAGTTTGTTGAATTCAGGGGCCCCGGGGGTAAGATAAGGCCATCATAGGAGATCAAATTTTTATATGGGAATATAATTTAAACAAATTCTTTTCAAGAGTAGCAAGGCCACACTATTAAAATCATATCAAAATGCAAAAGTTGACATTCCTAATTTGTACGCATTCAGTTTTTTTAATCCCCCTCCAACTGTGTCTTTCTCTCTGTCCGAAACTTTAACCTTGTTCATAACTTTCAAATGGTAAGTGATATGGCTTACATATTTCATATGTGCACTCCTTGTGGCATGACCTTTTGACACCAAAATCTTACATTGTGACCTTGACTTTGGAGTTTGACCTACTCTTAAGGAAACCTAACCCAGACAATATCTCCTTAACTATTGTAGGTAGGGCTTTCATGTTTTGTAAATATATTCCTTATGGCATACCATGATGATTGACCTTGGAGTTTGACCCAAATTTGAAACTTTAACATGGCTCATTACTTTTTAATGGTATGTTATATATCTTTCAAATTTGATGTATGCATTCCTTATGACAAGACCTTTCTTTTGGTATCTATGATATTGACCTTGTAACATTGACCTTGGAGTTTTCTTTAAAAAAAAAGTTAACCTAGGCAATATCTCCTGAACTGTTTAAGGTAGGGGTTTCATATTTTTACATAATGTATATAGTGTGACAAGACCTTACATTTCACACCATGATTTTTCACTTTCTGACGTTGTATCATGGTTATGCCATGACCCTTTGGGGCTAGGTTGGGGTCACATTATGGGGTCAAAGTTTTTCATGGGAAAAAAATATCTTTACAAAAGCACAACAGCAAGGCCAAGGTGACTCAGGTGAGTGATGTGGCCAATGGGCCTCTTGTTTTTATCATATGAAAGTAGCTGATGCCTTTGTAGTATGTATGTCTTACACACCTGTATTGCAGTGTTGTGCCCTGTTGGGAGCTGCATTGGTCCCCTTGGCTTACATGTCTGTATGGCTTCTTACCAAATCACTCCTGTCATCACTTTTTGCAGCATTGTTAATTTTACTAGGTAAGATCTTTTTCGTATTGGCCAATTCGTATATATGTATTGTAGATCAATGTAGATTTGATTTGTTTTGTTTTTTATACGACCGTCTTTAGACGGGAAGTATTATAGTACAGTTATGTCTGTACGTCCATTCAGAGTTTCTGTTTCTAGTTTTATTTCTTTGTCACATACCAAACTGAAACTTACTTGCTATATAGCTTCTTTGTGGATCACTCTAGATCATGTTGCAATTTTGATCCAGTTTGACCTCTCTCACAGGAGTTTTACCCCTTTATTTGAAAATTAATAGTATATGGATGGTATATAATTTGTCCAGCTAAATCCTCCCACAATTTTCAAATGAGGATCTTCTTATTTTACAGAGTGTTTGTATGGGTATTGAAGATGTGCATGTGGCAAGGATTTTGATTTTTTTTAACTTTTGACAAAATTACATGTCGAACTTAGTCAGTTTTGATGAAATATTATAAAGTGAGTGTATGGTTTGTCCTTTTAACTCTCACAGTTTTAAAGCTAGGGCCTTGAAAATGTGCAGATTGCAAGGATTTTGCTTCTCAACATATGGATGTCTTGTAGAGGGAGGGTTAAGGAGGTATGAGAACCCAAGAAGTTCGTAATTATAGGAAGATATTACATTGAATTTCATATAATATTAAGCTGATGTAATAGATTTTGCATAAATTCTTGCAAAAGTGCATTTTATTGTTACATTAAAAAATCAAATTCTGTGAGAATCATACCTATGATCCACAGATATATAGGTTAACCCATATATCAAATAAGCTACCCTGAATAGAAATGTAAATTTAAAAGACCAGATTGACCTTCCTTTATTCATAAGTTGCAAAACAAAGAATGTTACAGCTTGATGATGGCTGATACTACCTTAAAAAAGTTCTACAACTCCTGGAATTTTTGCCATGTTTGCTCATCAATGTCGCAAAACAAACATCTTGATAGGATAGAAACACCTTATATAACCTTCTTGTAGGCTTATCATGTACCGTTTACAGTACTCTTGTTAAAAACACTCTATGGTGTCAAAAGCAATGCAACTTTCATTGTGATTTCTGGTTTTATTTGTTAGATGTTGGGACACTTACTCTTTCCCGACACATCCTTCTGGATCCCATTATGTTGTTCTTCATTATGATGTCTACGTATTCTGAACTTAAATTTCTCTCATATCAAAATAGGTAAGTTTCTAATTAACATTACTAACATGTACATAATCCGGATAATGATCAGTGCATCGTTTGATTTCTCAGTGGTGGTGTCTGTATTAGATAACAGTAAGACATGAACATGTATCTCTTCACTTTTACAGACCATTTTCTGCACAATGGTGGCTTTGGTCAGCACTGACTGGAGTATTCCTGGCAGCATCCATAGGGTAAGTCATGTGATGTCAGAACACCTTCAGCATACATGTATTTATATATTGTATTCCTTTTTGATAAATATAATATTAGATATGTGATATTGCAAAAGTGAACATTTTGAATTTTCAGAGTTAAGTTTGTGGGTTTGTTCATCATCTTATATGTGGGAATTTCAACCGTTAACGACTTGTGGAAAATACTGGGAAACCAAAGCAATTCCTTGGTAAAATTTTGTTTTTAAAAAAAAAATTAATGAGATATGCAATTTGATATCTGATTAAACTTATGTATCATTTGGTATCAGATGGCAGAAACTCTTCATTTGTGCAGATCTGTTTTACAGGCAGATGTTGTGAAGCACTTTGTAGCTCGAGCACTGTGCCTTATTGTGCTTCCCACTCTTATCTATATAGCAACATTTGCTGTCCACCTCAAAATTCTGAATCACAGGTTAGTAGCGAGAGTATATTACTTGCTGGCCTACTTCTCACAATTTTATTTTTTTGAAACAATTTTATTTTGTTAAAGAGAAGTATTATGATATCATTAAATTTACTGAAAAATAGCAGTGCCATCTTATAGTCTTCTTGTAAAGATATAGAATTTTTTCTGTTGCAGTGGAAATGGAGATGGATTTTACAGTTCTGCTTTCCAGTCACAGCTGATTGGTAATCGACTGTACAATGTTAGTATGCCAGAAAGTAAGTAGACCACTTTCAGTCTGTTGTGAAAGAATGTTTAGGTCTAGGATACAATTACACTGGTTTGCAGATGGGTTATTCGTATATATTTCTGATTTTTATGCTCTTGGAATTATTAAAGAATCTGATGCCAATATTTTTTGTGCTGTCTGTCCATATATGTGTGGCAAATAAGTTTAACGTGAATGTTTGTGGATTCTACAAAGCTGAAACACCTTATTTGATCAGATCAATTGCCGTGCCAATGATTGTACAGTACATATGCATCCTACATACAAATACAATAAACACGTTTATTTTGTGGTAGATGTAGCCTATGGCAGTGTGATAACACTTAAGCAGAGGAGGACAGGAGGGGCCTACCTCCACTCTCACTGGCACCTTTACCCCGAGGAACATCCACCCAGACAGCAACAGGTATACCCTCCCCAAACAACTGCCAAATTCATATAAGTAAACCATCCTCTACTCTGAGGATCACCCACTTAGACAACAACAGGTAAATCATTTCTACCATGATGAACACCCACTCAAACAACAACAACAGGTAAATAGAAATAATGAAATAGGGTGGGGTGTCTGAAAATCTTCTTGAAAACCACTAAACCTAAACAAGAGAAAACTCGCATGGAAGCTTTCATATATAATAAAGATTAAGACTTAGTTTGTTCAAGAAATGATCCTCCGTATCAGGACTGGACCACATATTGGAGTAAATTTTTACCCAGGAGAAAGTAGGACAATTCTAAAGCATCCTCATGTTGTGTTTGTTCAAACCATGATCCACAGAGTTAGGGTGGGGTTACAATAAGTGTAAATTTCCACATAGGAATATGCAAGAAAATTCTTTAAAGTACTTCTCAAGTGCCACAAAGGTACAGTGTGTCAAACTAATATGTAAGTATTTTCATGTAGTGTAGATTCAAGTTTGTTCATACAGTGACCTTAAGGGTCATGTATCAACCATTGATGATACAAGGTAACTTAATGATAAAGAAAACGGTGAATCATAAATTCTTACGATCGTAATGATAAAAACTATTGCATTAACAGTTTAGAATTTCATTCGTTAAGGATATTGACATCATTGTCAATTATTGGAAATGCGAACAATCATATTTTTATGTCACAACTCACCTGAGTCACTCAGGTGACCTATTGCAATTTGTTGGCATCCATCGTCATCTGTTGTGCATTAACAATTGAACATTTTTAACTTTGTCTTCATGACTACCATTCCAATTTTTTTCAAATTTGGTATGAAGCATTGATGGGACAAGGGGGATGTAAATTGTAAATTTCAGGATTCCTGCATCCTCGGGGCCTTAGGGGCAAGGCAAAAACTGACAAATTTTCAAAAATCTTCTTTTCTACAACCTTATCTACAACCAAATCTTAAATCTACCAAAATTGTAAATTTCATGATCCCCAGGGTAGAGGTTCTGACTCAAGGCCAAGGCCAAACTTGGCTTTTAGTGTTTATGACATGTGCTAATGCTGAATAATAGAATTTAGCTTAGATTTGCATAGCAGGAAACACACAGGTGACTGATATGGCCTGTAGGCCTCTTGCCTTATTACAGAGCAACAATAGGGGTTTAAGCTTTACATAGGAACACATAATGTACTTTGAAACCTTTGGGGTACAATGTGTCAGATTTAACATCTTCATGTAGTGTAGAATGACAATTGACACTATGACCCTTGAGGCTAGGATACGGCCAGAATGGGGGTTTACAGATTTACATAAGACTATTTTGGAAAATTCTTTAAAAATACCATGAGGGTCATGTAGATTCACATTATAATTATGAAATACTTATATTATAGGTAACCACCTATGCACATAAGGACTTCAACAACGAATGGATAATCAAGATGGCCGACACAGAACCAGAGTCAGGTGATCCGGTTCAACTGGTTGTGTCTGGTGACCTGGTTAGACTGGAGCATAGAGAGTGAGAAGATTAAATTGTTTTCACTTTATGACACATTTTTTAAATAAATGAAAACAAGATCAATGTTAATATAGTGACCAGGAAATGATCTTCATGACAATTATTTCAAAGACCTAGATGATTATATAATTCTATGGATACTCGCATAACAATAAATCTGGTAGCCAGGGTCATTGGGCGAGTGGTTTGCTACAAAAATTGATGATCAAAGAATGGTTACATATAACAGACAGTGGTGTTTACATAGCAGACAGTAAATTATCTTTTGGATGAGGCATTTTAAAATATTTTAAAGATATTTTTCCTCTGATATCTCAGAACCAGAAGAAACCTTCACAGTCATGCGGAACCAGCCCCACTGAGTAAGAGACAGTTCCAGGTGGCTGGTTATGGAATGGTAAGTTACCTGTATTTATCAATTTTAAAAGCAGTTTTCAGACACCATAATACAAAAATATTTTTACAAATATTGATGTAAAGAGGGTTGTTTTTAATTTTGAAATGTTTCAGTTACAAATTAGTATTGTCATATGAATTAAAATTTGTGCACAGTTTTTTGAAAGAACTATTCCAAGTGCACATTACAATGTTCTTACCATTTGATAACTGAACAAAATTTTGGGAATATATAACACATGTGGTAGAGCAAAAATCATCTGGACGACCACAGGACATCACAAACCCGTCAATAATGAACAGGACATCACATACCTGTCAATAATTAACAGGACATCACATACCCGTCAATAATTAACAATAATTAACAGGACATCACGTACCCGTCAATAATTAACAGGACATCACATACCTGTCAATAATTAACAGTGAATCGTGGATTGCAATCTTCAGAAAACATACATGTATTTGTACAGAGATCGTAATGCTGCAGATTTGTCATATGCCAATCATAGTAGTAATATATTACAAAACTTTGAAATCTAGATCTTGATCCCATCCACATACAGAGTGATTATCATTCAAAGGAATTAAATTACACTTTGAGTATTTTTATTGTTGGCAAACTTCTTCATCCTCTAAAAAAGTCAACATTTTCAGCATGCCAAAATTACTTGATGTAAAGTATGGTACATAAATGTATGCTCTAGAAACATACTTAATCATTCTGTGAGTAATCTGAATATTGCCACCATTCATAATTTAGTTGTAAACATGAAGACCTACCAGTAGGTGATTCCATAAATGCAGTTTAAATTGATATGATTAAAATTATAGAAAAAAAATGTATATACAGATTGCATGTTTTTCAGACTGGAAGAGTCAAATGTTTGAATTTGCGTTAAAACAGTCAACATGTGTTACAATGTTTGACATGACTGTATACTTCCCCTTTCAGAATGGTACTGGAGATGCTAATGACATCTGGCTGGTAGAGGTGGTGGGGTCGCCTCCTGGAACTGTTATTCAGACAGCAAAGTCACGCCTGCGTTTTATACATTACCATGTCAGATGTGTTCTGCACTCCCATGACAAGAAACTTCCCAAATGGTAAGAGCCATCTTCCTTTTACATGTGTAGACACCATCAGAAAATAGAAAAACAACAATAGTCATGACATCAGACCAGTTCATTCTTGGAAGTTTTGTACATCATGCTTATTTTTAAAAATAAAATCGGAAAATGAAGTACAGGTGAATGTCAGTATCTCGAATATGGGTTATCTTAAATACCCTGCTTAATATGAAGTTGATCACAGTCCTGGCAGTATTTCCTATATAAATGTGTAACAGGAAGGGAGAAAAAATGCAATGGACCAGACTGGGGTTCAAATCCAAGCCCCCTGAATCTCTAGTCAGGTGCTCTACCAACCGAGCTATTTGGCCACCAGCGATCAAATTTGTCTTACCGCCACATTCCTCCCTCCTTAAATGTCTTCACACCTTAAAGACATCAACCTAGGATCTTTATCCCCTGGCAGGTATTATCACCTGTCAATTCCATGGGCTGGCCTATGGCACCAAATGTAACAAAGGGAAAAAATGCAGCAGACTTCACTGGATTCAAACCTGGCTGGGCCCCCTGAATATTTGGTCTGGTGTTCTACCAACTGAGCTATCAGTAGAGAGAGGAACAGACAGTAAAATGGCCTTTTTTATGATTCTCTCCTTTTTGTTTTCTACAGGATTGATTCTCTAACTACAATGCAATAGCTACATCCCATTCAAGCTTGGAAATCTATTGTAAATATGGGATCTGCGCAGCCATTGTATTTTAGATATATACAATGAAATAATTTTTAGATAAAAGAAACGAAAACATATTCTCTTTGACTTAATTGTAATTCATTTACTACTTTAATTTATTAATATTACTTGGATGAATGTGAGAAGACAACGTGACATGTTATGTATTGTGCAAGTGTTATGTTATGAAATTAAATCGGAAGAAAAGTTTGTATATTTCTATTTCCTTGCTATCTTGAAGTTTCATCAAAGATGGACCTCCTGGACTTCAAGCAGTCTATGCGAAAGTTTTTTGGACCACACAGGACATTCGGTCCTGTGTAATCAATGAACACACAGGACTGAACCAAATTTTGTCAGTCCGAAAAACCTAATGTAAAAACGTGAAACATGTGAAAATGCCTTGATCGGCCATTTTTCCAATCCATACATATTGAATCTTCTCACAGGTCATTTCAACTCATAGTCCTTATTCTTCTCTTGAGTAGGCCTAACAGCTTTTCTTTTACCAGGGATTGCTCCCGCATAATACTTTAGGCGGTCCTTCAGATGAGACCGCAAAAATCGAGGTCCCGTGTCACAGCAGATGTGGTACGATAAAGATCCCTCCCTGCTCAAAGGCCGTAAGCGCCGAGCATAGGCCTAAATTTTGCAGCCCTTCATCTCCATATGAGTGAAATATTCTCAAGAGGGATATTAAACAATATTCAATCAATCAACCACATCAAAATAGCAAAGCTCAAAACTGGCCGCTTAGACATCGGACATTCCGGTCCGGTGTAAAAAATGACGCATCGGACCTGAGGCACTGCACATCGGTCAGGTCCGATGTCTTTCGCATAGACTGTTCAAGCTATTGAAATTTGACTGTAGTTTTTGTCTATAACAGGGGATGGGAGCAGCTTGAAGCCACATGCAATCCAAATTTGAGAGAACCAAAGGCTGTGTGGAGTGTAGAGGAAGTGACTGATAATAGATGTACGAAGTTTTTATTATCTTGAAAATTAATTAAAAATCATCAGATGTTAAGAATGATCGGAATATCAACTTGAGCATGAGGCAAATTCATAGATGTGCATTAGCATGTAGATTGTCCACAAGAAACTTTTGATCCAATTCAAATGTGTCTCATGTTTTACACGTCATGATTAAAAATACCCAAAATATTGCATGCAGGTCATTGCACGAGATATTAACACACCCTGAATTAAGCTATCACCTCAGTATTTAATAGTTATTTCATATACAACTTGTATTTTGTCATTCAAAATGTATGTATACATGTACATGAATTTATGAAATTTTATTTTTAGTACCTAACGCCAGTTTTGAGATATATTCTCCCTCTTTTATGGAGAGATTTATGGAAAGCCATGCCGTCATGACACAGGTAAATCTAATAATGTCTTTATAAGTGCACACATACGTTTATTGGTTCCGATTATTTTTTAATGTGAAGTTAAAAACTCATAATGATATTTGAAATGTATAAAAACAGAATTAGTTTAAAGCTTATTTTCATCTGCCAGTCTTTCAGATTTGTGGTAATGCTTATTTTCAGGGAAACAGTGGACTTAAACCCAAAGAAGGTGAAATCACCTCCAGGCCATGGCAGTGGCCATTAGATTTCAGAGTATGTCAACCACATTGATATTATCTCTCATTAAGACACATAAAATTAATATCGAGATTCTCATCCCAGCCCACCCCTCTCAAAATGTCCTGCCCCATTGTTTTTTATTTTACTTTTAAAAAATGTTGAGCAAAGATATCCATGAAATAATTATTTAAAAATTTGGACTTGGTATTTCTATGGCTGCCTGACTATGACATTTTGTTATGTCATGGTAATCAATATATTTTTAGGTCACCTGAGTGATTAAGTGACTATCACAATTGGTCTGCATCCATCGTCATCTGTTGTGCGTTGACAATTGAAGATTTTTAACTTCTTACTAACTACCATTCCATTTTTTTTTTCGAATTTGGTATGAAGCATCTTTGGGACAAGGGGGACATGAATTGTAAATTTAAGGGCTTTGGTTCAAAAGAGTCATATATTGTTATGAAAGATAACATAATTATTATATTATGTACAGTATTTCATCAGTATGCGCACTTTTGGAGGTATTTGTGTTTTTTAAAAGAACACATCTTGTTTTATAATGCTACAGAATATTAGAATTTAGCTTAGATACACACAGGAGAAAGAAGTTGAGCAATCAGTCAAGTGATTGCATAAAACTGATTTAACAGAGATGCCACCAAATGTGAAAGTATGTGATGCCACGCCATATCCTGTGTTTGGAACTTTATTGAATTTGTGTGTGGTAGATGATGGTGAATATTGAATTGCGTGATGTCTAGCAAAACAATAAAAGTGACTGATGCTTTGTGGTACATTGATGGTAATCATGACTTGTTAGCAGATAGGGCATGTCCTGTTCGTGCACCACTTTTACATTTAAAAATCACTATCACCTAGAAAAGTGCAAATGATAAAAATAGGTTGACTGTTCTGTGTTACATGAAAATATACTTCAAAACCACTCAACAACAATTATACTGCAACTAAAAATAATAATACAGAGATCTAGAGCAATTGGTGTAAAAAGAATGTGAAAGAATAAAAAATAAAATCCACCAATCCACTCCATTTTTTTTTTCAAATCAGGATGAGAATCTAGAAATTAATTTTATGTGGCCTTCTTGTGTCATCTATGATACAAAGCAGAATCCAAGTAATTTCTTTTATATGTCTATAGATTTTTCAAGAGATGTACTATGAAGACAACACATTATTTATCATACACATATAATGTTAGTGTAGGTAAGCGATGTCCGACATCATATGAATGTTAAAAGTGTAATAAGACTTATTATCTCAAGAAAATGTAATGATTGAGTAGAAAAGTGCCAGTATGTTGTACTATGAATTTAAATAGCTGGTTACAAACAATTGCAGGGGCAGATTTTCTCGGGGAAAGACCACAGGATATACCTGTTGGGAAATCCTGTCATCTTTTGGGGATGTTTGGTGGCCCATGTGCTGTTTGCTATCTACTTTTTGGCCCATTCAGTAAAGGTACAGAGAGGACACATTGAAAACAAAGTCTGGAGAGGTAATTACTACTTTCAGTTTATCTGGAAACATGGGATTTTCTTTCTGAATGTATACATATACTGTGATCCAATGCACAATTGCATATGAAAAATATCAGCAATATTTGCAAGCACCCCTTTTCTCACAAACACAATTATTGCAAATTGTTCACATGGTGTATCAGTGTAGAGCTTAGTGTGGCATATTACTGTGCTACTGTATTCTATTGGTGAATCTTAAATAAATAAAAATACCAATTACAAATAAAAGTGTGTTTATGCGAAATAGTGATTATAGCTCTCCAGGTAAGGGCCTATTACATGGACGTGCAGTAATGCTGAATGGACGTGTTTTGGTCATATATACAGATTTCATTTATATATACACTGTACATGTACACAGTCCACGAAACCTGCCAGTTTCACAAAAAGAGGGGGAGGGGTAGTGTACTTTATATCCTAGAAGATTTTTCCTTGTTTTTGGTGTATCTAAAAAAAGATCTCTTGTCTGCGGCCTATGTCCCAGGAGGAGTAGCAGGCATAAGTAAGTAAATAGAGAAAATACATTTGCCAAGAATTGCACTACAAGCAGTAAGTTTGCTATCCCACAAAAGAAAAGATACAGTTACACAATAGGTGTGTGCCCCTTGCATTCTATTCAATTGGGTGAAGGTTGGTATGACTTCTTGTGAAAGATTTGCTCCTCTTTCTGTAAAGACCTTGTTTCCATTATTTTTGTCATGTCTTAGTGTTGAAAATTCATTTGTAACATCTTTACAAAATGCATGTGTTTGGCATAACAAAAATCTTGCAGTGAAGATCAGGTACTTACACGGTATATCAGTGTTGTTTTTTAATGTAGATGGGTGATTTTAAATACAAGTGAATGTTAGTAATGTCAGGCATCTGTGGTAAAAGACATTGTACATTTGCTTCCAGAGCACAAGAAGACCATGTTCACTGCCTGCTGGTGGCTTCTGCTAGGCTGGGCCTTGCATTATCTCCCCTTCTGGCCAATGACTCGAGTACTATATTTTCATCACTACTTTCCAGCCTTTCTCTTCAGTGCAATGTTAACAGGTACAGCAAATGCATGTCTATCAGTGTACGTGAGTATGTGAGTGTCACTATTTGAAAAATACCATTTATGAGTACATGTATACATGTAGATGGTATATACATGTACATGGAAAAATAATTTTAAAAATTATGCCAATAAAGAAGAAAACTATTTTTACTAAAAGAGTCTTACTTTCCACTTCTATCGCATCTATATCTACTTATGTCCAGTGGATGAATGTTTTTCATCATTAAAACTGGTCTGTTTTCTAGGAGTGGTTCTGATGAATGTTTTTCGTTAAAACTGGTCTGTTTTTTAGGGGTGGTTCTGGACCACACTGTGATTCTGCTGATGACTATGGTACCGGAGAGTGTATCTGGGACTTTATTCCATACTGTGGTGGGAGGCCTGATATCAGGACTTATATTGAGGTATATGTACATTTTGATAAATAAACAGCTATTTTTAGGTCACTCGGATTACCTATTGAGATTTGTAATCATCCATCGTCATGCATTAAAACATCTGATCATAATTATTTTTTTCTCTGGAAGTACATAGCCAATTTTCATCAAATTTAATAGGATCATCTTTTGGGTATGAGGAATTAATTTCATGGACATTGCAGCCCTGGGACCTGAGGGGTGGGGTCAAACCCGTAATCAAAAGTATTGAATAGCACTAAGTGTGTGAATTCTGGCATTTACATGAAATATGATGCATATAGTGAATATGCAATATTTTTTTGAAATTCTTTTTAAAGTCTTGAACACAGAACAACTAAACTGAGCATTTAGCACAGAGTTCATATATAGTTATCATGGTTTGAAGGCATCTACTGAAACTGCAAGTTCTGGTCCCTGGGTCAAAAGTTCAACCCTCAGGATAGGGCTATATGGATCATCTAGTGAATTAAAACCTATTGAATAATTTAAGAATTTTTTAAAGAATTTTCTGCTTTATTCCTGAACATATATCAAATAAATGAAATTCATAGTTATAGTCCCTATATATATATATATATATATATATATATGTGTGTGTGTGCCAGGTTTTTGTGTGATTTTTAAGTGACTGTTTAGACTATACTCTGTTAGTCAGAGAGTCATTTGTTAGTTAAGCTTTGAGCTGAAACCCACGGATATACCCAGTGCTCATCATTTGGTTTGTGGTAACTTTGGTGAAGTAAATTATCATTTTTTTTGTCATATGAAAATATGAATATGAGTGTTATATAGAGTAGGTCTTTACCCATAGCCAGGTTCCTCCACAGAAATCTTACCCTTGGGTCAGATTTCCACTTGGGGGAAATCATTCTGTCCTTTTAAGCTTTTCTGATCACCTGTTGTTCGTCTGTCTAACTTTTTACATTTTCAACCACTGGGCCAATTTCAATCAAACTTGGCAAAAAGCATCCTTTGGTGAAGGGCTTTCAATTTTGAACAAATGAAGGGTCATACCCCCTTCAAAGAGGAGATAATCACAAAAATGTAAAAATAGGGTGGGGTCATTTAAAAATCTTTTTCTCAAAAAAACCACAGGGCCAGAAGAGTTGAAATTTACATTAAAGTGTAACAGACTTGTGTTGATAATTCCAACAATGCTGTTGGTTCGATTTCCACAAGATGGTCTCCTTATTATGGATCAATAGAAATAAGAAAACCCTGTAACAGATAACAAATATTAGATATTTGACTGAAATTATGACTATAGATACTATCATCAAAGGGAAATAATTCAGTTACATGAAATTTACAAATTGAAGTCTCCAACTTCTTTAATCAATAGATATTTATCATAAAATATTTACAATAATTATCCTTATACATATATGAACATGATTAATTATTGCAATACATAAAATCACAACATGCATACCGTTCAATGGGAATGATTCATGAAACTCAAAGTATGCATGAAAATACACTGACAGGCTGATATCTACAAGTCAATAATCAACAACTTTGTAGATATCTACTAGGCATAAAATGAAATGTTTACTTTAAAAAAAATGTGAAACAGTGAGACATCATGCATTAACTATTTACACTCAACTTTATATTCAAAGTCTCATTCATACTATTAATCATTTACTCCAGGAAAAGTGATTCAAGGAATTAAGTGCATAATTACAGGTTTAACATTTAATAGAGAATTTAGATAATATATTAAACATTAGTATCAAAGAATTACTTACCATGCAAATGAAAATTACTGTCACAGTCTAAGGTCTGAATACTAGTCACCAAAAACTCAAAAAACTGTCCACTTTCAGAAGCTAGATAAGGTATGAACCAAAAACACAAAAGAACTCGGAGAGCTTTTGGTGGGAAACACAAGAACCAACCAAAAAGCATAAGATAAAATAAAACACCAATGAAATTAAAAGATACAAAATAACTATGAACTGAATATAATTAGAGCCCTGAGGCTAACTCTGGATATTTCTAGCAAATGACCATTTAAAAATCAATACACTAAACTACAGGTTGGTTGAATAAATCTGTAATTCATCTGTAGAAGTGTAATGCAAATAACAATAAATATATATGTATATATGCAGTATTAATTTTTTCAATAAATTCACATGCAATATGCATTGCTACAATATATGCATATGTGCATAATATATAAAACATGAGTTTGTCACAAAAGCTTCCTGACATAGTGGAGATTCAAGTTCGTAAAAATCACGGCCCTGGGGGTAGGTTGGGGCCACAATAGGGATCAAAGTTTTACATTCGAATATATAAGGAAAATCTTTAAATATGGGCCAAGGTGACTCAGGTAAGCAATGTGGCCCATGGGCCTCTTGTCGGGGAAACCCTACTTTGAAGCCTATTTTCCATTGGGGAAAATCCTACTCAACAACATTGAGTAGAGAATTATAAATGTATTTATGTTTGGTATATTTTTTTAGACACATCAGGGCCACGTCATACAAAAGAACTTAGCACTAAGTCCAAAGAGTCTCTATTATACTATGATACCAGTTTGCTCAGATTGTGTCAAAACATTGTGATTTTAATGTGAACAAGAATTTACTTTATGTAATTCATATTTATAAATATAATCTCAAACATTAATTTTTAGAAGCAGAACAGTCTTCACGAAAACTCAGTGGTCTGAAGACCGAGGCCAGTGAATTTTACGGTCGGGTCAGTGAAAATAAAAAATCAGGAATTCCGATGGGCTTGTAGACTTTTTGTAAGTCACATTAAATTTCACTGTGGGCCAGTAAATTAAGACAGTTCACTGATCCGACTGTCCAGCAAGTTTTAAATGTTTTCGTGAAGACTGCTCTGCAACAATTTTAGTCTTAGTTGTAAGTTCTTTTGTAAAACATGGCCTAGGCCTGTAGCAAGGATTTTGAGGGTGAGTTGGGGGTATTCTGACAAACAAAAATCTGTTTAAAACATAGACCCCCGCCCACTTTTTGATCCTACGTTAATCATATGTTCAAAATTTCATATGTTGCACATATGTTAAACAAGAATTTTTCACCTTGCGTTAATCATATGTTTGAAGTTTGCAGTATGGTCAACATAAGTTTCAAACATATGTTAAACATGTTCAAAACATGTTCACCATCATCGTCGGAAACCCACGGTTGATTATGCTTCGTTCCTCTCTCCATCTGATGGAGAGAGGAACGAAGCGTAATCAACCGTGGGTTTCCGACGATGGTTCACCATAAGATGATAAAATCGTATATTTAACATATTTTAAACATATGAATATCCAATGATATGTTAAACATATTTGCAATTTTACCTATGTATTATTTAGTCTCAGGAACTTTCAATTTCAAAGAAATTAACCTTTTCTACACATTTTGTGGATTTACTCATTAGAATGTGTTTGCTATGTACCCAATGCATTTCATTAATAGGCTGCTTCTTTGATTTTAAAGTTTCTACCTATTTTCTCCCTTGACCTATGGTATGGATGGACCAATGGCTTTAGAGGAAGGTAGCAAAATGGCAGGATTAAAGTGGCTGAACTCATGGGACATATAACAGACTGAAAACAAAAGTATTGGTGTTATATCAAAACTTATCACATGTCTTAAGATTACATTCAAAAGAACCTACATGTATTTTGATATTTTTATAAACATTTTTGTATATTGTTTTTTGAATATTTCAAGCAAAGCATTCCAAGAGTTCTATGTATTTTGAGTGTGCTAATTAATATTGTATAGACTTATTTTCACTGCAATTTAAATTTCTCTACATCTACTATAGGCCAAATCCATGATGTAAAACTGCAGTAACAGTGATTGGGAAGGCCATGCGCCCTGTGCCATAGTCCCATTCAGGTGAAAATTGGCGCATTAAATTATCTAATCCATGCGCCAAAGTGCGCATTCATTATTGATTGTAACTTGCGTTGTTTTTTTTTCTAGAATGAATTGGGTACGACTTACTTATTTTTGTACTTTCATTTTTAATTCCTATGTATTCTGATACACCGAATCTCATTGGTTGAAGCAATACAAATCAAAATAGATAACCAATAAACTATTTCCTCTTACATCACATCTCATCACGTCTTCTCATGCTTATACTTTAGCGTTTAAGTTTCGGAAGTCCAAGGACAGATATAGAAACGACAGAAAATGAAAAAAAAAAAACCCAAATAATGGAAAAAAACCAAAAAACAAAAACAAAAAAATAAAAAACCACGAGAGACCATCTTCAAATACTAATTCCGGTAAAAGCAATGATACCATTGAGAAGGGGACATTGAAACAAAGTAGAAACATTTTCAAGAGCGGCGGAAAAGATCGCGGTCATGGTTCAATGTTTCAATTAAAACAATAACGTTCCACTGCACATTTGCTATTTATTGAAAATGGTCATTCAAAATATGTTGATGGCCCATTAAATCTGAACTTGAACCGATGGGCCATAGTCCCATAGGCCATTTTGGCCTTCCCAATCACTGCAGTAAATATAACCCAGCCATAACATCTATACACAATGGACATGAAACCCATGTAAAGAACCAGAGCAAACGTAAAGCTGTATACTAATCTAAATCACATTTTATTTGTCAGAACGTTATTTACATGTAATTTCATGAGACTATCTATTCGTGAAAATTTAGTTCTTGCAAATTAACTCTTACACTTAGAAGATTTAAAGCAGGAAATAGTGCGATGAAAATTATGTCTCGTGGATAAATACATCATTGTATCCATATTGAAAATAAGGCCTGGCAAAATGAAAATTATCTATAGTATAAATCACTTTGGATTTGCTTTTTTCTCTATTTTCATTCCAGATATATATGTTTTTTTTATATAATTGTTGTACGAGGAATGATCAATAAGCTAAGACTTGAAGTACATGTATATGACAAAATCCATGTGCAAGTTTCCAAGATTTTACACTTGTTTAAGCAATACGTAGTTTACAATTTGTGCAAATGCTGTTTAAGTTGACTTAAAACTTGCAGTTTTTACAGCTTTATTCTATGAAAATGTTGATCAATTATCAATTTATTTTGAAAATATAAGTGTAGTACATGTTATAGCTGTTTGACTGCATTTGTGCCATGGCAAATATTTATAAATTTATTTATTTTTGTATTTTTATATGGTTGTGTGGTGCTTTTTAGCTCCAAGGTAATCTCCATTTTGTGCAACTAGTAATATTTATGCAATAATCACATGCATTAATGACTTTTAGCAAGCACCACTTTAAGTCAATGCATTCCACTCACCTCAAGTGAAAAAATGTATTAAGTACAGCATCCCCCCCCCCACCCCCCAGGTTTTACGAACGCAAAAAATCAAACTTTCATCATAGGTGGAAGAACTCTTTTTTTTTAAAATAAATTTTATTTCATTACAATGCCTTTTAGACCCTAATAAGGAAAATCCTTTGACTCCATTGACAGCATCTTCACAAGTCAAGGGTTATTGATTCATTACCTCACACTAACAAATCAATAACCCTTGACTTGTGAAGATGCATTGACAGTGTTTGGTACAGATACAAGTTGTATTTCATGCTGAAAACATTCTTGATGTCTGTGATTATCTATCCAAGAAATACTTTAACCATATTAATCTGGACTTTTAATAAAGCAAAAAAGTGATGAGATTTACGGAAGGGTTTGTAAATGGATTTTTTTTTTAAATGCAGGACTAATTGTACTAATAACAAATAATATGTGTCCTCAAATATTTCAAGCTTTGTACACTTTGATTTTAAGCTTAAGATCAACACAGCTTGCATACCAAAGATTTGTGGTTAGTACAGTAAAACTTATTTTAATAACATTAATATTGCTATTTTTTAAAGAATGGTTTTCATTTTCTAGAGCAAGCATTGTAGGTCATCAGATTTACTCATGTGAATCTTTACCCCTGTGCGGCTTAAAGAAAAACTTATAAATATTCATGGTTATGAAGTGCATGGAGCCTTTTACCAAAAGTGGAATTTTCTACCCCTGGGCCAGAGATCAAATGTGTATACAATGAAAATGCATTTTTAAGATATTTTAAAGTCTTCTTGCTTCTGGGAATTGGTGAAGAAATATTGTGTGCATGGTTATAAAAAGCAAAAACAAGAGAAACCTAATAAAACTGTTAGATAACAGCTTTTAGTGTAAAGAAGTAAGTAAGGAAATATTATTGTCTTGCAAGACAATAATTATTACTGAAATATATAATAAAGAACGATTTTCATTGACTTAAATTTTTGGTGACAAAATATTGTATGTACTGTTGTGAAGTGTGAAGACTTCTACCAAAAACATGGAGTTCATGACCTCAGGATTGTTTACTTATGTTTCAGAGAGTGGCAATCATAAAGTAAAAAATGTACACGATTTTTTTAAAAAAAAACTGTTTTCTTGGACATTGAAAAATCTGAATCTTGAATGTTAAAAATATTTAATTTTCATGTTTAAAAATAATAAAACATCTTGTGTAATTGAGGAGTCATTGCATGTTACTCAGGTGACTACTAAGATCGACCCATGGATGTCTTGATTAAATATCATTGAACTACAGGAATTTGCTGCCTAGACTTATTGTAAACATAGATGTATTAGATTTTGAAAACTTTGCTTGCATTAGAATCTCGGAGTACATGTATCAAATACATGTGCCAGTTACTCACACTCTGGTTCCGGAACATTGAGTTCTTACTTTAAATCACTTTTAATTTGTTTATTCTCATGTAAATTTGTGAAATTGTCTGGATGCAAAAAATCAGGTTTCTATACACAGATTTGTATATATATGTTGTAAAAACAAAACAAATGTTCACAAAAACTATATCTGAGTAATAAATCACTAATAAATCTGACATGGCAAGATTGTGGAAATGAAGTCTCACAAAAAGAGATTTTCAGTTCTGATCTTCTACCTTTGCAATGGAAATTATAGAGGATTATACTACGCAAAGAGTGCTTACAGCCTGGTGCATTGTCATGAATCTGAACCAAGGTCAACAGTACATGTAGTCAAAGTGGGAAATATTTGTTACGCCTAACTTTGCAAAGGAGAGACGTTAGCTCATGTTTGCATATCACAAAGGTCATTTGGTCAAGGTCAGTGGCAAAAAGAAAAGAGGATATAATTGTGTGACACTATAACATTGTAATGGGAAGACATTACGGTAGATTCGTAAATAGATGCAAGGAATTGATTATCGCTTAATTTAGTGAAAAGCATCATTTGCGAAATAAAATTGCTCACTTTTATTTTTATATTGATGAAAAACTTGTAAAAACAAATCAACAATCCAAGCATGTTCTCGCGATTTGCCATATCTGTGAGTAATTTCACAATATTTAGTATTCTGGTAGAATAAGGAATCTACAGTAGATGCCCATATCAGCATAAAGGTTGATTATAGCCAGGTGGTGTGTCATAACCCTGAACCAAGGTCATTTACACAAAGTGAAGGTCACTAGGAGAAAAAGTTACATATGTTCAAATTGGATAAGTCTTACTGAATGTATCAGTGCTATTAGGACAGCTCTAGTTCTTGTGTATTTATGTTAAATGTTCGGCATTCTTATTAGCTTTGGGTTTAATCCCCAGCAGAAACACAATATCATTTCTGTATGTGGTACATCGTAATAATCACGTTTATAACAGTTATACAATTGTATTAAATAAACTTCCATTGGATTTTCGATCAGTTTTTAGTGCTCTCATGTAATCTCCTGTGTATATTGTCTCTGTATGATATACTTATCAATTGTTAAAACTATTTACAAAATATTTAGCAAATAATTGAAATCTAGTCAAGATTTGTCTCTTACATATATTTAGTACACATATTTCAAAGAAACAATGCAACAACAGGTTGTTCAAAATTGTGTATGTACATGTATAAAATATTTGCACTTGACTACATTAATTTAATTGCCATGTTTTATAGTCTTACACAAATTGTAAGACCAATTGAAGTTTGTTACAAACATGAAATTACATGTTTTTCTTACTTTACATTTATTTTAATTTAATATGTATTATAGGATTAAACATTCTTTTTGAAGAATTTATCGATGTGTAAACTCCAGACATTTTACTCACAAACTGAATAAAAGTGCAAAGCACTTTTATGTTAAGTTTGTGAGTAAAATGGCCGGAATTTACACATCGATAAATTCTTCAAAAAGAATGTTTGATTCTTATAATTCCAATTCATCCACTTCATTAACAATTGCAAAAATTTGAATAGTTTCCCCGCACTATGTTATTTGTTTTCAGGCGTGTATGAATACATCGCGTTTTCGGATTTATTGATGTATATATAAACTCTTGTTCAGCTTTATTTTTGTCCAATCAAAACACTTGTAATAAATAACATTGGAATTATACATGTATAAGGGTACCATATATTATTGGATAGTTTTGTAGCTTCTAATTAATCTCACTGTGTACTTAATTTAATAAATTTTTTAGAAGTGTTTAGTTTGTTTAAGGTACTTGTCTTGGCATGAGCATTTGAATGAAATAATTTTGACTCAAAATCACTCCAATGATGGCCTACATTTTGTAGTTACTCACATTACAATGGAAGTTGGATGCACGTTTATGGTTGCGGAAGCTTCATGTAATTTATAGTATCAATAAACAATTTATTGTTTCATTTACATTAAAATCTTTATTATGCTGAGTTTTAACAGGTTGTATGAGTTTTAACAGGTTGTATTACAGAATACATCTCTTTAGCTTTGGAGAACACTTCTAAAACAATATATGGCAATATTGAAAAGGATCAACTTTTCATTGAGAATGTCTGTAGGGATAGTGATAAATATAGGTTATCTACTAGTCAGAGGCAACCATAATAAATTTGATCTCTCAAGATACTCACTCAAGCAGACATTTCCAAATAACCAGCCATTTCTGTCATGACCTTAAACCTTATGAACTGAAAACCAAAGGGGATCATCTACTCTTTTGGGGGCACCAATGTATCGTCTACTCTTTTGGGGCACCAGTGTACTAAGTTCGATTTCTGTCAAGAAAATAGTTGTCAAGATATTGAATGTGCAATATTTTATGTTCAGTTTGACCCTTGGATTTCAAAATCAATATGGGTCATCTACTCCTTAGTACCAGTATACCGATGTTAATCTGTGAAGCAGTGTTCTCACAATATTGAGCAAAAAAGATCTTACTATGTCCAATTTAATCATTGACCTTGTGAGCTGTAGGGTGAGAAGAGGTATGATGGGGTGTTGCTGTTGAATTTTTAACTTGCAGGTAATTGCACACGAAATCAGCAAAAGTCTTTGAATACAATGTAAAAATTGCATCACCGGCAATCATAAAGTGACATTTCAAAGTGTTCAATTTACCTATATTATCTTACGTGTTTTTTTTTACAGCGTTTTTTTTTTTACAGTGTTAGGACTTACAAACTATCAATGAGGTTAGTTGTATTCATTTGCATGTTTAGTCGTTTTGGAGTGATTCTGCAATTTTCTGCTACATTATGAGTATATGGGAGGCATTCTAACTGTGGTGAGGGCCTGTCCCGAGACGCAGATCATTCTAACAAGGTATCAGATAGATAAGCCAAAGATTGAAAAGTCCTACCCTCTCTACATATAAATTTATATTAAGAGGGGGTAGGATTTTTCAATCTTTGGCTTTATTGAGCGACTTATTGATAGAAATTCAGGTGCCAGTGCAATCTGGTTAATTTTCTTCATTTAGGCCTAATGGGGCCACTGTGACCTATGTTTGATTCATATCTATATATCCAAAATGCATCAACAGTTCCAGTTTGATGGTCCTATGCCTCACAGTGTGAAAGATACATTGTACGACTTGGACACGATTTGAGTATGTAAACCATAAAATTTCAGTAGAAGGCTATTTTTGATTCAAAACACATGCTGCCTCCAACTACATCATTTGACCAAGTTTGATGGTCCTAGACCTCACAGTGTGAAAGATATGACCCAGACACGAAAAAAGTCAACAGACTAATGGGGAAATCTTGCATCATAATGTGGCCCATCAAAAGACAGGGATATCAAATTCAACAGAAAGATTACACTGGAGATATTAATAAGAATATACATGTAGTAATATGTTCAGTTCAACCCCCATGCCTACTCTAATCACATAACTGTGACATTGTTTACTATTCAAATGGTGAAATGATGACTGGCAGAGTGTGAATTAGCATATTTACAAGAATTATCCCTATTATCTCCCCTTTGAAGGGGGCATGGCCCTTCATTTGAACAAACTTGAAAGCTCTTCACCCAAGGATGCTTTTGGCGAAGTTTGGTTATAATTGGCCCAGTGGTTCTGGAGAAGAAGTTGAAAATGTAAAAAGTTTACGGACGGACAGACAGCCGACGGACTATTGGCAATCAGAACTTTCAGCTCAGCTGAGCTAAAAGACGTGTAGAGTTTATTTACAGACAGATGGACAGATAATAGATGGCCAGAAAAGATCACTTATTAATAAGCTTAATATAGCTCCTGTGAGCTAAAAATGGGGAGGGGTTGGTGTACAATTTGTAGGTTTGTGAACTTTTGAAGGTATTCTATTCACTTTTGTCATTGCTCAAAGGTGAGTAAATGATATAAGTACCAGTTACGAAATTTTTAACAATTTCAAATTTCCATGTGCTCATTTGCACATGTACTGGTAATATCAGGGTAAATGCAGAAACTAACTACACTTTGGTAGTCAAAAATGTTGATGAAAAGAATTGCTAATATGTTTACAAAGAAGTCAAGGACATTAAAGGAAGGTTGTCATATTTACAATTACATACTCTGGTAGATCATGACCCAACAATGCAAGTGATGAAATCACACACAAGATGCACGAATAAAAGTGGGGACTACAATTATTGTACATTTATATTCTTTTTACACTTACTATGAAATATCCTGGATTGGCACCGAAGTCAGATATAGTACATTTTGTGTGTTCATATTACTGACTTCATGAATCAGGGATCACAACATCCTGTGTGCCCCTTATGTTCAGGAGGAAATCACCCTCACAGAACTATGAAAATTTTAAGTCAATTCATCACTCAAAGTTCAGATTTCTTCTGGCCAATGTTTTTGTACCAAAATGTTTTGAAGCTTATGTTTTAAATGTAGAAAATGGATGAATGAGAAGTTTTAATGAACAGTATATCTTTAGCTGTACCTGGTATTCAGGTAGGTGGCAATCTTCAGTGCTGATGCTATGTGGACTTGGATAAGTTGACATTAGTACATAATAATTCTATAATAAGTGAAAGCAGACCCCAGCTGGAAGTTCTAGTAATTTAATATGATAGACATGTATCCCATCCACAAGGGCTCATGCTTCATTGGATTTTTAGGAGTGTTATAAATGTAGATACAATTGGTCCAATCAATTGACAGAGAAATCATTAATTTTTGCATAAAAACCTTATTTGCTCATGAAATTTAATATTTTAAACAAGAGATGTTTGTAAAACACATATGCCCCCCATGGTGCAAAATTGAAAAGGGTTATACACACACACACCATTTAATTAAGAGTAGTATCATCAATTCAAAATATTGAGCAGAATATCTTCCTATATCAAGAGTGGATTGACCATGTGACCTAAAAATCAATAGGGGTCATCAACTCCTGAAGATGTACCAGTGTACCAAGTTTGATGTCTGTCAAGCAAAGGGTTCTCAAGATATTGAAGGGACAGTATATTCCTATGTCCAGTTTGACCCTTGACCTCAAATTCATTAGTAGTCATCTTCTCCTGATGATGTACTAGCGTACCAAGTTTGATGTCTGTCAAGCAAAGGGTTCTCAAGATATTGAACAGACAGTATATTCCTATGTCCAGTTTGACCCTTGACCTTTAATTCAATAGGGGTCATCTTTTCCTGAAGATGTACCAGTGTACCAAGTTTGAAGTCTGTCAAGCAAAGGGTTCTCAAGATATTGACCGGACAGTATATTCCTATGTCCAGTTTGACCCTTGACCATGTGATCTCAAAATCAATAGGTGTTATCTTCTCCTAATGATGTACCAGTGTACCAAGTCTGATGTCTGTCAAGCAAAGGGTTCTCAAGATATTGAGCGGACAGTATATTCTTATGTCCAGAGTAGATTGACCCTTGACCTTTTGACCTGAAAAACAATAGGGGTCCTCTTCTTTTTATAACCAACCCACATATGAAATATCATTACAATCAAGTGAATGGTTCTCAAGATATTAAGCGGACAACTCATGGTCTACCACATGGGGTTAAGACCAGCAGTTTGACCTTGACCTTTGACCACATGACCTGAAAATCCATAGGTATCATCTACTCTCTAAGGAAAGCCTCTGTTTCAATTTTGGCTATTATCAAGCAAAGGGGTCAAAAAATATGAGCAGACAACACATGGGCTTAATACCAGAGGTTTGACCTTGACCATGTGACCTGAAGGTCAATAGGGATCATCTACTCTCCAAGGGCAACCCTTGTACCAAGTTTGGTAGTTATCATGCATAGGGGTCAAAAGTTATTGAGTGGACAACACATGGTCTACCACATGGGGTAAAGACCAGCAGTTTGACCTTGACCTTTGACCATGTGACCTGAAAATCATTAAGGATCATCTACTCTCCAGGGGCAACCCCTGTACCAAGTTTGGCTGTTATCAAACAAAGGGGTCGAAAGATATTGAGCGGACAACACATGGTCTACAGACAGACCGACTGACCGACAGTTGCAAAACAATATGCCCCCTCTTTTTCAAAGGGGGGCATAAAAATAACAATAATCTAAAGCATTAAAAAGAAGCACACTTTTATACTCCAATTGATACATGGTTGAAATTTTGAAATGCAAAACTGTATTTTGAATTCACACTAATTATGCAAATTCGTAAAAAAAAAAAAAAAATTCATTCACAATTTCTTATATCTATATTCACACATTCATTCTCACAAAACAATCGTTTGTATTATGATCAAGATTTCGTTTTCTTTGTATTCATCAAGGTACACCAAGTCTGTATAATCTGAATGATTTTCAATACAGTTTACATGCACAATGAAATCACAGATCACCATTACATGATTACTCCACCTATTTTCACTTTTCTTCTTTAATAGCATGTTTAATGTACGCTTCATCCACCAATGCACCTTTGCTATCAAGTTGTTCTTTTCCAAATTTTCTTTTTTAATGATGCATCTGATCAAAGCCATATTGTTTCTCAATCGGAATCATCCAGTTGAACACTGCCGTCGGTAAATAACACTTCATTATTTTTTATAGCTTCAGCTGTCCTTAAATATCTGTTATAATCATTGTAAGCAAAGTACATCCTGTAAAAAAAGAAAAACAATTACAGACAATTGGATACTGCATACTGCAAATCATTGTCATCGAAACCCATGGGTTTCTCTTCATTACACTGCATTCAATGAGTGCAGTGTAATGGAGAGAAAACCCACGGATTCTGACAATAACTGCAATTCCTTCATTTAAATAATGTTGTTTTACTAGTCTGAAAATCTGTCACATATCAGATTGGCATGCAAAATTCTACAGCAACTCAGAATCAGATTGATAACCTGAAAATGTTCTATACCTCCTTATATTCTTGTCATATACATGTATATAGTTACCTTTTTAACTTCATCAAAGACTTATTGTAATATGGTGATTACAATTCATGCATTCTTAAATTTGTTGACAAGTTCATAAAATTTTTGAAACATTTATAAATGACTGCTTAAATCTAAAGAAAGAAAATATATCACATGTATGCAAAAATTACTGCATGCAATATACATTCAACTAAATTTAAAAAATGCAAAAAAGTAACCCGCATGTGACAAATAAAATATGATAATATAAAATAAGCTCTCAGACCTAATATCAGATGAAAATCCCCGCCTCAAAATTGCTATATACTGAATATATTCAATATTTGGCTTTAAAACAAAGACTGATTATCTCTTTGGGGCAAAAGAATGTGGCTATATCATATAATATACCAGTATTTAAATTGAGGTTTGGGTGATGGGTAGATACAGGAATCCTAACCAACCTGAGGGTATATCCGATCTGTCTGTCCCACTTTGTTCAAAATGTTTGCTTGGGTCATTAGTTTGTAATGGTAAGAACATTAGAAGCTTTCACTTGGAAGAGACTGGAGACTAAACAGTGTATTATGAGTTTATGACCAATAAGCATAGTTATTTCTTCAAGGTCATTAGTGAATTTTTACCATAATTTTTTGTCTAGAGGATTGTTTCTGACTTGGTAGTGTGACATGACCTTGAACAAAGGTCCTTTTGCCAAGGTCAATGGTAAAAAAAGCAAGAGACATTTTTATTCAACCCTGGTTTTAATACATGTACTATTTCACTAAATATGTTTAATCAGTAAGGGTACCATCTGATAATTCTTTGGTGATAATATTCATTTTATAACAAATCAGAATCTAAAAAGCTCATACATGGATTTTCAACATAAAATACCTGTTGATGTCTAGTTTCTGTAACCTTGGTATGATAATATCAAGTAAACAGTATTAAAGAAAATTAATCTTTTAACAAGAAAAATGTGCATCAAATTATAAAGAAAACTCACGTGGTTCCAACATAAGTACTCAAAGATGTGAACATCCCAACAATTACGCCTCTACGCAAATTACCTAAAATATATCAAGTTCTCTTTACAAATACAAATATTTATTGGCACAAACACAATTACAATAATTGGCAAAGGCCCATTGAACATCAATACATAATGTTTACATAATTTTTATGTAGTCGAAAGTAATTGACTTCTGTATTCAAAACAGTCTCTAATAAATTTCACAGTAATTTTTAACACTTTATGTATATCACTCTTAAAATATATTTGTAACATGTATCTTTCATTGTCAAGAGTAATATTTTTCTGTGTTTAACATGTGGCTACTGTAGTAAATAAAGCAGTAAATATTTGATATATTGTATGATGACAAGATTTTGATGAATAAGAATAACCGTTCTCATGTAAGTAATGTATTCGCTTCATTATTTACTTACTTGTTAAGAGAAAAAATCCCATTGATGTTGATAACAATGCTATTGTGGAATTCCTTAGGGACATCTTTAAATATGGAATTGTATTTGCATCGTATCCAAACAAGACTATTCGCTTTCTCTGAAAGCATAGAAATCTGAATGATCAGCTTTTATAATGTTCGATAAATTTACATAGAATACATATCCATTTAAACAGAAATAACTGAAGAAAGATGAGAATGAATAACTGATCTAGTGTAACTAGCTAGAATTTTCTCTGACAGAGACCTATACCAAGAACCTAAGCTGTAGATTTTTAACGTTACAAGAAATAATTATAGATATAAAAGAAAAATATGTAGTAATGATACCAAATAGCTGTCATCATAATTGCAAAAAAGAAAACAACAGGTTACATCGCATGGACATGTGCATGTTTAACAGTGGCTCAAACAGCGTGCACGTCATTCCCATCGAAAGACTGAAAGTATTTTGTAACAGACGTACCTTTGACTTCTCTTCCCCTTCGTGAATCACCGATGCAATGTCTGACATTTTTACGGTTTATGACTATTGGTTGGTTAATTGTTACAATAGACTTCAAGGATAACCGTCATGACGGGTTACTGGAATCTGTGCAATACCCCCAAAAAAGTGCTATACCCAGAAAAAAGTACACTATACCCAATACTGCGATAATATACACAGGATATCCTCTTAGATGGGTTGAGAAATGGTTATCTGGAAAAAATGGTACACTGAATTGGTACCGTTACCGTTATACAGCCAATTCATAGAAAAATCCAATACATCCGGCGCCATTTGCCGGCGCCATTGCTTGTGACGTATTATAAGGTATACCACGCCCGATCAAATTAAAGACGATGATGTAGTTTAAATGATGGTGGGTTTTTCTAAGTTTATAAATTCAAATATATGTATATTTTTTTTATTTTTTAATATAAGTTGATGCCCCATCACCTGTCATTTTGTCACCAAAATGAATTCAATGGATTTTTTTTTTTTTTTTAATTAAATATCATGAATTTAACACCAGTATTTAATTATTTCAAACACTTTTTAATCTCAAAGGCAGGCATGAGTATGTAATTTAAGTGATTAAATAATTTTCTTGCAAGACAAATACACACAAATACACACACATACACACTAATATAAATAAGGAAGTTAGCCATAAGGAAAACATGAATTTGAAATTTATTTAAACATTCATAGTTTCCATATGTTCCCAGCCCTAGCCACGTGGAGGCCTCCTTTCTGTAGAGCCATAATTTCTTTTTTTTGAAATGAAAAATTTAAAGCCAAAGGACCAAAATCATGAAGAACACAACATACAAAAATTTAAAACACATAAAACATCTGTAAATTTACATTTATAATTTATTTTTTGCTTATGTTAAATAAAAAATATTGAAACCAAAGGAAACCAAACTATCAAAAATATAAGAGACAAAAATTTAAAACATCTTTAGTTTTACATTTACAAACAAGAATTTCATTGGCATGTCATTTTCTGCTCATGTTAGATAAAAATATCAAAACCAAAGGACCAAAACTATAAATACGAGAGACAAAAATTAAAAATACACGAAACATCTTTAGTTTGTTTTTTAAATGAAGCAATGAAATATTTTAGGACCTTGACCATAAAAAGAACAGATCAATAGATGAAAAGAGATAGGAATATAAACACTTAATACTATAAAAAATATTTCAATATTACATAATTATAATTTTTTTTAAAAATAAAACAATCCGTTTCATATAAAAATCATTAAGATTATATATTTCATTACGATATCCTTGTTTGGGAAAAAGAGGATGCCAACAAAAACCATTACAACAAAACAAAAAAATAAATATTTAGAGAATTTTAAAAGACCATATGAGATTCATAATTGAAAAAAAAAAAAAACATTTGTAACATTATATTAGCATAAAAAAAGTTATGCAGCTAAAGGCCAGAACATATGAACATTAAAATTAACAAAATGCAAATGGAATGGGTGAGTAATAAGCCTGAAAGTAACCCTACTCAAAGTTCTAACCTACACAAGATCAAGCTGTATTCAGTGGACACACCCGTCTGGCGGGGTAGGAATAAGCCTGAAAGTAACCCTGCTCTAAGTTCTCAAAATTTACTACATTATAATTTTAAAAAAATGAATATGTAGGTTAGAACTTAGAGTAGGGTTACTTTCAGGCTTATTCCTCCCCCGCCAGACGGGTGTGTCCAGTGAATACAGCTTGATATTATGTAGGTTAGAACTTAGAGTAGGGTTACTTTCAGGCTTATTCCTCCCCCGACAGACGGGTGTGTCCAGTGAATACAACTTGATCTTGTGTAGGTTAGGAAGAAATTCAGTTGTTTCATTAAATGTTTGTAATTCTATGATAATGTTATTGTACAAAAATAGTATTTACATTTTTTTATCTAGTGCATTTTTATGGCTTTGGTCCTTTGACTTTAATACTTTCTTTTTTACAAACAGAAAAATTGTATTATGTTAATGAAATACCATAGATTTTTTGTGTAATTTACATTGTTGTCCACTACATTCTTTATGGTTTTGGTTATTACGCTTCACTAATTTTATTTCACACAGTAGAAAAACAAATTATCAACAACTGAAATTGGTTAATGTTAGTATCACAAAATTTATTTATTTTTGATATAATTTTTTTGTATGTTCTACTCTTCATGGTTTTGGTCCTTTGGCTATAAATTTTTCATTTCAAAAACAGAAATTATGGCTCTACAGAAAGGAGGCCTTCACGTGGCTAGAGCTGGAAACATATGGAAACTATGAATGATTCAAAAATTCATATTTTTCTTATGGCTAATGTCCTGATTTGTATAAATATGATGGTGGTTACAAAGTGGTAAATTGTTTGCTTATTAAAAAACCATTTTATTATAGAGCAATGCATTGAAATCACTGACTTATTTATGTATCATTATTTCTTTTTTTTCCCTCATTAATATACATTTGACTATATTCCATATAGCACAAAGAAATTTATATTTCTCATCAAATCATACATATTTCATGTATACAAATAGCAAAATACCAAATGCCTGAGGTGTCATTGGAGGTTTATATAGGGTTTCAATAAACAGGGTCTTCTGTCAGTAGTTGTGTATACACAAAGGGGTGTTAAACAGGCTACAGTAACAGGATATGGGGGTCATGTGTTGGTAGCTGTGTATACACAATAGGGTGTCTTCAAAGAGTCAAGTTGTATCATTTACTTTCAATAATTAATGACCTTTATTGAGATTAAAAATATGATAAATGAAATCAATCACTTCTCAGCATTAAATTTAACTATATAATTCAATGAAAACAACTGTGATATCACAAAGCTGGCTTGTTTCTTGTTGTCTGGTGTCTGAACAACAGCTTTAGTGAGCATTTTTGTGACTTTTAGTCCAGTGAGGTTTTGTCCCGTGACTTTTTATCCTATCTAATCAAAAGTCACCATTGTGACTTTTTATCCTATCTGTCCTATCTAATCAAAAATCATCATTGTGACTTTGTCCTGTGACTTTTTGTCCTACGGATTTTGTGACTTTCTGTCCGTAATCTAAATAACATTATACAGATTTTTAGCGGAATTTTATACTTTGATGCATATATTTTTTCTTTGAGCAGTCACTTACAATTCGCATCTTACAGTTCAACCATCTCATGCTTAAAGAAAAAAAGGTTTTAATGACTGATCCATACACAAATAAAGGGATCAGCATTATGGCCTTCATGAAATGGCATGAAATTCTCATCGTTGGATAAAGCAGAATTATATATATATATATATACATATATATATATATATATATATATATATATATATATATATATATATATATACATGTATATATATATATATAATACATAGTGTTTAGCTAAAACTCAGAATTCTTTTTATGCTGATATATATATATATAGATAGATAGATAGATAGATAGATAGATAGATAGATAGATAGATAGATAGATAGATAGATAAATTCTCAGTTAATGTACACAAATCTTTATTCTGAAAAAACAATTAAAGAATTCCAAAACTGTCCTTCTATACTTATTCATATTGCTAAATGTTTGCAGAAAAGACAAGACAAATATAATTATATGCATGTAATTATAATGCGTTTCATTTTTTACACAATGTCAAACATAAGCACCCTCAATACCAAGTAATTAACACAATGTACGCTTCGCTGAGATCATGTATTCATTTTTGAAAGGTGATATTGCATTAGTGTCTCTATCAATACGTATAATGTCTGATACGAAATTAT
The DNA here is from genome assembly GCF_947568905.1 of Ostrea edulis. Lineage (NCBI taxonomy): Eukaryota > Metazoa > Mollusca > Bivalvia > Ostreida > Ostreidae > Ostrea > Ostrea edulis. The sequence continues at coordinate 49,461,663 of NC_079168.1, read as the reverse complement.
GCTGCCAGAATATTGAAAACATCAATGGAAACCGTGTTAAGATATTGTTGTCAAACATTATAAACTCAGACATAAAGGAAATCATACACATTCTAGAAACCTTAAGTGTCTGCACTCATGGGGTTCCAAAACAGATAACGCACACATAACGTACATTTCACGTTTGCAAAACTCATTTTCCATACTTAATTTTGGTATATATGTGTGTGTGTGTATGTGTCGACTTTCCGCTCTGTTGAGTGACATTTTCTGCAAATATGAATAGAGATGAAATTGTCTATATGGGGCTATCATAATCATCAAGTATAACTAGTATTGCCTTAACAATAAATATCCGTTGACCAGGGGGTATCATCGTTTTTCAAAGGAAAGGGGGTCGGAATCACAAATTGAAAGTTTATTGGCTTCTCAAAACATCTTGACAAGCAGAAAAAATGGTGGATAATTTTTTATATAAATGCTCTATCGTCTTTATTCACAATTCTCAAGCTATAAATCGTATTTGTAAAGGATTTGATAGGACCACATTGAAACATCATATCTAATAGGAAAACCATCATTTACAACTGATATTTCATACAACATTTCACGTTCCTTCAATCTAGCATTGCTAACAGACGTACGTGTATGTTACAAACAATATATATTAATGTTTGGAATATTTGACACTATCATTCTCTGACAGTGGAAATAATGTATCATGATTGACGGAATGTAAAGTTCGATCTTCAATACAATTGAGTAGTTTATGATATAAGAAATGTACGTTACAATATATAAGGTGCATCCCCCCATAATGTCGTAATTATATGTAGTCAGAATCATCATCTACAATTTCAGAAATGGGAACAATATCGTCTAAAAATTGACATATCCATGTTAAATTTGTTTACATCACCAGATTTCAAAATCAGTGATCTCGTCAAACTTGTATCCAATTACTAATTTCTGCATTGTTTCTGATTTCATTAGAATCTTAAACATAAATTACTTCAAAACCACGCGGTCATATACTTTGTGCAAAGTTAGACAAATTTTTAACACAATGTCGTATGATTTGGTAACGTATGCTAGTCAGTAACGCAGGTTTCGAACAATGCATTGTTGCTTAAACAAAGGTTAAGGACATTTCATAATTTTTTATATTCGATTACAAATACGCAAGATGAATGAAACGTACAGTATTTCATGTTTCATGTATTATACTATTTTCACCAGGCATATATTGCATTGAAAAACTCGTTTTTTCAAAACATGAAATACTGTACGTTTCATTCTTATTCATACGCTAAGAGAACACAATATTAAAATTTGGATAAATCAAAGGCTATATTCTCTTTTAAAAAATGAAACCTATGGATCGGCGACATGACTTTATAAGATACACATTTACAGAGCTCCAGTTAATTTTTTTTATCACAAAGAGTATTTACCCCCTGATTTTCTAATCAATGAGTATTTTGCTTTTCAGAAGAATTCAAAAGTGTATTTTTTTAATTTACTGATTATCGTTGTTCTTTTGCACAGCACAGAAGATGTCACCAGATAAACGATACTTCTTCCGTTAAACTTGAACTTAAAGTTTATACTAAAAGGCCGCTCCAGCTATTTACGGAGAAAATCCTTTGTAGTTCTTTAATTTAAAACTATTCATTGTCATTTGAAATTTGATATTTATCATTGATGCATTAAATTTGAATATGTCAGACATTCAAGTCACATGATTATGATCTAATTTTGTATATCATTCGTCCACGATCGATAATACAAGGGTTTTTTTCTCTGTGCTTTCGACCGCACAATAACTCTTTAAGAAAGAAAGTATAACAATTAGGAATATATAATAGTGTTTTGAGTTAACTCTTCCAATTTTTCAAAATTGTGATTGTCATCCAAATGTATTTCATAGCGCTAAATATCATGTATGATCAATCCCTGGGCTAACCTCACTTCATATGAATAGATAATTCATATTTATATCATACTACATGTATCACAAATACGCGGACTAATAAGCATTACTTTGGGAGTGTAAAGCGTATTTACATTCCCTAATGAGTAATTATACGCATGATTTTCAACTTAAATGCGTATTTGGTAAGATTTAATGAGTATTTACGCTGATACGCACCTTATCTGAGCTCTGCGATTTACCAATTTGAAAAACACACAATAGAACTTATCATTTTTCAACTCATTCATGCTATCGAACTTCATCAAAAAATCTGTTGTTATGCGTACCTTTTATATATCACTGATAATGAAATATAAAATACCTGCTCTGGCTTGTAACGTACGTTTCATTTCTGTACATAACGGTATTCCTTACTACAGTAGTTGGCCATAAGTAAGTTCACAAAGAGAATTTTCTCTATATATTTAATGCAAATCTATCTTTTTTTCAAAATCTTCTCTTACACCCCCCCCCCCCCAAATTACACATACTTATATAAATAGTATATACTCTCAAATTAAGATTCGTGTTAAAATCGTCATATCTTTACAATATATTATCATATATTTATTCTTAAATTATTATATGCTACTGTGAATACTTCTGAGATCAGTGCTTTTTATTTCATCAAAATTGATGAAGAAATGCGGTCAGAAAAATTGTTTAAAAGTATATGGTTTTGTATTAAATATATAGTGAACATTTTCTTTGGGAACTTACTTATGACCTAGTACTGTATACTATGTTTACATATCAATGGATAAATATATGTTAATTTCCAGTTATGGCAACCATTTCTTTTAAAAATTCTCATTGAATTTCTAAATGGAATAGGTATGTACTAATAAAACAATTAAAAAGAGAAAACAAATACTACGTTAAAGGAGGCTGCATGTGCATATTTTTTTTATACTTGCATACTGTACTTACTAAACTATAATTATACTGATTTGATTGCAGTTTTATATGTATTCAAGCAACAATATCATTTTCAGCTGTTTCTGAAACAGTTGGGTTAACTTATCTAATATATCAGGTTGTTAATTTAAATCCTGTCTACAATTAGTATTTCATGTATAAATGTAATTATAGATGTGTGCAGTGCAGAAGTGTTAACTTTGCCAGTATCAGTACCTCCGAATGATTGTTATTTATTTTCATTGTTATAATTAATTGCTTGTTTAACCTGTGGTGCATCCCCCCCCCCCCCCCTCGCTAAATAAGCAATATACATAGCTTATAGTGTAAACAATTTGTAAGGAAGAAATTTTGTCTTGCAAAAAAAGTATTTAATCACTTAAATTACATACTCATGCCTGCTTTTGAGATTAAAAAGTGTTAAGTGTTTGAAATAATTAAATACTGGTGTTAAATTCATGATATTTAATTAAAAAAAAAAATTAAAAATCCATTGAATTCATTTTGGTGACAAAATGACAGGTGATGGGGCATCATCTTACATTAAAAAATAAAAAATTATACATATACTTGAATTTATAAACTTAGAAAAACCCACCAACATTTAAACTACATCATCGTCTTTAATTTGATCGGGCGTGGTATACCTTATAATACGTCACAAGCAATGGCGCCGGCAAATGGCGCCGGATGTATTGGATTTTTCTATGAATTGGCTGTATAACGGTAACGGTACCAATTCAGTGTACCATTTTTTCCAGATAACCATTTCTCAACCCATCTAAGAGGATATCCTGTGTATATTATCGCAGTATTGGGTATAGTGTACTTTTTTCTGGGTATAGCACTTTTTTGGGGGTATTGCACAGATTCCAGGCACCGCCGTCATGACCGGTGCCCGAGTCGTTCACTGTGTCACTTTTTCATAACAAACATACCTGGTTCCCCTCCCGATGTTCCGAATAGTGGGGCAAGAACCAGGCAAGATTGAATATTCGGCAAACTCCGGCAAATTTCGGTATCCAACATCATATGAAAATGAAATGATACTTACTTTTATGGCACACCAATTTTATATCTAGATCTATGTGGAGCGCCAAAACATAAACTCAAATAATTGAAGATATCTTTAATTACTATATCACCAATTCATATGTTGCGCTCATCAATTATTGAATTGATATAGATCTATGGCACGCCAAATTCACAAAAATGAGCTAAACATAGTTTTACAGTTGATAAACTAGGTTTATTGACTGTAAACTATAGTTTACGGACCGCAAACTATAGTTAACGACGTTAATCTATATTTCACATCTGAAAACCATAGTTAACAGATAATCTATGTTTCACAAGCGTAAACTATAATTAACAATGAAAACAATCATTAGCGATTGCAAAACATAGTTTATCTGATAAATACGGTTTCACGATTGTAAACTACGGTTTACAAGTCTGATAAATATAGTATCACAATTTGTGAAACTAGGATTAACAATTGTGAACTATAGTTAACGAATGTAAATTATAGTTTACAAATGTGAATCTGTATTTATCAGCAAAATATATTGTTAACGTTTATTTAAAGACAGATAAACTTGGATTAGCATTTGTAAACTATAGTTTACAACCGTTAAATATAGTTTTACGGATGAAAACTATAGTTAACGAATCGTTAACTATAGTTTACAGTTCGTAAACTATAGTTTACAGTCGATAAACCTAGTTTATCAACTGTGAAACTATGTTTAGCTCATTTTTGTGAATTTGGCGTGCCATAAATATCTTCAAATATTTGAGTTTGTGTTAATTTTGCGTTCCATGCATGTGGACATTAATGGCCACCTGCAAGCTTCTCACGAGTATCACACATTTAACAAAAATAACAATTTGAAGTGTTGCCATCTTCGCTAGCCAAGGATTTACGATCTGCTACTCCTAACTTGAATTCTCTACAACCTTTGGCTGCGCTAGCACAATTTTCGTGTCAACAATTTCCTGCATATGATTGGATGCAGGCCAAGTCCCCTGCATCTAATCAGATAGCGTGTTAGTTAAAATTTTACAATCTATGGACTTAAACTCTATATGGACACAAAATTCATCTTGGCCAAATGACCTTGGTTCAGGTCAAAACTCTATGTCTCTCATAAGCAATGGCAAAATTGAAGATCTATAATCCTTCTTGATTAAATAGTTACAATCTGGAAGGAGTATTTCTAATGAAATTGACCTCTGACCAAATGACCTTTTGTCTTATCAAAAACAACCATTAAACCAAGTACGCCATTCTAAAGTCTTGTATAATGATCGCCTGGAAAAAAGTACGTACCTCATTTATGCAAGTGAACTTGGCTTTGGTTAAAAGACACTGATTAGTTCAGGGTCATGACTCACTGCCTGACCATCAGCAATAGCTGTGACGAGAACAAATATCCCATCTAGTAACCTTGACCAAAGGACCTTCAGTCAGGGCAAAGCATATATATATAAATTATCTGGTCATACGCAGCTCTAGCTCTCTTTTTAACCAAGTACATTACTTGTACTTAATATCAAGTTGCCAAGATTCTGTTATCATTCAGACAAGCGAGATGGTATGCGCCACATACTGGTAATTCTAGTATGCATGTACATTCTTCAGCTATATGAAACGAGTGGGCCATAGAGCCACATTACCCTTTGTTATTTACAGTTATAACGTTTAACTCTAAAATGGAGTTTGAGTAACTATGTTTTCAGTGGAATCAACGGCAGCGTAGTACGTATCAGTTTATTCTCTCATTTGGAAATTAAGTACTTGCCTTTGTCTCCGGCAGAACGAACTATTTTTTAACGTATGGGAATAAGTGGTATTAAACTGACAAAAGTATGCAAGAGGCCCATTGGCCATAATGCCCACTTGAGTCATCTTGGCCCATATTTAAAGATTTTCCCCTATATATATTCACTCAGTACATATTTCTATGTAAAACTTAGATGCCTTATATAGGCCCCAACCTACACCCGGAGGTTATGGTTTTAACAAGCTTGAATCTGCACTATGTCAGGAAGCTTTCGTGTAAATTTCAGTTCTTCTGACTCAGTGGTTCTCGAGAAGATTTTCAATGACTCCATCCTATTTTTGCGATTATCTTCCCTTTGAAGGGGGCATGACCCTCCATTTGAACAAACTTGAAAGCCCTTCACCCAAGTACATGTATGCTATTTGCCAAGTTTGGTTGAAATTGGAGAAGTCCAAAATGGGAAAAGTTTACAGACAGACTGACAGATAGAGAATAGGTGATCAGAAAAGCTCACTTGATATTACAGCTCAGGTGAGCTAAAAACGATTGTAAATACATGTATGCCTGATTCTATGAATTTGCCATCTCTCCTAGGGCCATTGTAAATGTCTACCTTCGAAAGAAAATGAGAAAGTTATAAGTAGAACGGAAATTGAGATAAAAGTTTTACTAATTTTGGTTTATGGCGCTGTGTATTCGTTGAACTGCGATGTGCCGACACACATACTCTACCCCATAAACTTCCACGTGATATAAAAATGACCAATACATTTCCATTTTAGCTTGTTTTTGCGTGTTATTTTAACCCCTTTTTAAGTGTTTACTTTTTCTCATATAGAGACGCCAGTAGTGTCACAAATTGTTCTATGCACAATACGCAAGGCTGTCGACTACCGTAACCTCAACTTTTAAGGCCGTATCTTTAAGGCCGTATCCTAAAGATCGTGATGCTCGTCGAAGGAACAGTCACTAGCAATGAGAAAACCATTTAAGTTGGGATCAAGAATCGAATCTGGGACCTCACAGTTGTGAAACGAGTGACCTCACCACTATAAACTACCACGACTAGTTGTATTGATCTTTTCCGAGCTCCAGTGAGTGCCCTCTACTCAAAGCTACCGCCACTGGTCGTATTGATCTTGTCCGAACTCCAGTGAGTGCCCTCACCTCTAAGCTACCGCCACTGGTCGTTTTTATCTTGTCCGAGCTCCAGTGATTGCCTCACCTCTAAACTACCGCCACTGGTCGTTTTTATCCTGTCCGAGCTCCAGTGAGTGCCCTCACCTCTAAGCTATCGCCACTGGTCGTTTTTATCTTGTCCGAGCTCCAGTGAGTGCCCTCACCTCTAAGCTATCGCCACTGGTCGTTTTTATCTTGTCCGAGCTCCAGTGAATGCTCTCACCTCTAAGTTATCACGACTAGTTGCATTGATCTTGTCCGAGTTCCAGTGAGTGCCCTCTACTCAAAGCTACCGCCACTGGTCGTATTGATCTTGTCCGAACTCCAGTGAGTGTCCTCACCTCTAAACTACCGCCACTGGTCGTTTTTATCTTGTCCGAGCTCCAGTGAGTGTCCTCACCTCTAAACTACCGCCACTGGTCGTTTTTATCTTGTACGAGCTCCAGTGAAGTGCCCTCACCTCTAAGCTACCGCCACTGGTCGTTTTTATCTTGTACGAGCTCCAGTGAAGTGCCCTCACCTCTAAGCTACCGCCACTGGTCGTTTTTATCTTGTCCGAGCTCCAATACCAACACAGCATTGCATGCAAAATAAGTATTCATATAGTTGATACACATTGTTTTAATTTTTTGTTATAACATAATGTACAATATTAGAAATAAATGAATTATGAGCATTTTATGTAATTATTGTATTCAGGTGCTGGGATATTGTATATCCTTGCATGAAACAATAATTATAAAACTACGATCTGTAAAATTGCTTTCAAATGGTGATTTAAATCGGAGAAGTAAGCTGCCTAAGACATAATACCCGGTATACTAGTAGTAAAACAAGAGGCCCATGGGCCACATCGCTCACCTGAGTCACCTTGGTCCATATCAGAAGACTTTCCATATATATTTGCATGTAAAACCGTAGTCCCTATTATGGTCACAACCTACCCCTGGAGGCCATAGTTTTTGCAAACTTGAATCTACACTATGTTAGAAAGCTTTCATGTAAATGTGAACTTCTTTGGCCCAATGGTTCTTGAGAAGATTTATAAAGATTTTTCCTATATATTTGTATGTAAAACTTTGATCCCCCCTTGTGGCCCCATCCTACCCCCAGGAGCCATGATTTGAACAAACTTGAATCTGCACTCTGTCAGAAAGCTTTCATGTAAATATCAGCTTTTCTGGCCCAGTGGTTCTTGAGAAGAAGATTTTTAAAGATTTTCCCTATACATTTGTATGTAAAACTTTGATCCCCTATTGTGGCCCCATCATACCCCCGGTTGCCATCATTTTAACAAGCTTGAATTTGCATTATGTCAGAAAGCTTTCATGTAAATATCAGCTTTTCTGGCTCAGTGGTTCTTGAGAAGAAGATTTTCTCTATATACTGTATTTGTATGTTAAACTTTGATCCCTATTGTGGCCCCATCCGACCCCCGGGGGCCAGGATTTTAACAATTTAGAATCAATCTGCGCTATATCAGGAAGCTTTCAAATAAATCTCAGTTTTTCTAGCTCAGTGGTTCTTGAGAAGAAGATTTTTAAAGATTTTTCCTATATATTTGTATGTAAAACTTTGATCCCCTATTGTGGCCCCATCCTACCCCCGGGGGCCAGGATTTTAACAATTTAGAATCTGCACTACCTAATAAAGCTTATCTATAAATTTCATATTTTCTGGCCCAGTGGTTCTTGAGAAGAAGATTTTTTTAATGACCCTACTCTATTTCTACCATTTCTTGATTATCTCCCCTTGGAAGGTGGTCTGGCCCTTTATTTTAACAAATTAGAATTCCCTTTACCTAAGGATGCTTTGTGCCAACTTTGGTTGAAATTGGCCCAGTGGTTCATGAGAAGAAGATGAAAATGTGAAAAGTTTACAGACAGACAGACAGACGGACGCCGGACAAAATGTGATCAGAAAAGCTCACTTGAACCTTCGGTTCAGGTGAGCTAAAAAAAAACCCAACAAAGTGTTACATTATATCAATGTCAATGCAACGTTAGATGAAATTTAAAAAAAGTTGTTTGTATAATGATAGATATATGATATTTTAAAATACTTCAACGAACAAATCAAGGAAGTGGCATAGAAGTATATATAAAAAAAGTAATACAAGTAAATTTTCATAATACTAGATCCTACAATATATATATACAGAATGACAATACTCTAAATCCACCACTATATTGCATAATTCTACGACCATATGAAGAGGATTTAACAATATACATGCATAATACAATTTTGTTTGTAGTTTTTTCATGTGATTAGTAACATTGTAAACATATATACATGGAAATCCATACATTCACAAATAAATCATGGTCAGACAAAACTGAAAAAAGGTTTAACAAAATCCACACCATCCCGAACATGAACTACACAAAACAATATTCTGAAATCCATCTCTTACAAAATCACGCTTTTTCACCTCTAACACGCACTATATACAATTAATATTAGTATTCTGAAATTCACTTCATGATGTACTGTATATTCTAGACATTATTTTCGTACTCGTACACTTGTACTAGTAGGTCTTTTCATAATTTATTTAAACACATATAGGTAGTTATATACAATTTAATTTAACATTCCCCTATGAATTGGATTTGTCTCGCCACTGTTTGAGTTTCTCCCCATTTAACAGGAATTCCTGTAAATTAATTAGAATTTTTGTAAAATAACTGTCAATATTGTAAACAACGCCTTATTATGATATTCTAAATCCTGAGCTTAAAATATAAATTTACAATTTTTGTAAAATAACTGTTAATATTGTGAACAACGCCTTATTATGATATTCTAAAATCTCGAGCTTAAAATATAAAGTTACCTCATTCATAAGAGTTTGATTTACACTGACCACGATCCAGGTAAACAGAGGCTTGTATTTCACCAGAATTACTTCATACCGCAGACTGGAAACGCCGTCAAAAGACCTGGAATGTTTGGTTTTAACTCCCGTGCGGAACCTGTTTTTAAAAGTACATACGAGTTTTGTTAATAAAATGTGGAACTGTGTGATCATTACACCGATGCGGACCACTAAATTATCATCTAGATTCGACATCAAAGGAGGGGAATATATTTATATTTTATTTGACTTTAAACTCAGAACAAAAAGATCAATTACCGAGATACAGTGATACTGTAAATATGTTATCTTGAGAGACTCCTTTTCATATACATGGAATTAGGTGAAGCAGAAAACGTTACACAGTCGAGGTCCATTTGGTCCTTGAAGAACTAAATGAAAAATATACCGAGAAGTGAACTTCTTCCCCTTCTTGTGCGCTAAAGTCGTGACAAACCCGTCCTGGTAATCTGTTCTATCAAACCAAAGCCGACTCTCCACAAATCTACAAAATATTACCAAACAATTCGATTGGCATAGTTCAATACAAGCATATTAGGGATTGGGGAAGAATTTCAACAATAAAACGTCGCTAAACCTGTCAAAAAGATTGTCATCCTCTCCACCCCAAACGAAGAACATGTTAGAATATCCATTCAATGTCGTCATCTGTGTGTCAGTTAGTGCTATCACTCCCCCAAGCAACCCTCTGTATGGTAAGCTACAAAGATATTATACTGTGGTATAATTAAGGTATTAGACTTCTAAGATCGCGAAAATACAATATTATAGGTTTGATATAAAGGATTGAAAATACATACTATGAATTATCTGCGATTTTCCTATCATACATCGAATGAAAAATAGGGGAGAGGAGGCTAATCTATATATATATACATGTATATATATATATATATATATATATATATATGGCACGCCATACTCATATTTATTCCTCTATAAAGATCTTTTATAATTTATGAGATATCTTCTATTTCTAATAAGATATCTAATAAATTTTATAAGATATCTCATGTAATTTTTAGTTTTTAAGATATTTCATAAAATATAAGATATCTTATAAACTGTATAAAATACCTCATAAACTTTATAAAATATCTTGTATATCAATCAGATATCTTATCAAGTTTATGAGATATCTTATAAGAAAAGAAAAGACATCTAATAAATTTATTGCTATAAGATATCGTATAAAACATATAAGATATCTTATATATTTTAAAAAGACATCTCATAAACTTTATAAGATATCTAATATAATTTATAAGATATCTCATAAATGAATTTATATAAGATATATCTTAAAACTTTTATAAGATATCATAACTTTTTTAAGATATCTTTTAAAAATTATGAGATATCTTTAAAGAGGAATAAACGTAAAAACAGCGTGCCATAATAAATCGAAGAAAGTCTTCTCCACCTTTGAAAATTTTGAATTGATTAAGTCATCTTAAGAAATATTCATATTAAGTTTCATGAAAAAGTAGCATACAGCGTATGCAATTTGGTTATATCATATTTCCTCTATAAATAGGCCATGTCCTTCGTAAAGACCAAGATAAAATCTCAAGAACAGCCCTGTTTTGGACACCTGAGGGGAAACGAAAGACAGGGAGGCCTAAGATAACATGGAGACGAACAGTAGAAGCAGAGATGAAATCTTACCATCAAACCTGGGGAACTCTGCAAAAGAAGGCAACCGACAGACAGGGATGGAGAGAATTCGTTGCTGCCTTACACGCCAGAGGCGTAATGGGCAGTAATAAGTAATATTTCCTCTATCGAATTTCAAAACGGTGGATATATTGATGCTATATAAATGATAAAGTTTATTTCCCTTTAGATCTCAGGGTAATTCATGAATGATTTAAATAGAGAGTTGTTAACATACAGTTCTATTTGATATCAACCTCTTGTCATAACTCACAAAAAATGAGGAATGTACTACCATGAAACCAGTTGCCAATGAATAGTTGAATATGCATTAGCGATGGCATTTATGAACACATTCGTCTGTTTATTATTGGTACATAAATGTATATTAATTACATTTATGAACACATTCGTCTGTTTATTATTGGTACATAAATGTATATTAATTACATTTATGAACACATTCGTCTGTTTATTATTGGTACATAAATGTATATTAATTACATTTATGAACACATTCGTCTGTTTATTATTGGTACATAAATGTATATTAATTACATTTATGAACACATTCGTCTGTTTATTATTGGTACATAAATGTATATTAATTACATTTATGAACACATTCGTCTGTTTATTATTGGTACATAAATGTATATTAATTACATTTATGAACACATTCGTCTGTTTATTATTGGTACATAAATGTATATTAATTTACAATTGACGAAGTACACGTACCTGTAATTGTACCGTCGCACGCCGGACACCAGATGTCGCGCAAAATCCGTACCGCACTTCATCAAGTTTCGATCGTCCTCAATTATAGTGTCAACGTCATTGAAAACATAGCAGTCGTAAGGGAACCTCTTTTTAGCTTCAACAAATCCAATATTCCGCATCATACCTCGGTTGAAATCTTCAGTCTCCGCCTATAGAAATAGAACTTTACAAAATGTCGGGATGGTATATAGTAGCATAGTTTTTAAAGCTTACCTGAACTGAATTTGTCCAGAATCCGTCTGTCTGTCTGTAAACTTTTAACATGTTCGACTTCTCCAGAACCACATGGTCAATTTCAATAACAATTGTCATAAAGCACCCTTGGGTAAAGGGGATTCAACCTTGCAAATAAAGGATCACACATTTTTCAAAAGGGAGAAAATTAAGAAATAACGAAAATATGCTAGCATCTTTTTTTAAAATCTTCTCCTCAAAAACCATTGAGCCAGAAAAGCTGACATGATAGCTTCCTGACATAGTGTAGATTTACATTTGTTCAAATCATGGTTCCTGGGGGTAGGGTTGGACCACTAAAGAATTAAAAGTATAATATTCAAATTACGTCCCTGGATTTTGCTTCCTGGACAACAATTCAATCTGCTATATAAGTTGGCTCCTAGTGAAACTTTTGACGACTATGCAATCATTTTAAAGTTGATAAATATCATTTATTTATCGTTTTTATGATATCAGAAAGGAGCAAGATGGTTTGAGGAGAGAATATTTTTTTTTATCAAACTGAGCTATAATACTATCTCTTCAAAATCTTCTTCAAAACCGCGTGGCCAATTTCAATAAAATTAGGCACAAATTATCCTAGGGTAATGGGAATCCAAGATTGCTCAAATGAAGGCCCAAGCTTCCTTCGAAGGGAAGAAAGTAAAAAAAAAAAAAAAAAAAGGACAAAAATAGAGTGGAGTTAGAATTTTTTTTCTCAAGAACCACAAAGCCAGAAAGGTTATTTACACGAGAGCTTACTAACATAGTGTAGATTCAATTTTTAAAATTGGGGTAGGGTGGGGCTACAATAGGTGATCAAAATTTTACATGGAAATATAAAGGGGAAAATCTTCTCAAGAGCAACAGGTCTATTATTGGTCATTTTGATATGAAAGCACCTCAAGATAGTACGGATTCAAGTTTGTTCAAAATGCCCACCCCCACCCCCGACAGTAGGGTGGGTTCACAATAAGGGATCAAAGATTTACATGAGAATATATAGGAAAAAATTTCTTCCCCAAAACAGGAGAGGCATGATTAACCATATTGAAATCCAAGCATTCCCACGTAGTGGAGATTCAAGTTTGTTCAAATTGTGGCCCCTGGAAGTAGGATGGGGCCATAATAGGGGATCAACGTTTTACATGGGAATATATAGGGAAACACTTCTACAAATCTTCTCCTCAAGAACAACAGGACCACAATAAGTCATAATGATATGCAAGCATGCTCAGGTAGTGTACATTCAAGTTTGTTCAAAGCATGACTCCCGGGGTAAGTTGGAGCCACAATATGATATTTTTTCTACATAAGATATTTTTGAAATCTTCATTTCAATAACAGCAGGGTCATGATCAATCATAGTGATATGTAAGCATCTTCAGGTAGTTCAAATTCAAGTTTGTTCAATTCAGGGGCCCCGAGGATAGGGTGGGACCACAATAGATCAAACTTTTATTTTGAGGATATACAGGAAACTAATTAAAACAAAAGTAGCAGGGCCACATGAAAACATATCAAAATGCAAAAGTTCCTAATTTGTGTGATTCAAATTTTTTTCCAATGCCAATGTGACTAATGTTGTGTGTGTGTGTGTGTGTGTGTGTGTGTGTGTGTGTGTGTGTTTTGTTCTTCCGAAACTTAACTTCTGCATGATTAATAAAAAGGCTCTTATATTTCATATGCCCATTCCTTGTGACAAGAACTTTTGAAAAAAATCAAATCATTCAAAAATAACAAAAGTTGAACAGCAGGGCCAATGTGGCTCAAGTGAGCGATGTGGCCCATTTGCCTCCTGTTTAGATATGGATTTTCAATATCTTGATATTCAAAATTTGTAGCATATGATCATTTTTTAGAAACGCTACCTATTACTCTATTGGTGTTGTTCCTATCTTCATGAATGAATAGAACACGTAATACACAGAAAAATCTGACCTGTTCTATAACATAGATGGTAAAATCTGTGAGTTGCCTCCGAAGCTTTGGGATCAGGTTCAGAAGCAGAAGTTTTAAATGAATTTCCCGGTCTCTGTAAGGGATGACGATAGCAATCCTAGATGAAGGGTTGCAGTGAGAAGGGCGATATCGTCCGCCCTTGTGATCCGGAAACATTTCTTCTAATTCTGTGAACCTCAGTACTCGGAGGTCCACGTCCTCACGTCCCTCTAAAGTAACAAACACATATATCATATAGGATTCAATTTTCAACCAGATCATTTCTTTGTTTTCCGAATGAATTCTTAATGATAAGAAATTAAGAACTCAAATTTAGTCCGCTTATATATGGCATATTACTGATCATATTAGCAGTACTTGTACCCTGCCTTCAGGTCACACTGTCCCTCTAGGTGGGAGTGAACTCCGCAGTTGTGCCTCATCGCCACGTTAATGTGGGTGTTCCTCTGTGGACATAAAGCAGTATGGACACGGAAAGCCGGGACCAACGCGGGTCGGGAACGAACGACCGGCGCTAATGCCCGACCCCTTGCCCCCAAAAAGGATTGCAGGTCAGACCGGGGAGCCAATAAACCCTCTTTGAGAAGGAAAACTCTAATTCCAATTTAGGATAGATGGAATTCGTAAACAGAGTAGCAAAACAATTGTCTAAGAGACGGAGACCCTGACAGAAAAACCACCTGCTTCAGGTTTAGGAGTTATGCGTCAGGCATGTGAAAAACAAAATGATTACAGAAACCGAAAGCGGAACGAATTCTGTCCATAGTGGAAGCATTTCGCAATTTCTATGGTCGTTATAGCGATCTAGTTTGCCAATACAACCTGTCATTGGGTCAAATGCTGTCTGACGTTTTTCATACCGATTGTTAGACCGTTCGAGACACACGGATTTTGACTACGAATAACTCAGTAAAAATACCTGATTAAGATACAATTGTATAGGGCTCACGGCGGGTGTGACCGGTCGACAGGAGATGCTTACTCCTCCTAGGCACCTGATCCCACCTCTGGTGAGTTCAGGGGTCCATGTTTGCCCAATTACCTATTTTGTATTGCTTATGTGATTTATGAGATCGATCACTGTTCGTTATCTTCACCTTTCATGATCCCCATTCAAAGGAGAATGGAAATGAAGCAAATGGGCTGTATTGGACTGTGGTAATGAAGATAAGAAACTGGAATGTGAGAATACTTTATCAAGGAGGCCTAGGAAATATAAATATAGCAGCCAGTGTTAAATCAACACATCATTGTCCTCGTGGGAATTAGCGAAAATCACCGGATTGGTCAATAGAAAGTAAAATTAACATCTGGAGAAACTTTGATGAACTCAGGGAGAGAAAGACGACATGCATAGGGAAGTCGGTATTCTTTTATCGAAACATGCTGAAAAGGATCTTGATTCGACACCAATATCTGAGGGATTGACAAAAGTAAGATTCTATTGAAAATACATTGTATATAAAGATGACCCGGATCCATATCCATACTCCAACTCTAGCAACTGATGAACAACAAAGAGATAGCTTTTATACGTAACTGTAAAGTGTAATAGAAGAGGTTCATAAACATAACTTACTAGTTATCACAGGAAATATAAAAGCAAAAAAGGAATAGATATCAGTCTTATGAAAAATTCTTGGAAAATATGCAACTGGGTAAAGGAATGATAATGGTGAAAGACTAAGCAACCTATGGCACAACAACGAACTATTGATTATAGGATCGCTGTTCCCACATAAAGACATCCATAACACAACATGGATTTCGGCTGATGGAAGAACTATTGATAACAAGATCGTTGTACCCACATAAAGACATCCATAACACAACATGGATTTCGGCTGATGGAAGAACTATTGATAACAAGATCGTTGTACCCACATAAAGACATCCATAACACCACATGGATTTCGGCTGATGGAAAAAGTTATCACCAGGAAGACCACACACTTGTAAACAACAAAATGAATTTACTGATACACACAAAAGCCCTCCGCTCTGCTTTGGGAATAGTCACTATCTTGTGTATACCATCATAAAGTTTAAATTGAAGAAAGTTCCAAATGAAATACCTGAATAACAAAGGCAAAACTTTGACATAGAC
This sequence comes from Ostrea edulis, assembly GCF_947568905.1. Classification (NCBI taxonomy): domain Eukaryota; kingdom Metazoa; phylum Mollusca; class Bivalvia; order Ostreida; family Ostreidae; genus Ostrea; species Ostrea edulis. The sequence goes on along the minus strand of NC_079168.1, from coordinate 49,445,221 downwards.
AATTGAATATACATGTATCATTATACAGAGAAAAAATTAATGTATCAGTTGCCAACATTTGATATGTTCGAGAACAAAATGATGAATAGTGGTGAAGGGGTCAATTCGAACAACCATATAACAATATAGAAAAAAGCTTACATCGGAACTGCAGAGGAGGTATTGGGAACAAGAAAGAAAAAAAAGGAAAAGACCGGTATGGATGAACAGCATGGACGCTTAGCCCACATACACAAGAAATAAATAGAAACCAAATCAGAGAGGCTGAAAGCTCAAATGAATGAACAACATTGAACGAAAGACGGAAGTTATGAAACAGATAAGAACGGAGAAGAGGCAATGGATCAACACCATTCTAATTGAGGCTGATGAAGTTGCGAAAATGCAACATTTATAAACACTATATATTGTATATATAAACAAGATTAAAGACATTATGAGCAATATAACATTACCCAAAGTACTGAGCAGTGAAAACTTGGTATTCTTGACAAAAATGGAGATCTTATCACAAGCAATGAAAAAAGAAAGATGGAAACAACACCTCAGTGAGGCACTAAACTTAGAAAGAACCAGCAGCCGGATGAGATAATAAGTGAAAACAGTAGAACCATCTTTAATGGAAATCAGAAATGTGATACGAAAACTTAAAAATAGGTAACATTACTGCAGAATTCCTGAAAGTATATACTGAAATCAGCTCAAACAAGATCAAAGACCTTATGAGCAATATTTGGAGAAACGAAATCAAACCATCAGACTGGAAAACAGGTTTAATTATTAAGCTATTGCAAAGAGGAATCTTGAAGAATGTAAAATTGAGATGAATCACTATGCTACCAGTGATGAACTCTTTTCGAAAGGATTCTGATAGACAAGATAAAAAATGGTCTTGAAGACAAGTGAAGAAAAGAGCAGGCAGGATTTCGGACAGGCAGAGGAGTGAAAGAGCAATTATTCATTCTACGCAACATCATTGAACAAGTAAATGAATGGTAAGCAACGTTGTATATACACGTTATTGATCTCGGCATTTGACTCCATACACAGAGAAAGCCTACGAAACATCTTAGCTATGACACACCACCAAAAAGTTTGGCCATCTTGAAATTATTTTATGATGGTTTCAGCTGCGCAGTTATTGATGGAAATGACACCTCAGAATGGTTTGAGACTCAAACTAGAGTCAAACAAGGCTACAACATGTCTGGATGTTTATTCCTACTGGGTGATGAGAAAGACTGTTTCAGAAGGAGAAACAGACATCAGGTGGAACTTTACATCAACGCTTGATGACTGGACTTTGCAGACAGTATAGCGCTACTTACTTCATCCAAGAGAAAACAGACAAATTAAGACAAACTGCAAAAACAATAGGACCCCAACAGAAAGATTAGGAGAATAAATCCCAAACAACATCAACCTATTAAGTTAAACAACATGGAATTAGAACATGTCAACTGATTTGTATATCTGGGTGCAACAGTTTCAAAACGAAGTGGAGCAATGGAAAATACAAGAAAGAGTTACAAAGGCACGATCTGCTTTCGCAATTCTCAAAAGAACATCGAACCCAAACTTCATCAAAAGAAAAAAAGTTGGTCTTTATAGGACACTAGGAATACAGTACAGAATAAAGAGAAGAGAACACAGATCACCAGGCTATGATTAACTTTCAGCAAGCCACGAAACGTGATGTCCATCAAAATTAATGATACACGGTAACTCAACTAAACGTTTCTGTGTGGTCATACTATAAACCTTGCACTTACTTAATTGCTTTCTTGTTACATTACACTTTACACCCCTGCTCCTGTGAGTGGAATCTTCACCAGACGTTGCTTCATCATCTGAGCTAGTTGACGTCTGCTCCTCTGAAAACAAATTCAGCAGTCTGTTCTGGTGTACGTAGTCCCTGTAGTTCAGTTCATGGCTATGGTACTCAGTATTTTCAGTAACATTGTCAAGTATTCCTTTACTAGTCAGAATCAGCAAAACACACAGCAATATTATATTTACTTTCTGTAAGCCATTGTTTCTCCTGTTCATCTTGCATATCATAGCTGGGTATTTTGGGTATTGAATTCCTATTGCGAGATGGCGTGAATTCGTATTTTACTACGCCTTGTTTTAGGACCTTTAAATTAATGCTAAATTTTATCAACAATTGGTGGCATGGAATTCTTTAAATGATGACTATCTCATGTTTCGACGTTTTAATTCGATACAAAGCACATGTTGAATGAATATTAATTCTATACCCTGGCACCTATCGGCTTCCGTAAAGAAATGCTTGTCTGCAGAAGTGGAGATTAGGTAGAGTAGACTCTGCCTGGAGATTTGTGCAGTGCAATTTTATGGAAAGGAAAAGAAATGAAAATTGCCTTAGATATAAATGCCTACAGCTCAATCAAACATTTTCGCCTTTCAAACCAAAACACTGCATCCATTTGTAAATTGTATCTATCTTTTTTTTTAATCAGATTTTATGCATGAACTAAATATTTAAAAAATTGAGACTGGAAAAAATTTAACCTATGTATCCTTATGAGTTCAAATTAGAACAATGAAGATTTACGACAAACATTATTTTAAACATTTGCTTACTATGTAGGCGCTATGTTTAATTGTTTAACTGTTCTCATATATTCTATAATCAGTTAAATGTTTTTGTGCCAACTCTAAGCTAAGTTCAAGGTCAGTAATTCTTTAAAAAATAGGTCAAGGAGAGAGCTCACCAGGCGATGTTAGTTTTGAGGGGAAAGAGAAGTAGTATTCCATAGTATGTGCCATATTTGATATTGCGTGGTCAGCCTCACTAATGATTGATTTAGTAGTTACAGCTGCAAAACATTTTAGCTTGATCTCTCATCCAAAAATTATGATGCAAGTCAGATTCATCATCTGAATCATGAAGTGATCGACATAAGATGGATCTACATCTAAACTGCAAATGTATACAGAATATTGTTCAAAGTAATGGTTATACTGTAAAACAAAAATCGCCAGAAAATACAGCTTTCGAATCATAAGTGCATTTCATGGTTGTGTGCATCCACAGCTGCAACATCCATGCAAGTATGGGTCACGTAGGTTTTAAAAAAAAATTAACAGTAGAAAACGAGGTCAGAGGTGACATGATTGACTGGTTGTATACATACATAATCTAGTGATGAATCATCCACGCACGTCTGAATCATAATTTATTGCAAATAAACAGTCAAAAAAGAATTTTTCCTAGTCCCATCTAAATGTATTCCGCAGTGTTTCTATCATATGATATAGTGTGGTGAAACTCCACCGTTTGTTTACGAGGTCACAAGTTGGTCGCTTGCGGAAATACGATTTCGTACACCATCTTTGGCAAAAATAATGGGTATAAGAAATTAGATATTTGACCAGATGCAGTTCCAAGTATTTTCGATTTCGGACCTACTGCAAGCAAGTCGAACACGGGAAAATCCTCCAAAACTTCTACAGCTTTATTCAAACCTATGGGGACGGGGTGGGGGTCTATGGGCCGCGGAAAGTGAATAAAGTTTGATAAAAAAAAAAATCACAACAGCTGAGCAATGGCAGGGTCGAGGTGACTCAAGTGAGCGATCTGGCCCATGGGCCTCTTGATTTTATGTATTGTTCGTTTGCAAAGATAATTTGTTTTTCAGTTACATCTATTCGTTACATACCAGATCGTTCATTTTACTTTTATGTGTATTTGCAAAAAGGTCCGTTGATTAAAAGCATTTAATGTCATTGATTAAGTTTTTATGGTCATTGAAGTTATAGTAAGTGTTTATTTTCTCTTATATGGTATTTTTGCCCTTTCCGTCGCCCTTAGGTCTCCACCATTTTTGTTGACAATTATCAGTTATTTTCATTTGTAAATATTTACTGTGCGACAGGCTTTTCCACTAGTTTGAGGCAGTTTTATCTTATGAATCTAACACCACATTCCCTGTCATGATTTAGGATATTGAAGATCGGGCGAAATTCTTTTTAAAGAATGTTTGATAAGTCAACCTACAACTACACCCCCCCCCCCTTGAAAAAACCCCGACGTTGCGTGTCTGTGGTTAGAAATATTACAGGTAATAGCTATTTATGTTTCTCATATTCACATAAGAAAATTTACTCTGAAAATTATCATATTATTTATCATTAACGTTAATGTTGCCAGTAATATTTGAACCGATTCGGAATGAATAAGATCTTTACAGATCTTCTTTTTCGTCCTCCGATAAAAATCCGTCGATGTAACCAGCATTTGCATTAATTATTATGGGTTCAAAGTAGTTTTGTACAACAAACTTCGGTCCCTCTTCCAAAAACTCCACCTTCTGTGAAATAAGTAATCTGTGGGCTTGCTTTTGTCAAAGTCGGGGGAAGGGGTTCAGAAAATGACAAAGCCGGGAAAGGGGGTGGTACTCACAGGCACTTGCTTTAAAGTTTTCATAATAAATTAAAATGATTTTAAAATAATTATACATTAGTATGAAGTATATGAAACGGTGGATTCTGTGGATGACTTCCCACTCTCTCTCTGTAATTCCTACTTCCCTTGAGCAATATTTTCAGAGAAAATAAATCAAAGTAGCTAAGACCAAAGTACATGTAGCTAAGACCAACACCCCCAACAGTCATCATTTCCCGTGATATTTTTTCTATCAATCATAATGAAAATGTATATAGAATTTATAGAAATTCACTCCATACGAAAACTTTTTATGCTCCTGGTTGGTTTACCAACATGGAGAGTACCGCAATTTCGTTTTGTGTGGCGTAAGCAGGGGAGAAAGGAGTGACAGCGGCAATGTTTTAACAGACGACAAACAAAATGATGGACACATGTCACCAAAGTGACTCAGCTGACCTATAAACAAATCACAAACATCGAATGACGGCTGGTCAATGGGCATTTATTGAGCAACTTTATAAATATGAGCAATGCGAAAATTTATTATCAATCCAATAATAGCGTGTCACTTTGCTTGATGAAGCGTGCATTTGTAGGCCAGTCTTTTTAAAGACTCAATGAAACAGTTTCTACTTGAAATTGAAAAGATTGGCATAGCGTGATCATCCAACTCACATTTAATCAAACCACATACAGTCAGTCAGTGAGTGAAATTTGCACGCTCGATCAAGCGAAGTGGCACGCCGATATTGGATTGATAGTAGATGGACAAAGTGAAATGAAAGCATGGAATGAAAACTGCAGTAAATGTGTCCCATCAATGACAATTATACAGAATGGATATAAAATTCATTAAAGAAACTGTGAGAAAAGCCAGCGCGTATTTAAAAGCTGTATACAGTAAGAGAAGACATGATTTAACATAAAGTTTCTACAATATAAAATTAACTATGAAGAATTAAGTAGTAAACACAACCCATTTAAGTTTTGATATTTGAAAAGTCAAAGATGATCTCAGTAGGTTACAAAATAACTGAGATACCTCCACTTGGAGATAAATACACATCAAAATGTGAAGATAATCTCATAAGCATATAATACCTGCAGTTAAGGCACATGAAACATCCACAGTTGATAATTGCAAAGATCATTTCCTCAACATAATTAACCGACTCAATATTTATGCCTGTACATATGAGAATCTAGATATATTTTCGACATTCAAACAAAGTTCAATATAAAATTTTAATACATCTAGGTAACAGTAATTCTTTACCGTTGGTTTTATTGGTAAGTGTATGTGCTTCAGAGTATTCACCATCTGTTACGTTTAATTTACTGAAGGTGCGCACCGAAACATATGATCAAAGACAATTTAACTAATGCTGCAACCCATGTATAGTCTTCCAGTGTACATTCGTCATTCAAAATTCGGCCAGTTTGAAAACTGATTTTTAGAGGTTACCTTTTGAATAACTTTTAAGATTTGTCTATTCTGTGATTTTCCTCAAAATTTTTACTAATGTTCTATTATCCTTATTCTTTAAAAAAAATTCTGGAATGTGCATGCAGCTATTCATATAAAATTGTTCACATGGGCCTTTCCTCAGAACTTATTGTTTGTTTTCTCTCATATATATATTTTTTTGTAGATAATAAAAAAATTTCTTTAAAATATTTCCTTAAATAAATTTTTTCAATGAAAAACCTTATTTAAACAAGACACCACACACTTGAGGCAATTTCATTTGCAGTGCCTTTCGAGTATGAGTATAGTAGATACCATGGTCCAAATGGAATGTGATATCAAGCAAAATTATGAACTTTAACTGCAATAACTTTCATCAAGAATAAGATTGTAAATAATTTTACACAAACACAAAATGTATATCATTTTTCGACTACGTAATTTGAAATACAAATACTGATCCATTATAGATCATTTGATAACCATACAAAATATCATTTAAATTGCATATACATAATTCTCAAAGAGAATACATTGATATGTTAATGTATCAATATATGTTGGAAATAGATATAAACATTTCTAAGAAAGTAGATGTGTTTGACATAATTATACCACATAACATCTCAACTGGAATGTTGTGTAATGCAATCCACTGATTTCCTTTTTTTTTTTTCGGTGTGTTTGTCTCCTTTCTTACAAACGACTAACACTGTCATGAAGAGTAATATCATACATGTACTTCCTAGTCACATGACTGGACATACGTGAACTACAGAACCTGGTCAGACATGTTGAAACTACCAAATAGAAATTGTTAATCCTGAATATTTTAAATCTGCAAAACATGTGTAACTATTGTTGATGATTTAAACACAGGAGACAAAATTTATGTCCTTTGAAAGACTGGATGATTCCAATTGATGTATTGCATGCTAGTCAGAAAAGATGTTTGCTAGAAGAATCTCTTTTTTTCATTACCAACATGGTGATGTCAAGAAATAATACCAATACTAATTCTAAAAATTATACATAAAATATAATGATTCATCATTTTTTCAAATAACATTTAGACATGGAAAAATGTTTGATGTCAAATGGACAAAAGCACCACAGAAAGGAACATCCACTATTCATAAATATGACTGCGAGCCGAATGTAGTTAATTGTAATTGATATTGAAGTTATACGCACACATGCATTCATTTATGAACTCATCATCTCACAAAATATATGTCCCCAAATTCCACCACAAGGGGAGCTACTATGAAAACAATATTACAGAGCATATAAATGAAGTACTCAACTTGTAAATATATAATATATCTATAAAAATAACAGTAATGAAAACATGAAGTTCATGTGGCACCAGTGTGAATTACAGTGGCATAATAGCCTCAGCACATTATTGCAATCTGATTAATATATATATAAACAATCAACACTGAGGCCATCACAGCTCTCCTTGGTATCTCTCCCCCACCTTCTTTCCATGTTCTTCAATAAGGTAGTCCATGTATCCCATCACTGGGTATTTTTTCTTGTATGTTTCCAGGAAAACTTTATCAAGTCCCTCCAATTCACTGTCTGTTAGGGAGCTCTGTGGAAATATAACAAGTATTCATCTACAGTGTGAAGTAGTATTTTATACTGCTGTAAATGAATCAAGTCTGAGAAGAAAGTTTTGAAATAAACACCCATCGAAGAAATTATCTAAATCACATGTATGAATTTTTCTCACACTTTGATTCACTTGAGATTTCTATAGTAAGTAAGTAAATAGTTTATTTAAATGCTATGTGTCATATCACATATCAATTACAGTAATTGATCAGACAGTAAATTATCACGAAATGTTTTTCTCTTTAAAAAATATTTTGAATCTGCCATTAAAATCAGTATACTGATACATTTAAAATATACTATGGTATATTCATCTTTAAACAATTGCCTCCCAAAAATGACAACAATGCTAAACATAGAGACCGCCAGATAAGTATCACTGATTAATCATAACAATGCTAAACATAGAGACCACCAGATAAGTATCACTGATTATAACAATGCTAAACATAGAGACCGCCAGATAAGTATCACTGATTATAACAATGCTAAACATAGAGACCACCAGATAGGTATCACTGATTAATCACAACAATGCTAAACATAGAGACCACCAGATAAGTATCACTGATTAATCACAACAATGCTAAACATAGAGACCACCAGATAAGTATCATTGATTAATCATAACAATGCTAAACATAGAGACCACCAGATAAGTATCACTGATTAATCATAACAATGCTAAACATAGAGACCACCAGATGAGTATCACTGATTATAACAATGCTAAACATAGAGACCGCCAGATAAGTATCACTGATTATAACAATGCTAAACATAGAGACCACCAGATAAGTATCACTGATTATAACAATGCTAAACATAGAGACCACCAGATAGGCATCACTGATTAATCATAACAATGCTAAACATAAGAGACCACCAGATAAGTATCACTGATTATAACAATGCTAAACATAGAGACCACCAGACAGGTATCACTGATTATAACAATGCTAAACATAGAGACCACCAGATAAGTATCACTGATTAATCACAACAATGCTAAACATAGAGACCACCAGATAGGCATCACTGATTAATCATAACAATGCTAAACATAGAGACCGCCAGATAAGTATCACTGATTAATCATAACAATGCTAAACATAGAGACCACCAGATAAGTATCACTGATTATAACAATGCTAAACATAGAGACCACCAGATAAGTATCACTGATTAATCACAACAATGCTAAACATAAGAGACCACCAGATAAGTATCACTGATTATAACAATGCTAAACATAGAGACCACCAGATAAGTATCACTGATTATAACAATGCTAAACATAGAGACCACCAGATAAGTATCACTGATTAATCATAACAATGCTAAACATAGAGACCACCAGATAAGTATCACTGATTAATCATAACAATGCTAACCATAGAGACCGCCAGATAAGTATCACTGATTAATCATAACAATGCTAAACATAGAGACCACCAGATAAGTATCACTGATTAATCATAACAATGCTAAACATAGAGACCACCAGATAAGTATCACTGATTATAACAATGCTAAACATAGAGAACACCAGATAAGTATCACTGATTAATCACAACAATGCTAAACATAAGAGACCACCAGATAAGTATCACTGATTATAACAATGCTAAACATAGAGACCACCAGATAAGTATCACTGATTATAACAATGCTAAACATAGAGACCACCAGATAAGTATCACTGATTATAACAATGCTAAACATAGAGACCACTAGATAGGCATCACTGATTAATCATAACAATGCTAAACATAAGAGACCACCAGATAAGTATCACTGATTATAACAATGCTAAACATAGAGACCACCAGATAGGCATCACTGATTAATCATAACAATGCTAAACATAAGAGACCACCAGATAAGTATCACTGATTAATCATAACAATGCTAAACATAGAGACCACCAGATAAGTATCACTGATTAATCACAACAATGCTAAACATAGAGACCGCCAGATAAGTATCACTGATTATAACAATGCTAAACATAGAGACCACCAGACAGGTATCACTGATTATAACAATGCTAAACATAGAGACCACCAGATAAGTATCATTGATTAATCATAACAATGCTAAACATAGAGACCACCAGACAAGTATCACTGATTAATCATAACAATGCTAAACATAAGAGACCACTAGATAAGTATCACTGATTATAACAATGCTAAACATAGAGACCACCAGATAAGTATCACTGATTAATCACAACAATGCTAAACATAAGAGACCACCAGATAAGTATCACTGATTATAACAATGCTAAACATAGAGACCACCAGATAAGTATCACTGATTATAACAATGCTAAACATAGAGACCACCAGATAAGTATCACTGATTATAACAATGCTAAACATAGAGACCACCAGATAAGTATCACTGATTATAACAATGCTAAACATAGAGACCACCAGATAAGTATCACTGATTAATCACAACAATGCTAAACATAGAGACCACCAGATAGGTATCACTGATTAATCATAACAATGCTAAACATAGAGACCACCAGATAAGTATCACTGATTAATCATAACAATGCTAAACATACGAGACCACCAGATAAGTATCACTGATTATAACAATGCTAAACATAGAGACCACCAGATAAGTATCACTGATTATAACAATGCTAAACATAGAGACCACCAGATAAGTATCACTGATTATAACAATGCTAAACATAGAGACCACCAGATAAGTATCACTGATCATAACAATGCTAAACATAGAGACCACCAGATAAGTATCACTGATTATAACAATGCTAAACATAGAGACCGCCAGATAGGTATCACTGATTATAACAATGCTAAACATAGAGACCACCAGATAATTATCACTGATCATAACAATGCTAAACATAAGAGACCACCAGATAAGTATCACTGATTATAACAATGCTAAACATAGAGACCGCCAGATAAGTATCACTGATTAATCATAACAATGCTAAACATAGAGACCACCAGATAAGTATCACTGATTATAACAATGCTAAACATAGAGACCACCAGATAAGTATCACTGATTATAACAATGCTAAACATAGAGACCACCAGATAAGTATCACTGATTAATCATAACAATGCTAAACATAAGAGACCACCAGATAAGTATCACTGATTATAACAATGCTAAACATAGAGACCGCCAGATAGGTATCACTGATTAATCACAACAATGCTAAACATAGAGACCGCCAGATAAGTATCACTGATTAATCATAACAATGCTAAACATAAGAGACCACCAGATAAGTATCACTGATTATAACAATGCTAAACATAGAGACCACCAGATAAGTATCACTGATTAATCACAACAATGCTAAACATAGAGACCACCAGATAAGTATCACTGATTAATCACAACAATGCTAAACATAGAGACCGCCAGATAAGTATCACTGATTAATCATAACAATGCTAAACATAAGAGACCACCAGATAAGTATCACTGATTATAACAATGCTAAACATAGAGACCACCAGATAAGTATCACTGATTAATCATAACAATACTAAACATAAGAGACCACCAGATAATTATCACTGATTAATCACAACAATGCTAAACATAGAGACCACCAGATAAGTACCACCAGATAAGTATCACTGATTAATCACAACAATGCTAAACATAGAGACCGCCAGATAAGTATCACTGATTAATCATAACAATACTAAACATAAGAGACCACCAGATAATTATCACTGATTATAACAATGCTAAACATAAGAGACCACCAGATAAGTACCACCAGATAAGTATCACTGATTAATCACAACAATGCTAAACATAGAGACCACCAGATAAGTATCACTGATTATAACAATGCTAAACATAAGAGACCACCAGATAAGTATCACTGATTATAACAATGCTAAACATAGAGACCACCAGATAAGTATCACTGATTATAACAATACTAAACATAAGAGACCACCAGATAAGTATCACTGATTAATCATGTAGTGACCTGTATCACTGTGTGGTAACTACAATACAGGATATCGGAACTAGAAAATTTTGGAACTCTTCAGAAAAAGAAGTTACGAAAATTAAGCATCACTTGGGCAACTCTTGTATACAAAATAGTGAGGGCTAAAGACGACTCATTTCTGATACAAAAATATCTACCTGGTTTTTAAGTTATTTTGCAGAATGTTGTAAGTGAATGTCCTAGTACCAAAAACATGAGTTATTCGATTAAATTTCTGATGTTTAAAATTTTAAAAAATTATTTCCCCTAAGTACGTATGTGGATATTTACTTAATGAGATTTATTTTCTCGAGTCATTAAAGCAACCAACCACAAAAAAATGATATAAATAATCACAATTTATGCATTGATCCCCAGATAATTACATACAGAGCTCAACATGTAGCCCCCTCTCCCTCACTTCTACTACCCCCCCCCCCCCCCCCCCCCCGTTTTCTTGACATGAGACGTACTTATCGTGTTATTATCATATACAATGTTTGTTGTTTAGTACATGCAAAGATCGATTTATTAGCTGGTCACTTGTTATAATGGCGATGAGAGGTAGTAGAAATGCAAGTATTGGAACTCGTACATGTACTGAAGAATACCCCCCCCCCCCCCCCCCCCCCCCTTCCCTACTGAGTTTACGATTTTGGGGTTTGGGCAGAATTGCTTTTCTTGTTAAAAGAAATTTCTACATATATAATGGCACTTTTTTTTTCTCCGTTTGCTCCCCCAACCCTCAACTTTCAAAATCGACGCTTGACTGTCCCTGAACTCACTATATCTGATAATAATTATTAATAACTAGGTGCTCGTCTATTGAAAGTTGCCCAAGTTAACACAGAAAACGTGATCTCGTTGGGCATACTAAATATTAAAACCACGACGGAATCGGAGACGAAATAATGGTTCCGATATTCCGTATTGATCCAGTAATTTTTGTAACTGAACTCCAAAAAATGTATTACAGAGATTTCATGTTTTATTCAAACATTAAAATACAGATTTGTCTAACAGTACATATGTATTTTCTTTTATTACCAGGTCATGATGCAAGTCCTTCTCCTCCAATGACCATTTAGCAAGTGCATACGTTGCATCCTTTGCAGCAAGAATGGAATATCCAGCACCTTTACCATAGAAATCTGTATAAAAAAAAAAACAAACAAAAAAAAAACCCACCTTTAACTCTCTACTAATGCATTCAATATGAAAAATCCATCATATTCAAATCTTACAAACAAGAGGCCCTTGGGCCATAATGGTCACCTGAATATCACACAAAGTAGAACAAAACTAAGAATTGTTGTGAGATATGATGCAAACGTGCATTCTTTAAAACAGCTGGATGTTCTCGTGGACAGAAAGAATTTTCATTTCTTCTGATCCTGGTCATAATCAACCTTTGTACCAAATATGATCCACTGATATCTCTCATTTACTAAGCTGTGACCCAGACAAATATTTCTACTATTTAGTGGAAACCCAATTTATCTGTAAATATCAATAGACATTATAACATATAATAGTATTCAGAAAAGGATCCAGAAACAAGTTATACAAACTGTTACCTGGACCTGGATTCTAGAGCTTTTTGAAAATTGGTAAATGTTTGGCAGTTTTTGCCTTTCCTATAGCCTTTTCGGCAAAGGACTGTTTGCTCCTTCTAAATATCCATTTAGTTTCAGTTTAGTATCAATAACATTAAAGATGATGGTGTTTAAATGTTTTACACATAAACACTATATGCCAAGGAATTGTTTTATCATGTGAAGTTCACTTTGGCCTGTGATAATTTGGTTGTCAGATACATTTACCTGGCACAAATACCAGCTGGTGGTCTAATATACATGTATATTGGTAATCACTTCCTTATAAACAAGAGTTGTCAGAAGACAACATAGCTCTCTGGAAAGCATGACTCTACTTAACCTATCATTCAAAAGGTTAAAGTTTTAGAAAAAGTCCAAGGTACTAGGTCAAAAGTTTTGATACCATAATATGAAAGGCCTGGTCATGAGGCATCTAAATATGAAACATCAAATCTCCATCCCCTTGGTTCGAAAGATATCATATAGCCAAGTTCAATGTTTTTGAAAAGTAGGTCGAAGTACAAGGTCTACAGTTCTGGTAACAAAAGAAATGTCCTCTAATGAGGCATCTAAATTAACAATATTTGAAACATCAAAACCCTATCACTCTTGGTTCAAAAGATATAACCAAGGTTAAAGTTTTTAAAAAGTAGCTCAAAGTCCAAGGTCACAAGGTCAAATGTCTTGGTACCACAACAAAGGTCTTTTCATGAGGAATCAATATGTGAAATATCAAAACCCTATCCCCCTTGATTTAAAAGATATAGCCCAGGTTAAAGTTGTTAACAAAAGGCCCATGGGCTGTATCGCTCACCTGAGTCACCATGGCCTATATTTCAAGATTTTCCCTACATACTTGCATGTAAAACATTCATCCCTATTGTGGCCCCAACACACTTCGGGGGGGGGGGGGGGGGGGGGGGAAGGGGGGGGCATGATTTTCTTTTAAAGATTTTCACTATATATTTGTATGTAAAACTTTGACCCCCTATTGTGGCCCCACCCTACCCCCAGGGGCCATGATGTTTACAAACTTGAATCTGCATTATGTCAGGAAACTTCTATGTAAATGTAAACTTCTCTGGCCCATTGGTTCTTGAGAAGAAGATTGCAGGTGTGCCTCCTTTTAAATCCACCACTGGTTGCATGTAATTATTACTATGGTTGCCTTGATGTCAGCGTTAACTATGATTTAACCACCTTTACAAGTATTGAGATTTTGTTGGAAAAACTCATAGGTGTACCTAAGGACCATCAAATGTGGATGCCTTACTAAGACTAAAGATTGGGGCTGCCTTTGGCCCCAAATGGTGCATAAACAATAAAGGCCAGGGAGGCAGATCTCCCAGAAGTTCACCAGTTCATCAGTATAATAAAAATTTACCATATCTAGTTACTTACAAAAATTGGGTATATATGTGATAAGCTGACATTTTCATAACTTATTTTGCCAACTATGGTATGTTATCCATTATGTGATTGTATTATCACAGTAATTAAACATATTTTGATGTTCAAATTATTTGAAATATACACCATGTACAATATTATAGAAGATAGAATAGATGCAACGGTTGATCCAGAAAATTTTACAAGAAGGGGGAGGGGATAAGATCTATATATCATCTATTCTGTCTAAAAAGGGTGTTTCTTTGCAGACCCCAAAATGGTAGAAATTTTCAACCAAAGGGGGGACCCCCTGTAACCTTCCTCCATTCATGTGATGAACATGTATGATAGACCTAGATTAGAAGTATACCTAACCACACCCCTGGCCAAAAAAAACCAACAACTTGATTCCTCAAAAATCATTTCTTTAAACCTCTGTCAGGAGTTATTTTGAAGTTCGAATGATAAAGTAAATATATTATGCAAACATGATGTCAGTAGTTGGTTGTACTTGGTTGATGATGTCAATTATTTTGGACATTTACAATTCTCTTTAATGTGATAGACAGGCTGCCAAGTACTTATTGCTGAACACGGTTTTGTGGGTGTTGGATTGAAATGTCAATACCTTATTCCCAGTCTTCGATGTCATTTACAGATATTACAACCAAAAATTCTTGTGATACATATAAAGACTCCCTGGGCTATGAGAATTTTTTTAAACTAATTAAAAATATATCGCTACATGATGTAAATTAAAAGACCTAAATATTCTGAATGTATATGCACATAAAAATGAGTGCTCTCTCAGCAGATACCCATAACCACATAGTTTGTCATCAAATGATGTTACAGTTTGTCTGATAAAAGAGAAGGTATCTAACTCACAATAATTTTACCTTAATATTCATATACATTCTGTACCCAACCAAGTGATTGGTGGAAAACTAAAGACTCCTCCATCACAAGGGAGCTGGTATCTCAGAAATTGTGTTTTGACTGTAGTATACACCACAAAGAATTCAATCCCCAAGTGGGTGTGATGGCCCACATTAACTTTTACTTACATTTGTTGCATGCTAACTTTAAGCCCTGCTAAACACATTTTTCTTGCTCTTACCTTTCCCTGATGAAACGTCAAATACCACTCCACGAACAGCCATAAGAAGAGGTTTTGAAGGCTGAAAATTAAAGTAATTGTAACCTTAATTAATTTTATTTTGTTCTATTATATATCATTAGAAATTAAATCAATTCATTAAATTTTCAATATATATTTTGAACAATATATGCAATAATAAATAGTGACACTGTATTTAACTATGTGCTATGTAATTACTTCTTTTTCTTTGCTGATATATGTATACATTTGTAAGTATTTTCATGATGCCCCTTGATTGGGAAAATAAATATGCTAGAATATATCAACCTGTGAGCTATATCATGTATCATATGATCGCTTGTAGTGAGGGAATTCAAGAGCATAGCTGTGAAATTCTACATTTTAATTCACATAATTCCAAAATGCCTTCCGTTACACGTGCTTATATCATAAATTTCCACAATCATTTTGTGTTATTTTACTGACAGCTGTTCAGTACAGTTAGTGTGTACTTACATCTGAACCGTCATATTTGCTAATTTCTTTCGCTGTGAAGATTTTTGCTCCTTCTCCACTTGGGTCTGGATGAATTTCAATCTCACTCATCTGATACTTTGCCGAAATATAGGATAATAAGGACAACAACATTAAAAACAGTTGTGCCAGCTTCATAATTTTACCGGTACCCTCCATATTGAGACGTGTAACGAAATCGTTAGAAACGCGAGGTTTCATTAGCTATCGGTAAAATATCAGCCAATCAATGCAGGCTTAACATAGGAAATTTGGGGAGGAAACTTCCGGTATTAAATTCATGAGGAAGAGGAGTAGACGATAAATTGAAGTCGTCTTTTTTGAAATGGACAGCCAAGGAAGAAAGGTTGTCGTGTGTGACAATGGAACAGGGGTAGGTTGCTATCTAAGCCTCGATATAATCGCTAGCCATGTTGCCAAAAATATTTGTATAACTTTAAAGCCGAAGAAAATACCCGGAAGTGCAGTGTGACTCAATTTGCTTTGCAATGTTCTTAATCCAGTATTTTTGCATAGTTTCTTTTTAAAAGTAATTGGTATACTGCACATTCTTTCTATTTAGAATCAGTTTAGTTTCGCATAGTTTTAGCCCACTTTATGAAACATTTATCGGGTTAAGCATTGACATACAAGTATAAGGACATCTTCCCCCTTCCTGCTCATGTAGTGGTAGCCAATTTCAGTTAAAATCTACATAGCTGTTGTTTCTTTTATCAGTTTTGTTCAAAGGTATTAGTCTGAAACGACATTTCCTGTTCCTGTCTCTGCGGAGAAACAAAAGCATAAAAAATTACCTTGAACAGGTTGGGAACACTTCCCTTATTATAGCGAGATATCCTTGTAAAACCGTTATTATCCCTTTCTAGTGAGAGTAAATATATCTCGTAAAACCGAGAAAAACACCCGTAGAGTACATCTCATGTTTCACGTGTAAAGAAGAAAAAGTGCTAAAATGTATGATATTTCTGCAAAATTATTATATTAATCAAAACAAAAACATGATGTGCATTGGATTTCAGCCTCCTTCCCTTTTACGCAACAACATTGATATGATATTTTTAGACCGTGTTATAAATTTTATAAAGACAATTAGTGTCATGCTGAGTGTGTGTCGCACTTATTCAGCTTTGCACGGAATTTGCCATTATTTTCAATAAAGACGCTGTAACGGGAATGGATGTAGAACAAGGATTTCAAATCCTTCTCATGAGAACATCAGTTCCCGTAAATTAAGAAAATATATTTCCTTTTGGCACGAATATCAATGTTGGATAATAAAAGATAAACCAAGCAGTCTCCGTGATTTGAATATAAATATAAACAATTTACTTTCTAAGTTAACATTGAAATATGCAGTTACCAATAATACGTCCTACCCCTAACCCTACGATGTAACAACTGCCTTTAAACCTACCTCTATTTTCTGTTATGTTTACCTTAAATTACCTAGCAACATCACCGGCCCCGCGTGTGATGCAAAGGTAGTGACACCGGTGACGGCTATATATCATGTTAATTATAATTCGAACAAAATACACGCCCATTACAGACACCAAAACACCTGTTTGGTAATGTTTACTTTCTCACTAAAGAGGGATAATGGCATTTTAGCAAGATCTCACTATAGGGGAAGTGTTTCCAACCTGTTGAAGCCGTATGATCCATATTTTGTCTCTGATAAAATTCAAAACTTGTTTTTATGGGAAAAGATGTGTCTAAAAAAGTGAACTTTTCCATCCAAATCACAAACCTAATATCATTTTCATAAGTAAGAAAAGAAATAATGTATAAATTATTCATTGGTGGGTAGCATATGCATATACAGTAGGACTCATTAAACAGAAGGACGTTAAAGTAAAGGGAATGAAAAAATACTTTCAGCTCAGACAGTGAGGCTTTCATGTTATTCAGCTAGTCTAAGAAATGAATTACAGCCCACACATAAATCATTATGCTGTTTACAAATGTAAACTATAGCATAAACAGGTACCATGTTATAACAGAAAGCATTTGATTGACATGCTATCTTGCAATTAAATTTCCTTGTTGCAATACTGTTTGTACTTGTTTTAAGCAAATATTTGATATTTAATCCTCTATTTTTGGAAAAAAAGGCCTTGAGGTTATAAAATGTTCTGAGTACGTACTCCGTACTCAACCCCATAATCTGTACTCAAATTATCTTATAATCACCAAGCCTGGTGAACTCTTTGAAAGATATGTGATTCACTAATTCTTACATATTCTCAAAAAAAACATCTGTAAAGTGTTTATTATGCCAATCTTGTGGATCATACACCATCATCTTTAAATAAGCAAGGATTTTTCCTTGTACATGTATTTGATTAGGGTTGAAACGATACACCCCATTCATGATTTGATACATATTGCAATACTTATGCCACGATTCAATACTTTCAATATGTTACAATTTAACAGAAGATTTGAGAAGAAACCAATGATAATTATCATTGAAGAAGAAATTTATTACCAAGATTCACAATCATAATTTTAAAAGCAAAATGTTTGCAAACGGTTAGATGCCTGTTGGATCTCTACTCTGTAGTTTAAATCAATAAAGTTCATTATTATTTTTATCAGACTCAAGGCAAACAACAATCTGAACATTATTGAACACTATTTTGCCCCTTATGTAGGTAAAAATAATAAGTACAGGCCAAAACTGATATATTTTACTGAACCCATTTGTAATAAATGTGTCGAGCCGAAAATGGAGGCAATGAATCAAACATTGAATCGAACGTTTGTATTTTGAACAGTATCAGAATATTTCGATGAATCATTTCAGCCCCATATTTGATATTCTTCTGTCAATGTAAGGATATAAAGATATAAATTCCTATTTGATTACAGTAGAATCCCCCAACCACAGTGACGCACTCACACACATTTATTGGAATGGAAAGATATTTCTTTGATAGAATGTTTATTATCATTGAAATTTATCAAATCTAAAATATTCTAAATATATTACACCCCCCCCCCACACACACACACACACATACATACACCCTTTTTTGACATCTATATTGTGATTTATATTGATCTTTTATTTTGTTGTACTTGAATGATGATCTTTTATTTTATTGTACGTACTTGAATGTGAAAAAAGAATCTTAATTTATGTTTTGTGTTGTCAGTTCGTGAAATGTGGATTTGCAGGATCCAATTTTCCTACACACATCTTCCCATCTCTGGTGGGAAGACCAATTATCAGGTCTACAGCAAAAATAGGAAACATTGAAATTAAGGTAAGGACTTAGAGATTGAAACTGAATAATAAAATTTCATAGTAAATAACTGTTATCCAATCAACTGCATTTTCATCTTTTTGTTTGTATTTATATACATGTATATGCATGATCCTGAAGTGATCCCCAACACCCACGATAATAATTTCATAAAATTGATCCTGTAATCTTTTAATGCTAATGGTTATAGGATGTTATGCTTGGAGATGAGGCAAGTGAACTGCGCTCCATGCTTGAGGTGAATTACCCAATGGAGAACGGAATTGTGAGGAACTGGGATGACATGCTTTTGCTGTATGACTATACCTTCGGTCCTGAAAAACTAAACCTAGACTGCAGGAACAGCAAAATCCTACTTACAGAACCGCCAATGAACCCTAGCAAAAACAGAGAAAAGATGGTGGAGGTAAATTTGGAGATCTAAAAATAGACAGGTTTTAGTATCCAATCAACTACCTGTACTTATATGAATGCTATTGATACATGTATATATATATTCCACAACTCTTGTAAATTAGTTTGATACTCTTATTTTCTTTTCCTTCGCTAGCCAAGGGTGATGCTCTGCGGTGTTTCTCTTTTCACTGTGGAGCGTCACCCTTGGGTAGCAAAGATGAAGATAATGATGCAGGTCAGATTTTTTTTATTTACCGGTACTACATTACGGGTGTTACTGTCATGGGTTTATCTCTCAGCAAAAATATCTTCTCAGAGCATATTGATTTAATTGTATCTTTATTGATTGTTTCAAAGTTGTTGTTTTTTTTCTTCAGAACTCTTATTATGTCTAATTTTTAGGTTATGTTTGAGAAATATGGATTTCAAAGTGCATACATTGCAATTCAGGCAGTTTTGACATTATATGCTCAAGGTAAGTGCATAATTGTATCCCGCTACTTTGTGATAACAAAAATTGGAAGTTACTTCAGTTTTTTTTAAAAGACAGTGTGACATTTTGGTTGTTCTAAAAACTGTCAGAATAAGTAGAAATAAATAGAAAATGAATTAGATAACCAGATATAAGAGATTAAAATTCTTTTTCAGTCTTTTGGGTGTCTTAAAGGGACTGATTCACGATTTTCCCCACAAATTTCTTTTTCACTTTTAATGATCAAAATCTACTGTCTAATGTGTTTAAAAGATTTTACATAAAAATTAAGGTTATACATTATCACAGAAGCTCATTTTAGAGAGTTTATTATTTGTTTTGTAAACAAAGATTGCGGTATGTTATTATTTATGAAATTTTCAAAAGTAATAGATATCGATCTAAGTTTATATTATCTTTCACATTTCAAGCATTTTTGGGTAAAATGTATCATCAAAATGTTGCTTTATACTACAAAATCAATATTTTACTTGTTTGTTTGTATACTTAAAAAGACTCGAGTCTTTGTTTACATAACACAGATTTCAGGCTAAAATATTGCTTTTATTCTTGCATTCAGAAGGTAAAAATTTTGACTGTCAACACTAAATGAGTTATATTTTTTAATTTTTAAAATCAAAAAAACATTTTTATCAAAAATCGTGAACCAGTCCCTTTTAGATGAATACATTGAATATGCCATTACAGAGAGAGGAACACATCTATGTTTTTAGGTTTACTAACTGGAGTAGTTGTTGATTCTGGTGATGGTGTCACACACATCTGTCCTGTATATGAAGGATTTGCCCTTCCTCATTTGACCAGAAGATTAGATATTGCTGGTAGAGACATCACTAGATATCTTATTAAGGTAAGTGATCAGTAACCCTCTGTTATGAAGAAGTCTTTGAAATGGGGATTCAAAAATGGTTGTTGAGTGAAACTGATGAATGGATAATCAACATTTAAAACTTCTTGATATACAGTGGAATCCCATTATTAAGTTCAAAGTTTATTAAATAAAAAACGCTAGGATGGAATTTCAAAACACATTATATAGAATAGACATGTTTTTCATACATTGTCCCAAGATGCCGCAATTCAGTATTACATTGTAAACATTCTGGCAAAAAATTGATAAACCCCTGTGTATTCACTGTTGATCAAGGTAAGATACACCTACACTCTATGATCAGCAGTTGAGACCTGGACTGCTCCAGATGGGCACGTGAGTAAATTCCCTGATCTGTTTGGGGATTTGTGATGCTTGACTGATCACGCTTTGACAGATAGCTTGGGTATCAAACATAGATATCAAACATAATTTTGACAAACTGAACTTCAGGCACACAGCTTGGATAAACTCTACGGTGACACTAGAAACAGGTGCAATGTTATTTTTATAACATTGGGGGGGTTGGGGGTTATAGGAATCACTCTGTCTGTCTGTCTATCCGTCCGTCTGTCTCCAGATTCGTGTCCGGGCCATAACTTCTTTGTTCTTTGACATAGGCATACCATATTTGGCACACAGGTCGATCACCATTAGACGATGTCAAGTACCTTCATGACCTCCATATGACCTTGACCCTTGACCTCAAGGTCAAAATTAAATGTTTTTTTTACAATGGATTTGTGTCGGGGCCATAACTTCTTTGTTCTTTGACATAGGCATACCATATTTGACACATGAGTGTATCACCATGAGACGATGTGTTGGGTACCTTCATGACCTCTATATGACCCTAAACTTTGACCTCAAGGTCAAAATTGATTATAGGGTTTTGACATAGTCATACCATAAGACATGGGTGTATCAACATGAGACTATGTGTCATGTACATTCATGGCCTCTTTATGACCTTGACCTTTGATCTCAAGGTCAAAATTATAGGTTTATACCATGAATTGTGTTCAGACTATATCTTCCATTTTCTTCTACAAAGGCATACCATATTTTTACACCCAGGAAAGAGATAATTTATTTATACCTATTTAGAACAACACCCTTTGGGAGATTGGGGTAAGCGGGGGGTATTCTTAGTCACAGTACCTCTTGTTAAGATAAAGATAGAGCTTAATAAAGAGTTGTCAATCAGAACAATGTTCTGTTGATTATAATTCTATGTTCATATAAAAATTGGCGGCGTCAGATACAGATAAGCAAAATTTATTTTAAAATATGCATCCTAACTAGAAATAAAGAAAAGGAAGTATAAGAAATATGGACATTTAAGATGAGCTGTAAATAAATTTAAGTGTCATAGTCTTTTAGCAAGGAAACAGAATAAAAAAATATTCACCTAGCCATGAAATATCCACGTAGAATATAGTATTTCTAAACGACATTGCCCCTGGTATTACATTACTTCATTGTGGCAAAATCAGAAACTTAATAACGGGATTCCACTGACATGCAAAAGAAACACAACCTCAATTAAATGTCAATAATTTTTTATGTTGATAGTTTATTGTTAGCAAATTTGAATTGCATATCATACACATTCCCAATTTTTAATTTCTTGAACTCTGTCACACTATGCGTTCTTGTGTCTGTGAGACGTCAATACATACTCTGATTAGCATATAGGCAGATACACATGAGAGCATTTCATGCATCTCAGACCTGTATGTTATTCTTCAGGTATGCGGTAAGAATAGTTCAATATTGAAATTTGTTTCCCTTATTGCATAAAGGATGCCTAGGCTACTCAACAATGCACACAATAGGGTAGTGCAGTTACTGTTGGGTAGAAACACCCAAAATGCTGCAGCAAGAGCTCTGAATGTCCACGAAAGCAAAGTATCTCATCTCATCTTAGACTGACTGATACAGCTGCCAACCACCCTTGATCTGGCTGACAGAAGGCTATGACGCCTCATCAGGATTGTTTCATGAGGTTGCAGTACTTGTGCTACTGATTTAGAACTGCACAAAGAAACTGCAAATAAGACACCAGGGATACATAATCTGAGAATAAGTCAAGACACTCCTGAGGTGTTTCCAGTCCTATGGCATCACGCTGTGTCGTGTTACATTGGGAATGACTCTTATTGTACCCCCCGCAACAAAGTTGTGTGTGTGAGGGGTTGGGAGTTATACTGGAATCGGGTTGTCTGTCCGTCTGTCTATAGACGCAATGGTTTCCGGGCTCTAAAGCGTTATCCTTTCCACCTATAGTCACCATATCATACATATGGACTACCCATGGGATGAAGATGTTCCCTATTGAATTTGGGGTCAAAGGTCAAGCGTACTGGACATCGACATAGCATCATGGTTTCCGGGCTCTAAAGCATTATACTTTCCACCTACAGTCACCATATCATACATATGGACTACTCATGGGACGAAGATGTTCCCTTTCGATTTTGGGGTCAAAGGTCAAGCGCACTCCTAGAATGAGACTACCCAAGGGTTGGTCATGCCCTTTCTTTTTTACAACACCCTTTGGGTGATTGGGGTGGGGGGTGGTATTCTTAGTGAGCATTGTTCACAGTACCTCTTGTTTGTCGTGGATGTGATGTCAGACTCCAGTCGTTATAATAGCATCCAAATGTGTTTCCTATGCAAAGATGGCACCTTGAACTCTTCTCTGATAAGTCAAGTTTCATGCTTTACTTTCTGATGGGCATCAGTGTGTTTTTCAATGTTGTGATGAATTTTATGCCAATAATCCACTAGGTTGAAGGCAATTTGGAAGTTCATTGGTACTGTAATATTGACACTGTTCTGCAACCTGTTGTTGTGCTGCTTGTCCACCCGCACAACTTGATTTTTCAACAAGGCAATGCCCAATGTCATGTGGTGTGACATGCTTTGGACTATCTTCACCAAAACAATGTTGGCACGTTGCCTTGGCCCCATACAGTCCTAATCTCTCTTCAATACAGCATGTATGGGACATGTTAGATCAACACATTCGACCACACTCACATCCACCAGAGACTAACTGCTTTGCACCAGACACTTCTAGAAGAGTGACAGAACATACCAATGGCACAAATAAACCTTGTAATGAACTCTATGCATTATAGAATTTAAGCTGCAACAAATGCTAATATATTGGGTGGGGGTGGGGGTGTCAATATTCATTATTGAAGTAGGAAAATTTCAATAGCTACGATCTCTAAAGCCTTGACAATTTTTGTCAAAGTGATGATGGCAAACTCTAAATTTACTGTGTTATCCAACAGAATAGATGTGTATCTTCTTTTAGATGTAAAAATTAAACTATTTGTATTTAAATGGACTTTGAAAATATTGCCAAAAATTGGAGGTTGCATTTCTTTTCTGTGTCAGTTTATAAATCAAAAAAAGAAATTCAGATTATTGTATTGCATGTACATGTATATTCATTATGTACACTTGTCAGATAATGAGTTTTGTTTTTCAGTTGCTTTTATTACGTGGCTATGCATTCAACCATTCTGCTGACTTTGAAACTGTACGAATGATGAAAGAGAAGTTATGTTATGTAGGATATGATATTGAACAAGAGCAAAAATTAGCTCTGGAGACAACGGTGCTTGTAGAATCTTACACAGTAAGTTTAAATTTACTAAAATATGAAGAAGAAAATAAAAAAGCAAGGAAAGATTTTCTGTAGATTCCTGAATATATGTGAAGAATTTATCATTGCCTAATATTAGCAAGAAGCACCATTCACAAAATAGATTTACACACTTTTGTTTTAGTAATTTTATTTTTGTATTGCTGAAAAATTCTTAATTAACAGTCCACTTGCAAATTCATGTTCTCACAGTTTGACATCTACAAGTCATTTTGTAATATTAATAATAATACTCGCATAGAGTAAGGAATCTACAGAATTTACTTGGATTGATAATAGAAATCATGGGAAACAGTGGGTGTTTTTTTATATAATAGTCAAGTCAAAATAGCCTGAAAAATATCGGAACTGGGACAAATTGCAACAGAATTTTCATTTTACTTTCAATCTGCATATATCGAAGAAACATATAAAGAAAAATTTAAGGATCTCTAGCTTCAGGGAAGTATCATACCAGGTATTACTAGTAGTACTTTTGAAGGAAAATTCAATGAAAACAAATTGGGTTATGGTTGAATTTTATGGTGTCCCTTTCAGGGTTTTAGTTAACATGTATTTTTTCTACTATTAGTATTTTCAGAAAAATGTTTTATTGATAGTAGTTTATGACATTAACCAAAAATTAAGCAAACTTTAATGAATTTTGAGATTAATCTGATTTCTTTCAGTAATTATGCATAAAATCTTATTACAAATTTTATGTTGAATAGTTGAAATATACCTAATATCTTGCTCCAAACTGATGAATTTTTTTACTAATATTTCATCATGCATATTCATATCATTGAAAATAATTTCTGTAGTAATTTTGTCCCGGTTTTATCTTGACTGCACTATTATGAATTTAAATATGAATATCAAAGAACCCAACAAATGATTTTGATTTGACACGACTTTGATGTATTACAGTTACCAGATGGAAGAGTAATACGTGTAGGGGGTGAGAGATTTGGTGCTCCTGAGGCCTTGTTCCAGCCCCATCTTATCAACGTAGATGGAGTGGGAGTGGCAGAACTTCTATTCAACACAATCCAGGCAGCCGACATTGACACGCGTCCCGAGTTCTATAAACATATTGTCTTGTCAGGGGGCTCAACCATGTACCCGGGTCTGCCTAGCCGACTTGAGAGAGAAATCAAACAGCTCTACTTAGAGAGGGTGCTGAAAGGGGACACAACTAAACTCTCTGTAAGTTTGTGGGCGTTGTTGATATTGTTATTTCTTCCTTTCTCAGTTCCTTGTTTTATTGGGAACAATACCTTCAATGTTAAGGAAATAGATGGTTTAAATTGTTAACAGACTAAGATATGCATACACTTTTTAAGGTTTTATTTATTGCATTTTTTATTATTTATTTATGATTTGTGGTCATTGTTCAAATATAGATAAACATAAAAAATATTAATTGAAATGATATGTGGATTGAATTTCACAAATGGGGTATTTAAATGTAAAAAATATATATATATATATATATATTAATGACCACAATATGAATACTTTATACAGCTTAATTTGCTCTTGGTTATTTTCACATCTATATTCATCTACATGCCATTTTAAATTCACAATTCTAAAAAAGTGTTACAGCTATGAAACTTTCACTGCAGTTATAGACCACAGTGAAAGTAACGAAAATTTTTACTATGGTGAAGATAAGGCTGTATGCAGTTTTGCATTTGAAAATAAGGTACTCAAATGTTCATTTCAAATTTTTTTTCTTAGAAATTCAAGATTAGGATAGAAGACCCTCCGAGAAGGAAACACATGGTGTTCCTGGGGGGTGCAGTCTTGGCAGACATTATGAAGGATAAGGACAGTTTCTGGATGACACGACAGGAGTATGAAGAGAAGGGGATCCGAGTGCTGGATAAACTCGTATCAGGACCACAGTGATAACTCCTGCTCTAGGACCTAACCAAATTCCATTCCACAAGTCACCACACTTCATAGGGAACATTCTCATTTAAATCAAATCTTAAGCAAATAAAGGATTGCTGTTTAAAGATATTTATTGACACGAGAATAATTCATTAATTTGAACAAAATATTTCTAAAGAGATATATTGACTCCAGGAATATAGTAGAATTTATGATTTGTCTCTGACATCAAAGAAAAGGTATTTGCTATATCTCTGTAGAGTGGTTTTATCATCACATAAAAAGTACAGGTAGAAAATATATACTGGTTTAAAAATATATACTGGTAGATATTTTAAACAGCAGTCAATATTTTAAGCAGCAGTCAACAGTTAAATGAAAATAGCAACAGTAATACTTGTGAACGAAATTATGGTGCCTTTATGGTCTGGATTGAAGAATGTGTGCATTATACATGTGATATGAATAGTGACATAAATATGCGTTAAGTGTAGACAGCAATCATTTGTACATGATGGACAAATCCAAAGTAGGGTGCTTTGTCTCCTACATTTACTGTTTTACTGTTTATTTATGTACTGATAATTTCAAGGTTTTTTTCTTCTTTTGTAGTACATGTAATTTATATAGTAATATAAACGTTCAGTGATGTGGATGTTTACAAAATACTTCAATTTAAATGATCATAAATGTCGAGGATTTATACAATATAAAGCATTTAATGTTACATCTAAAGTAAAAAACAAGAGCCTATGTTTAAAGCAGTTTAATAGCCATTACTGAACAAAATGATAGTTTCTGTTATGAATGTTTTTTTTCCCCTAATTTTTTTTTAAGAGGATGATTTAAACGAAGTTCTAAAATTATCCCAAGTTTATGTATTAGTTATATGAAGACAAAGACAAGTTCTATCTTTGTGTTTTACGTTAATGATGCAATGTTAATTGAGAACAATGTAGTTGTAGTGGGAAAGGAATGATTTTCATTACAGAATGTCTGTACATGTCTCAGTAAAGGTTTAAGAGCAATTATATTTGTACTGGTGCATGAATGAAATGATACACAATATGTGATTGCCAACATGGATGGAAAAATCTATATTTATTACAACTGCTAGAAATCTTTCTTGTTTCAGTGATATTTGTATGTAATATATGTATGTTCCAGTAACCTGTTGGAATGAGTCATTTCATAACAGATATATATTGAAAATAGCAATATCTATTGTAAATGGTCAAATATTAATCACCAAATTTTTAATAAACTTTAAATCTTTCAGTTTTCTTTTTTGTACTCCCCCAAATATTTCAGGGGAGCTTATACAGTAGTCGCTGTTTTGTGTCAGTCTGTCTGGCTGAACTCATATCTCCTAAACATTTCATTAGAAATCAATCATAATTGATCACAAATGTTCCTTTAGAAAAGGACTTTTGGACCAAGGTATCACCATCCATTTTGAAAAGGTCAAGGTCACTCATAACATAGAAATCCCATATTTCAACAGTTTTTAAACAGGTATCGATCATGTATCACACAGATAAGTAATAGGCAAATGGCTTTCAAAGGTCTTTTGATGTCATTTTTCATAATGGTCAAGGTCACTTGGAACATGGGGGAAAAAAGACTACATTTTAACAATATTTTAACAGTTATTAATCATTGAGTGGATAACTTTTGGACAAAGGTCACTCAAGTTTAGTTTGTTAAGGTCACTAAGAAAATATACCTTATATGCTAAAAAAACTAATTTAAACAGTTATTGTTCATTGTGCAAATGCCTCCTCAGACAAAGATCACTTGAGGTCACTTTGTTAAAGTCAAGATCACTCAGAACATATACCTTAATTTCAGATGAAATAAAAAAACCTTCATTTCAGCAATTATTGATTATATATCAGATGTGTATTGTGTAAAAGACAAAGGTCTTGTATAAAGAAGAAGTTCCTTATTTCAAAAGTTTTGACCAGGAATTGGTCATATACCACACAAATTTGTAATGGGCGAGTGGCTTTCAGATTAAGATAATTTTGTATTAAGGTCGCTCCAAACATGCATCTCATTTATGAAAAAAAAAAACACCTTCACTTCAACAATTATTGATCATTGTGCAAGTCATTCTCGTGTGAAGTAGTTCATCGGTTAGACGCAGTTCAGGAAGCATACATCAGTTTTACTGATATTCTTGTTTTTATTCATAAATGGTGTATGCACATATATTTTTTTGGATATGCATGCACAAGGATGTTCATGTTCCGGGCTGATCTGATTAAAATGGCTGCATAATTACAATGTGCTTGAACATAACAAATAACAATGCTGTGGTTGTTGACTCGTACACAAACATGATAGCAAGTCTGGAACACTCGTTACACTAAGCAGCAGAAAATAGTTGTCAAAACCAGAACATCCGTTTAAGATGACTGAAGAAATAATTACAATGTATTCAAGTATGTCAACAAAGCGGACCCAAGTGACTGCACTTTCTATCTCCACTTGGAATCAAGAATATGATATCAATACTTAGTATGTTTGTTACCTCATATGATGATGATTTATTCTCATAAACCAATGTACAAAAGGTATAGAGAAATACAAATACTACAGTATACAATACACAAACCTAAGTCAGTATCCAAGGTAGAACAAAAGAACATAAAACTTTGCAAGTTGTACTATTATATACATGTATAATGACATAATGTTATTATGTAGTATAGCTTGCGAAGTTTCAAGCGCCTGGGTTTTTAACCGACTGACTAATGTTGGAGTGACTCATCTTATAGACGGCGAGGTGAAGTACAAGGACATATTGGTATAGATAGCAGTTACGTGGTACAATTAAATCAATGAAGAAGCGAGGGGGGAAAACTATTTTATACGTACCTTTGACTGTCCAATGTCCTGTCAGCCACATAATTTGTCATATTTTGTCCATTTTTATTAAATTGCTTCTCGGTAATTGGTGCGGTCACCTTTGAGTGTGAGTGAGACGTCTTCAAATCCCTGTCTTACGACGGAATCATACAAGTCCTTGGATGTAATGAACGCAAAAGTTCACACGGACAAGAGAGGAGACCTATGGAAAACGGTTTATTAAATAAATAACAAGTAGCCGATTCAGAGAGGATTCGAACGTTATCGAAAGGGGCGGGGATCTTTAATTATTTGAAGATATCATCAATTCATTTGATGCGCGCAACAATTCCATCAAAGAATTAAAGATATCTTTAATTCTGAATTATTGTGCGCATTAATTGAGTTGTTGACAGAATTGATTATTCTGCTGAATTGATACCTCTCTTCAAATGGATTTACGATATCAACAATTGAATTGATGCGCGCTACAGTCTATTTGAAGAGAGCAATATTTCAATTAATACGCGCATCAATTCAATTAATGCTAACAATAATTGAAAAAAAAATCAAAATTAAATTGTAGAGCACATAAATTCATTTAATGCGCGCAATAATTGAATTATTGCTCTCTTCAATTGAATTAATGGTATCATTAATTGAATTGATGCGCGCATAAATTGAATTAGTACGTCTATCGCAAATCCCTAAAGAAAATCAGATTATCTATCTTTTTTCCAAATGCCATGACTATATCCAAAGATCAACGTTAGCGTTTCGCAGGAGTGCTTCAAGCATAGACTGTGGGAACTACCCAGCTGATAATAATCCTTCTCTGGAGACGTTTTCAAACAACTGGATTCACTGATCGGTCCCGCAGTGGTAGACCCAGAGTCATAACCCCTAGAGAAAACCGTCAAATTTACTTCCTACATTTGCGAAACAGATGTTTAACTGCGAAGCTAAAACGTTGTGGTTTGAACGCCCGAAGACCGTACAAAGGGACAGAAATAACCAAATATTTTTTGTGCCATTGTACTCACTTACGGTTTAAAATAACCATGTTTGAATAATCACGATTATTTTACCCCAATAGGACATTTTGTCTTCCAAACTTCTATTCAAATTCAAGTGGAAAATATTATTATTTAATATATATTAGGAGTATTATTTTGTTCTTCAGGTTCATTCTCCATTGCTCAATGTGTGTGTGTGTGTGTGTGTGTGTGTGTGGTATCTTGTATTTATCATGATTAATTGTTAGAATTCCACGTGCCTCATGTGATCCCTTAATTGGTGAACAAATAAATATAATACATGCAAAAAGTGGTGTACAATGTAAATCAAATATGGCTTATCAAAAATTCCAAAGACCTTTTAGTGAATTGAAATCACATAGCTTCTCTCAAATCAACAACATCAAAACGAATGACTTTTATACACTTTACACGATCTTCCTCACGACTAGGCTTTTTGACATCACAGACAACTGCTTCTTCAATCAAGATGAAACTCCGAAAAATCCACATTTCGTGATCAGTCATCCAAAACATTACTTTGTTAAAACCATTCTGATTTTAAGAACAATTAAGTACTAAAAAGTTGATATTAAAAAGATGCTGGAGTTCCTCATTGACAATATCTGTGTTGTCTCTGGTGGTCAGGTCTTCAGTAGTCTGTTATTTGTTGTCTCTGGTGGTCAGGTCTCCAGCAGTCTGTTGGAATTCCCTTGGATACTCCTTTATTAGCTGAACTGTTTTCGTATTCTTTTGCGGGAGATATATTCCAAAAAACTTCAAACGTATTGTGCCACAACATATGCAGAAGTGGTGTAAATTAAATGTGGATTCTAAAAAATTCTAAAGAACTTTTAGTAAATTTGAAATCACGAAACTTTTCTCAAATCAACATCATTAAACGTATGACTTTTCAACACTTTACACAACAATTCCTCACGATAAATTAAAGACTAGACTTGTTGACATCATAGACAGTTACTTTTTCAAGTAGAATAGAACAGGGAAATATTTATATCTAGTGATCAGTCATTCAAAAAGTTACTTTGTTAAACACCACTCTGATTTTAATCACAAAAACACTGCAGTTGTTATTAAAAAGATACTGGAGTTCCTCATTGGTAATATCTTCGTAGTCTTTGGTGATCAGGTCTTCCAACAGTCTGTTGTAATTCCTATGGACACGAATTATGCTCCTTTATTAGCTGACCTATTTTTGTATTCTTATGCGGCAGAATTTATTCAAAAGCTTCTACATGAGAAGAAAAAATATCTTGCTGTGGCCTTCAACTCAACATTTAGATAGATCGACGACGTTTTATCTATTAACAATAATCCTTTTCATTCATATGTTGATTCGATATATCCCTGTGAACTCGAAGCAAAAGACAACACATAGTCTTCAACATCTGCTTCCTACTTAGGCATTTATGGAACATAGATGTAAACGGCAAACTAAAAACTCAACTTTATGACAAACAGAATTACATCAGCTTCTCCATCGTCAACTTACCATATCTATGAACCATATTCCATTATTACCTGCATGTGGTGTTTATATATCTCAACTGATTCGATACACAAGAGCTTGTTCTGCGCATGATCAGTTTTAAATCGAGACAGGCTACTGACAAACAAATTGGTGTTACAGGGGTTTCAACAGTCTCGTTCAAAGTCAGCATTTCGCAAACTCTGTGGTCGTTATAGCGATTTAGTTTATCAATACAACCTGTCATTGGGTCAAGTACCGTCTCACTTGTTCCATACCAATTGTTAGACCGTTCTGTACATACTAATTTTGAATAGTGATTACTCCGTTTACCTGATCAAGATATAGGGCTCACGGCGGGTGTGACAGGTCGACGGGGATGGTGTGTCCAGAGGTCCGTGTTTGCCCAACTCTTACTTTTGTATTCCTTATAGGAGTTCTGAGATTGATCACCGTTTGTTGTCTTCACCTTTTCATAAGAAAAATAAATCTCTGCCTTCAACTCGACATTTAGATACATAGAAGACATTCTATTTATTAACAATATTCACATTTCTTCATATTGGTCGATTCGATATATATCTCAGTGAACTCGAAATAAAAGACATCACAGAGTCTCCCACATCATTTTCATGTTTAGGTGTGTTACTGAGCATAGTCGTTAACGGCAACAGAGTCGATAACGGCAAAATAACCATTCAACTTTATGACAAACGGGATGACTTCATCATGAACTTTGTATATTTATGTAGCAATATTCCATGATTTTGTGTTTTTTACCAAATATATTTTAAATAAAGTACGAAGTTAGTAATTCTGTAGTAAGTTGCAATAATCACATCACTAATTCCATGCCTAGTACCTTAGGAATCAAACAAGGCTAAAGCTAAGTCCAATTTATTATGGCAAAAGTAAAAGAATTAGATGAACAAATACACCCATTAGATTGGAATTTTTTTTAACAGTATGGCGCTGTTTTTTTGTTTTTTGGTTTTTTTTTTTATTAATAACAATATTTATTCGCCATTCATACCTATCCATTTCAAAGGGTCAAAGACATTACCAGTGTTGATGTGTGATTTCCTATATAATTAATGTTACATGTATATACCTATGGCAGGGAAATTATTCATTATAACATGTTATTTACAGATAGATCATTAAAATTTTGAAAATGAAACGCAATTATTTGTTGCTCCAACATTGAGGACTTAATTTTGATAGATAGCTCTAGCATTATATCAGCTGGCAAATATGCTCCGCCCTGGAAAAGTATTATTTCAATACAATAATTTCATTTTGTGTGAAATTTGATCAAAGAAAATATAAAATATTTCTAATGCAAAAGATTCAAAGGTCCATTCGTAGCATGAACAACATATATGATACATTGTACTGGCATATTAATACAGGATTTTACATTGTTTGGTGATTTTGAACAACAAATTATGACACGTACTAAAAAAAATCTAGAGTAGATATACTGCTTCTTTATATGCTTTATCTTTTACTGTGCGCACTATTTTTTAAAAACAAAACTTTGATATAAAAATTAATAGATCATACAAATCGAATCTATACCTAATTACATGCTTTTATACCAACTTTAGACAACTTGATTGACGAATTCCTAACTCGTCATAAATCAATTCCTGAATCTGCACCATTGATGAGGAGAACAGTGATTTGGACATAAGACATTCAATCGACAGAGCTCACAATGAGGATCTCGGGAAGAAAATAAGGAAATTTGGCGAAACCTTTGCACAGAAAACAGCGATGAAAACAGCGTGCAATGGATATAATGTCATGTAGAGTTTGAAAGAAAAAGTATTTAAAAAATCTTGCACCTGTGGAGAGAACTGTCTAGGTCATGACAATTCAAAAGAAGTACAAAATTCCATCTTGACTACCAATGAATTATCAAAAGATAGAGATATGATTATTATTGGTAAACTTTCAGAGTTTTGGCAGCAGTATACAGTCCCCCCCCCCCCCCCCCCCCCCCCCCCCCCCCCCCCCCCCCCCCCCCCCCGTTTTTTGCAGGACCACAATGGAAACTAGCTATATGCTAATTTGTGTCATCCTGGATAAATAAAGGCTATTATTACAGTGTGAAGTCTTTTTCGGGTCATAGATGTTGTGGAAAGTCCAACATCTTCATCATAATTATACACTAATGATACAGACGAATATTCTTGTATTTCTTTAAAACTATAGTTTGAGTTTTCTTTTATTTGAGCAATCAAA
Source organism: Ostrea edulis (assembly GCF_947568905.1). Taxonomy (NCBI): domain Eukaryota; kingdom Metazoa; phylum Mollusca; class Bivalvia; order Ostreida; family Ostreidae; genus Ostrea; species Ostrea edulis. Next base: position 49,410,875 of record NC_079168.1, on the reverse strand, counting down.
ATTTTAGTAAAATCTCAACCTTAAGTCGAAGTTTCGACATAATATGGAAGTTTTCTTCGAGAAATCCAGGTGAAATTTCATGAAAGTGGTATGACTGAAAGACATTTACCATAACCTTGAATTCTGCTTCTGAATCATGGCCGTCAAAGGCATACGAAAAATACAACTTACAAGACCTCAGATTTTCATCTCCAGGTTTGCATGGCGGATTATCTACATGTAAATTTCAATATATTTGATGTGATAGTTCCATATAGGGTAGATTTAAGTTTCCACATCCATGGTTTACTCGTAATATTTGTACAACTGTCGTTTTGGAATACTTCATAGATCAATCTATACACAGTGAAGCTGTTTGTTAAGAGTGATACATAAGATACAGAGAGAGAATTCATTCTGCTGAAGCCCACCATCAGACCAGAGGATTTGACAACAGGAACTTAATGCCTGACATTCCTCCCCGCGGATTGCCTTTGGAGCGATGCTACCTGTTCCGCATGGTCCGTGACCCAAACAAGGAGACCACTTGTCCAAATGTTGAAGAGTCATGATGGTGAAATTCTGTTGTTGATGATTTACGATATTCATTTCTCTTGTCCATAATTGATCACTATTTCAGAAATCAACTTAGCATTGTTTATATAGTCATTAAAATGGTCACCATTGGTATAGTCTTTGATTACATTTGATAAAATTAATGTGCATTGAATATTTAAGTCTTTGTTTTCTTTACAATGATGTTCCAACGATATTGACGTTATATAACGTTATCAAATGATTTATGACGTTATCTCAGGATCAAAGCATGCATTTCAAATCAGTATTAATATGGGTTAGGTGTAACGTTCAAGGTAAACTTTGGTATCAAAATAATCAGGAAGATGTGTGCTTTCAGAAAATAATTAAAACCCAGTTTTGAAAATATTGTCCCGAAGGTCCCTTTTCGCTTGACGCAACTCATATTCATTCCTCTATAAAGATATCTTATGTAATTTATGAGATACTTCTATTTTTGATAAGATATCTAATACATGTAAATCTTATAAGATATCTCATATAATTTACAGTTTATAAGATATCTTTCAAAATGTATAAGATATTTTATACATTATATAAGATATTTCATAAACTTAACAATATATCTTGTACGAGTATATCAAATAAGACATAAGGGGGCTGTTCGATATGTAATGTGTATTGTACCACAGCGCGATAACGCTTTGCACGATTTCGTGGATGATTTGATTTGATTTATTGATGTTTTCCGCCACACTCAACATCTGGTGGCGCCCAGTTTTTATTGGTGGAAGAGAGAACCCAGATACAATGTAGCTGGGAAGAGACCACCGACCTTCCGAAAGTAAACTGGGAAACTTTCTCACTTACCGGCGCGAGCGGGATTCGAACCTCTTGAATAGCTCTATTCAATACCTTCCCAACGGTATAAACACGAGCCTTCAGCTTCACATAGTTTTCAACTTATAGTCATTTCAATAAAGCCAGTCGTTGACCACTGTTGTAAAAATGGTTGAGAAACGGGCTGAGAATATTGAAGAAATTAGAGCTAATATAAAAGTTCGCACAAAACTCGGTCATTCGGTAATGCAGATTTTTACTGAATTGGGGGAAGTTTATGGGTCTGATAAGGTATCTTTTGAGATAGTTCGTAGGTGGAGAAAAAAATTTCTGACTGGCACAGAGTCCGTCAAAGATGCAGCAAAATCTGGCCGACCTGTGACTGTAACAGGTGAGGCAAATGTCGCAAAAGTCAGGGAAATAGTTGAAAGTGATGGCAGATACACGATTTGTGATATTGCCAAAGCTGTTGGCATATTGCTATCGCGGGTGCATTTCATTTTGAAGCGTATTTTGAAAGTACGAAAGATTTCTGCCAGATGGATACCGCATATATTGACAGATGACCAAAATCGGATAAGAGGACAAACCACTAAGCAATTGCTCAAAATGTTTTCCAAATTCAACCAAAGACAATTTGCAAACATTGTTACTGGTGACGAAACATAGGTTCACTATTTCGAACCAGTAGGAAAAATTGGAAACAAAATATGGCTAACTAAATACGGTAGAAGGCCTGTAGTTGCCAAAAGAACCATAAGCACAAAGAAGGTTCTTGGTTGCATATTCTTCTCACGTGATGGTATAGCCGTACAAATTCCGGTACCGAAGGGCAAAAGTGTTACAGGTCGGCATTACCGAGATGTTATACTAAAAAGGCTCAAGAAATATTATTATAAACGACGCCCTGTGTCAGGATTTAGGCATGTTCGTCTACTTCATGATAATGCTCCATCACATACATCTGAGCTTGTGAAGCAATTTTTGAAGTCGGAGAAGGCTACCGTCTTGCCACAGCCACCATACTCTCCAGATCTAGCCCCATGCGACTTTTTCCTTTTTCCTAGACTTAAAAAGTTCTTATCTGGTTTTCGTTACAATTCCCGACAAGCCCTTGGTTCAGCCATCAGTCAGTGCCTCAGAGGACAACTTAAATCAGCGTACCATGACGCATTTCAGAAATGGAGACCGCGGAGAATACTTTGAAGGGATGTAATGTTCATTTCACTATTTGAGTCGAATGCTTTTGAGATATCGTACAATACACATTACATATCGAACAGCCCTCGTAAAGTGTATGATTGCATTGATTGATTGTATATGGTTTAACATCCCTCTCGAGAATTTTCACTCATATGGAGACGTCACCATTGCCGGTGAAGGGCAATCTACCCACAGTTATCGTTCCCGCTACGCTCCACTAATACCTCTGTCAACGTCTAAAAATCATATCGAAACGTACTAAAACTAACTTAGCATATCAAACTGTAATGATCATATCTAAGCAAATCAAACACTTCTCTGAATTTTATAAATGCAGAAGCTGGTAAATATGAGACACCTGAGCGAATTAAAAGGTTTTATATAAATATTCATTCATCCAATAATACTAGAATAATCATGGAATTCGTTGTTTTTGTGAACTTACTGTAAGATTTTAAGCTTAACACTAAAACTTGTAAAATCATACTTTATAATGCAATAGGTAGAAATAAGTTTTGCCAAGAATCTTGACATTCAGACGTTGACAGAGGTGTTGTAGCGCAGCGTAATACGCCCTCTGGTGAGAGATTGGGTGAAGGGCTGCAAAATCTAGGCGTATGATCAGCACTTAACGGCCTTTGAGCAGGGAGGGATCTTTATCGTGCCACACCTGTTGTGACACGGGGCGTCGGTTTTTGCAGTCTCATCCGAAGGACCTCCCCATTTAATCGCCTCTTACGATAAGCAATGGGTACTGAGGACCTAATCTAACCTGGATTCCCACGGGAAAATATGAGATATCTTATAAAAACAGAAGATATCTTATGAATAAGATATCTTATAAAACATATCAGATATCTTACATGTTTTATAAGATATCTCATAAACTTTATAAGATATATATTTTATGAGATATCTTATAAACTGTAAATTCCTATGATACTTTATAAAGTTGTAAGATATCTTATAAAAAAAAACCCCAGTTAAGCAGTTAATAGAGTTTTAAACGTTTTCTATAGTCACCATTATTGATTAATGACGAAGAACCTTCCATTTGAAGAATGTACGTTTTATTAAGATATAACGTATATCCCGGGTTTTAAAATGTTCCAGGACTTTAAATTACAGATCTAAGAAAAGTATGCAAATGCTTTTTGAAAGTTTTATATGGTGTCATTTTTATATACATGTATGTTTTTTTTTTAAATTTCAGAAATATCATTTTAACGATAATATAGCTTTAATACACAACCAAACCAACAAGGACTATCTTGACCACATAGAGACTTTGAGGTAAAAATTTCATGCAATCAACTAATTATTGAAATAAGTAGATATAAGAAAGTCTCACCACATTTAACAATTTGTCAGCACTGTTATTGAAATGATGTTGGTGATGGAATATGGATTTGATGATTTTGTGAAAATACAATAAAGGCAGACAAAAGTTACTGACAGTTGTAAATGAAGAATGTTGTAATTTTTACAATCTACTATCAGTTGATAAAATTTCCTTGGTGGATGATCATTGAAAATTAAAAAATGTTTTGCCATTGTCCAAATTTATTTAGCTTCATTGTCATCAATATTGCATATAATACACTGCCTAATTTCCAACATCTGTGTGCAGTATTATGTTTGTGTAAATTATTCATAGTATATATATATATATATATATATATATATATATATACTAGCTGTCATGTAATTTACATTTTGAATATTGTTTTCTTGAGTGATAACTTCAGATCAGAAACTTATTACTTTACCGATATATCATCATTTTATTACAACGTACCAACATGGTCTAATATTAACCTATATTATACATGCATGTTCCTGTTGTTTCTCTGCTTTATATACAGACCTCTTCCTTGTGCAAAATTTCCATGTGCTCTATGTCTCCCGGGCCTCCATGAATGGCAGCAGATCATTAGTATCTGTTTATTGCATCTACATCAAATCCGTGTATATATAATAATACCACATTTATATAGCACCCTTTTCATACACTATGTACGCTCAAAGGTATATTGAAACATAGTCTGAGTAGAAAACACGTCACGGGTGGTATGGGAACATTGTGCATTGTTCCCACATTATAAGACACTTTTAGATAATTTTCCTCTAGAACAAGGATAAAATTTATCAATTCAATATGCAAACATTTTTATGTGGGGAATATTCGTGTAGGTTCAACGCATATCCTTCTGGTCATGATAACGGTTATAATAGAGCTTTGATATTTATATGGGAATGCATAGGACATTTAAAATAACCACTTGAATAATCCCTGGGATACAGTTACTGTATTTAGTATGGAAGTGTTCATTTGAATAACCACAGGGACACAGTTATTATAGTTAGTATGGAAGTGTTCATTTGAATAACCACAGGGACACAGTTACTGTAGTTAGTATGGAAGTGTTCATTTTGAATAACCACAGGGATACAGTTATTATAGTTAGTATGGAAGTGTTCATTTGAATAACCACAGGGATACAGTTACTGTAGTTAGTATGGAAGTGTTCATTTGAATAACCACAGGGATACAGTTACTGTAGTTAGTATGGAAGTGTTCATTTGAATAACCACAGGGATACAGTTATTATAGTTAGTATGGAAGTGTTCATTTGAATAACCACAGGGACACAGTTACTGTAGTTAGTATGGAAGTGTTCATTTGAATAACCACAGGGATACAGTTACTGTAGTTAGTATGGAAGTGTTCATTTGAATAACCACAGGGATATAGTTACTGAAGTTAGTATAGAAGTGTTCATTTGAATAACCACAGGGATACAGTTACTGTAGTTAGTGTGGAAGTGTTCATTTGAATAACCACAGGGACACAGTTACTGTAGTTAGTATGTTTTCTCGTGTAGTGTAGATTCAGTTCTCTTCATTCCATGACATTGGAGCCAGGATGGCCCCATAATGGAGGATTTAAAGATTGACTAGTACACCATCAGTGTGAACAAGGTAACCCAGGTGAACGTTATGGTTCATAAGCCTCTTGTTACATAATTATGGAAAATGGAGTTATTTCATGATTATGTTATAATTCCAATGTTATTTATTACAATTGTTTTGATTGGACAAAAATAAAGCTGAACAAGAGTTTATACATCAATAAACCCGAAAACGCGATGTATTCACACACGCCTGAAAACAAATAACATAGTGAGGGGAAACTATTCAAATTTTTGCAATTGTTAAATAAGTGAATGAATTGTAATTATAAGAATCAAGCATTCTTCAAAAAGAATGTTTAATCCTATAGTAACACCCTTTTCTTTTAAGGGTCCGCTAGAGTTGATCCGATATCTTTCAGTCATAAAGTATTTCTCTACGTTTCAAGTTGTTGACGAACACATACATGAGAGAGAGAGAGAGAGAGAGAGAGAGAGAGAGAGAGAGAGAGAGAGAGAGAGACTTATTTCAAAAAGTAACATGTTAGAAATAACAATTCCTCAGTTCGATACATTGTTCGTTCCGTTATGTTTAAGATTTTAAAAAAAAAAAATCTTGCGACATTTAAACTTCATTTCAAATTACTTTCATTTCCAGCTGTTTTTATCAGATTAATGAGTTATAGATATAAAAAGAATCTGAAGAAAATTATCGTGATTTTTTATTGCTTGCTTAATTGATAAAATAAATTTTCCCTGTCTCCTCCATAAAACTAAATGTAGTATTATCAGAAATTCAAGCTATAAGAATGAGTATGATTTCTTCACAACTTGTAGCTCTATAATTAGAGAATGGTTTATGCGAAATATTCATCTGAATTAATTTTGATAATTTCCGCACTTGTTTCAAACATCTAAGTTAATTGACACTGAACATCATTTAGCACTCGCGTTAAAACAATCTAGAAAGAAAAAAAACCCACCAACAGATGAACTCCGCAGTCCAGTGATAAAAAACGATCGACATTCTTCATTTTATAATCCAAATCACCAAGGGAAATCGTGTTAGCAAATTTCACAGCACAGATTATAAAATGACTCATATTGTCTCTTCCCAAGGCCAGTAATCCATACAGTCACGATCCACTGTCATTCCGCTGCTGACTTCACAAACATATACACATTTTTCACCAGCATATTGTGGGTACGTTACTTGGCAATATTTACAGTATTGTACACATTCCTGAATTTTCAAAGTGGAAGCTTTCTTGATTTCACCTGTCAGAAATAGACTACAGTGAGGGTCCAGTCGTCCTCTCACACAGCTATTTTGGCAAGCCCCGATATCATATTCTCCATCAGCAAACTCGCGGCACTCGTCACATCTTTCTAAACACTGTGGTACTCGAGAATCAGTGGACAGTATAAAGCAACAGAGGGCTAGAATCAGACAGGACGCTCTCAAGTAGGCCTACAAGAAATAAGAAGCGTACATGATTGTAGTTCTTTCGTCATCTCTATGGAACAAAGTTGGAGGGCAAAGATACTTGTCCGTGCACTCATTTGTTGGTAAATGACTCGCAATCTTAGACATCGTCCATTTGATTGTACCAGTTTCAGTGAACACATGATTCAAAGATGATTTAGAATGATTTATTTTTCAAGAATTCAGACATTGTATTTCATTATCTGATAGGAGAGAGTTATTAAATTTGTATCATATAAATCTATACTATTACTAAAGTACAAAATGTTTACACAAGCTTCCTACAACTGTAACTATGAAAACGTATACTAGTACTAATATTCCTACTGCGGATAATTAATTTATCACAATAATTAAAAAAGAAAGTATATCCATTCTAAATTTTGTCAACACTTGATTTTAAAGCTAAAACTCTCCTTCATTCTCATCTGACTGATTAGGCAAAGGATCCCAAGCGTCCAATGGCTGAAAAAGTCTGGTTCACCAATAATTTATACAGTTAAAATCTACTTTTAACCCATCAGAAAATTTACATTCGTCTACACATTTCTTTCCATTATACTGCGGGTATGTGACTTTACAATAATAACAGTATTTCTTGCACTCCAAAGAGCGTTTGTCGAAGCTTCTTTTCAATGGAGATGTTGAAAATTCACTACACTGGTAGTCCATTTTGCCTCTTAAACAACTGCTCTGACACAACTGTATATCGTAATCATCTAGTCGGTCCTTGCATTCATCGCATCTCTGGAAACAGCGAGGTACCAGTGTAGCTGACAATGCACCAATGAGTAGAAGTACGACACATGTTCTAAAAATAGTCTGCAAGAGATAAATATTGAAAACATATTTAGATATTCCGCATAGAAATACCTTCATTTACATATACTATGAAGAGTGCGACATTGTTTAACTGGAGGTTTGATGGCGGTGTACATTTAGATGTGTTCAATACTGGTAATGAAGTCCAAAGAGCCGTATTTCAACACATATCCTTACCCGCTTCTTTCGATTTTTCTGTCACCCTGTATTTTTGCCTACAGGATTTATCTATGATTATAATACCTTTGTACATGTTTTGTCTCAAATGATATCAACATACTAGAAAATTCGTAAAATACTACAAATCGAACATGAAAGATGATAATGATATTCTTAAATCGACTCATGCATTTTTTAAATATAATACGAACTACCGGGTAGCAATACAAATTAATACTTATTTTGATGCCAATTCACAGTGTCATTCGTAAAAGAATAGCTTTCCTTTTAAAATCTTAAAAACAGTGAAAATTTGCGAGTTTGTAAACATTTTAAAATATACCACCTCAATTTATTCCACGATAACATATTCGTCAGACTTATCAAAAGAAATGTTAACTGTGTTTAATTTTGAATATTAAATATATCTTCAAAAGATACACCTTTAAAAGTTGTTACCTGGGGGCGGTAGCTTAGTGGTAGAACATTCATTTCGTAACCGGGAGGTTGTGAGTTAGACTAGAGCTCCGCTCGGGGCATTACTCCTTCGCTCGGCATTTAGAAACGAGAATCACGTGTCTTAAAAACGAGATCCCGTGTCGCGGCAGGCGGTGGTACGTTAAAGAACCCTCACTGTTACGACATGCTAAACATGGGTCTCTTTGGTACCTCACCTGCAGCTCGTGACGTCTCATTATGAGACGGGACATAAAACGAAACAACCAACCAATCAAAAGCTGTCTACGTCATTCTCTAGGCGATATCAGTCCATTATGCACGACCATGTAGGCGAGGGGGCGGTGTTGCCATGGCAGGCTTAAAATTGTGGCTTGTACAATGTGATTGCAATGATCTGAGATATACACTCTGTAAACTTGCCTGGTTTCGGGATCATAGTTGAAATTTCTTGGTCTCGGAGAATACTCCGTCACAGCCACTGTTAACAATACAGCCATTGTTTCTTAAAGTTAAGGAACACTGAAAGCATTATAAAATATTCGCGATGTACACGTACCCATGGAAATACGAGTGATAATTGGTTTTCTTGTATTCAAAGTAGCCTTAATTCTTGTAGTTTATGATACATTTGGAATAAGGAAACCCCCTTAATGTTGAATTTGTAAAGACTGCTGTCAACCAAAGCCTAATGTGTTCAAGTGGACTTCTGACACGTTCGATTCTTTCAAAGTACAATATACAGAAAATCAAAAACAAAATCAAAATGTGAAAATTACTTGAGCGTTCTATCTAGAAATATATTTAAGCATTTCGAACAGGTGATCACCGTCTCCCTGTGCAGTGGGTACCCGGTAGGTGGAGTGATACTCCGAGAAATGAAGCAATATTATAGGGTTATTGAACTTATATTGGTGAATATTGGCACGAGTTGGCTGTGAAAATGCACGAGCTTGCGACAATATAAGTTCAATAACCCTTTTATTATATAGCTAAAGTATTTAGTTGTTAAGTTATATCCCCTTTCACTCAAACTACTCCAAACTAGACGAGAATTCATCAATATTGGCAGTGTGCAATATCAGCATGCATTTCTTAATTGTTCAATATTTAACCCGTCATTAATGCACACGGGCACTGGAAGTTAATGTAAATATATAGTATGTGCATGTATAAAAAAGGAAGGGTAGGACACTCTTTTTGAGGCAAATTCGGGTTTGGGTTATTGTGGACATTTCTCAAACGGCCTGACGCGATGAATCTTTCACACATGCCTTACTTTCAATATCTGTAGGGTTTCGTTTCGTTCCAATGCCGTTCATACGAAGAAATAGATGTTTTTACACCTTCAAGTGTCTAAGAATTTCGCTAGACTGTCTAACTTCCGGTTTAATTGCACTGAATTGAAAGGTAAGTTCTGATTGGTCATTAATAAAATTAAAGTCTGAATTGACACATGTTATCTAATCCATAAATACATATGTAGAAAAAAATAATTCTCAGGATTATTACTTCATGATGGTATTAGAGACTAGTGGTTAAGTACATGAGCCATGTTTGTTTTTATAGTTTAAATATTCTTATCATTATTTCAGAACCAATAAGAATGACATTATAAACTTATAAATGTTTATTACATTGACCAATTAGAACTTGCATTTCGATTCGGTGCGATTAAACCAGAAGAAAGACAGTCTAGCGAAATTCTTAGACACTTGAAGGTGTAAAAACATCTTTTTCTTCGTATGAACGGCATTGGAACGAAACGAAACCCTACAGATATTGAAAGTAAGGGATATATGAACGATTCATCGCGTCAGGCCGTTTGAGAAATGTCCACAATAACCCAAAGCCGAATTTGCCTCAAAAAGAGTGTCCTACCCTTACTTTTTTATACATGCACATACTATATATTTTCATTAACTTCCAGTGCCCGTGTTAATGCATGAAGCAAACTGATTTTGTAAATGGGGACATCATAATTTATGTATAGTAAAACATTTTGCGTAAGTAAATATCAAATACCGGCTCTGTCAGATTCGGAGGACCGTCGTCTGCCATTTCGGCTTGTTTACGTCGTTACGGTAACGTCGATATTGAACGCTCATACTCGGAATGTTTCGGGCGCATACAATTTACGCTATGCAAAGTTAGCGTTCAATAAATTCTCAGGATATTGAACGCTAACATTCTCTAGATTTTACGCAGATTTTATATTAGACTATTTATTAGCTATATAATAAATATAAATATTGCATGTAGTTGAGGGGAACATTGAAAATTTTCACCCCGAGAAAACTATAATGTATGTCAACCGAGACGTTGTTGTTTATATAACATCCAGTATAATAAAACAAATAAATTGCAAATTTTACCCCTTGAGACACCGTTGTCAACGTCGACTACGCCTCGGTTGACAATGGTTTTCTCGGGTGAAAATTTTCAATGTTACCCTCAGCTACGTGCAATATTTTATATATATAGCATTTCTAAACGCAATAAAATCATGTGTTAACTTGCAATGAAATACTTTTCGAAAATGCGTGGGGAAGTCTGTTCTCCTGGTCCTACCAATATAATTATGTGACTTTTAATTTTGAAGAAAAGACCATATACTTTGTTTCTTCTTTTTTTTTCTTGCTTTATATTTGCAAGAACTCTGCTTGATCTTTCTCTTATGCCTGTATCGGTAAAATTTGTACTATACCTGATATATCACATTTGTGTGTGATTTGAGTGTAATAAATAAACTTGAACTTGGTTTATGGTTCAGTTTTTGTGGATTATATTTTACAACCCCATGTAATCACGTAAATTTATCCAATCCACAATATATTTCTCTAGGAAAGAGACATCTGTCAAACGAAGAAAACTGACTCTAAAGAAAGTAAATAATTAATTATTTCACTGTAAATTCGCAAAAGTTTGTTCTCACACAAGACAGAAAGTCTTGATAAAGAATAACTATTTCGTTTCGTTGTTGTTTATAATGTGAATAAATTTGATGATGAGGTGATTTGCACAAACAAAAAGGAAAAACAAAGAAAGAAACAAAAATCGAACAAAACAATAATAACAAAAAACCCAACACATTGTAAACTGCAATGGTTTCAATACAGAATTCTTCAAACGCATACTTATTCAAAATCAAAATTAGAGATGGTAAGAATTGTACATTCTGTCAGATAGAAGAAGAAACAATTGAACATTTGTTTTGGGAATTGATAGTGTTCAGCATTTCTTAAGAGAATTTGAAGTTTGTTTTCAATAACAAAAAATAATTTTATTTTTGGATGAAAAGAAAACCATACAAAATAATCTTGTTCTTTGGCTGAAATATTATATCTATACTATGAGATGTAAAGGGAAGACACTGGATGTAAATGTTGCGATATCGCTAATGAATACATTTTATGAAACTCAAAGACATATTGCATATAAAAATGGTGAAAAAGATTTGTTTGACACCTGCTGGAACCGCTGGAATCAATTATTTCATTGAGTGTTTGGTTGTTTTTTTTTTGTTTAAATATATATATATATATATATATATATATATATATATATATGTATAAATTTCAATATATATGTACCTTTAATATATTAGATAATGACTGAATGCACCTCTCTCTCTCTCTTTCTCTCTCTCTCTCTCTTTCAGAAAAGAATATATACATATACCTTTGATAGCTTCTTATAAACATTTTGTACATGTTTCTTTGCATATATATATATATATATATATATATATATATATATATATATACACTGTATGTATGTTTAAAAAAAAATTATTAAAAAAAACCCATAAAAAAAAACCAACACATAAACAAACAAACAAAAAACCCCAGTTATTACATTTACATTATTACTGATTCATATATCCCTATGCTTATGATTGGAAATAGTCAGGTTTTATCATGGTTAAAATAGGTAGCGGTAACTCGGTGGTAGAGTGTTCATTTCATAACCGGAAGGTCGTGAGTTCGAGCCTCGATCATATGCCATGGCCGCGTCAAACATAGATAGTGATTGCTCCTTTACCAAACGTTCGGCATTTAGGAGTCTTTCGGATATGACTTTAAAAACGAAGGTCCCGTGTCGCGACAGGCGTTGGCACGTCAAAGAACCCTCGCTGCTACGGCCGTAAGCGCTAAGCATATTTTAAAATTGTGGTACTTCACTGATGAGCCGTTTGGCTCAAAGATAATAAAGAACTTGAACTTAAACTTGAACTGGCGACGTCTCAATATGAGTGAAAAATTCTCGACGGGACGTAAAACAAACAACCATTCTTTAAAAATTGTGCGTATGCAAGCCCTGCCCTGCACCCTAATTCTCAAATTGGTAAATTTATTACGTAAGCAAATCATATATTCATGAAAAAATATTTGTTTACGGAAACGAAAAGAATTCTGGACTAGGCTGTTTCACCACGTGCATCTGGTGTTTTTTTTGTTTTTTTATTACGCCCATGAGTTAAAGGAGTGTGATGACGCAATACTTATTTCGTAGTGTTACAACAGAGAAAGACACCGTGAAATGCAAATCTCAAAACACATGAAATTTCTAATCAGTTTTCCTATTTCAATATTGGTTTACCCACATGGATATGACGCACATGATAAATCGCGTAGGTATTTTCCCAAATATTTACCCAAAGTTAGGTACATATTGTGAATTTCTAAGTTTCTTTGGATTCGTTTTACCATTGCAATGATTTCGTAGAACGAATATATTTTCTCAGGAAAGTAAAAATGAATTACAAACAGGTAGGAGACTAATAAAATCGAATATATTATCAACACTTTGTCATATCACAAAAAATTGACCACACAAGGACATTGAACATTTTTAATATCAAAGGCATCGCCTACAACATAACATAATGAAGATTGAGAATGAGTGTGTACAACCTGAGGCAGTGTCGTATTATTTGTAAGAGACTCGGAGACAAATTACGAAAGAAATCCCAAAATATAAGCAAAGTTTGATGTAACAAATAAATTTGAATGACAAATTGTCGATTTCCGTTCAACGACGTTAACTAGAAATGAAATTGATTGCTAATGACATCTGTCAGCACCAAAGTAAACAGTCGATAATCGCTAATTGTTTCATTTGTTGTCAGTGTCTGGTAATAAAAGTAAAATTATCCCATAATCTCAATACGTATTCCAAATGATAATTACGGAGTATTTCTAAAGAACCATTGCTGTACTTGAATTATTACAATTGAACGATTTATCCCGCTAAGTTTTTGTATAACAAGTGAAGCCTTCAAGTGCACTTTAGTACTGTGTAATTATGCATTTTCAAAGGAATATATTTTCGTGGTCAGCAGATTTCTCTCTATTTAGTGGTGGTGTCGCAGTCAATGCGATGCTTTACCTACACGAGAAGTATACTGGTCAACACAGAGGGTGGGGTGAATGCCGTGCTGCAGTTAACAGTATAGCTAAAGCGTCGTATTGATTGAGATCAATAACTGATTCATCATGTGATTGAATAATTTGAAAAATCGAAACTAGTGTAGCTATCAGAGCTTACGAACCGAATCAACACTAGTGTAGCTATCAGAGCTTACGAACCGAATCAACACTAGTGTAGCTATCAGAGCTTACGAACCGAATCAACACTAGTGTAGCTATCAGAGCTTACGAACCGAATCAACACTAGTGTAGCTATCAGATCTTACGAACCGAATCAACACTAGTGTAGCTATCAGAGCTTACGAACCGAATCAACACTAGTGTAGCTATCAGAGCTTACGAACCGAATCAACACTAGTGTAGCTATCAGAGCTTACGAACCGAATCAAAACTAGTGTAGCTATCAGAGCTTACGAACCGAATCAAAACTAGTGTAGCTATCAGAGCTTACGAACCGAATCAACGCTAGTGTAGCTATCAGAGCTTACGAACCGAATCAACACTAGTGTAGCTATCAGAGCTTACGAACTGATATCTTGTCGGGCATCTTTATCTTCAGATAGAGTATAAGACCTATTCGAAAGTTATTTGAAGCACCAGGTTTCATCTAACGAACATTAAATAAAAACAAATAGTATCAATTTGTGAATTTCCATTTGGTTGATCGAGTATGCGAATTTCACCGAATTTCACTCACTGACTGGCCGTACGGTTTCAAAAAGAGTGAGTTTGGATGACCATGCCATTCTTTCAATGTGATTGGTCACTGAGAACAAAAGTAAAATCCGTTTCATTGAAATCAATAAGAAGTCTGGCCCAAAACTTTGCACGCTCAATCAAGCAAAGTAAATTTTGATCCAATTTTGGACAAATTAAATATTCACCTCGAAGGTACGTGAGGTGGATATAACGTTCTAGTTTTTCTAGTTTGATGGATCATCCAATCAGAATTCTCGGTATCAACCAATCATATAATGTTGTAAACATTATTGACAATTTTGATGTCAATGCGATGCTTTTCAATTACAATATTTACAATATTGTACTCCGATGGTTGCTTAAGCATCGTACTGACCGAGAAAATGTCATTATTTGAAACACCAAAAAAAAAAAAAAAAAAAAAAAAAAAAAAAAAAAAAAACAACCACTAAAAAAAACTCCCAACGATACCCGATCGGTCATCTTTGTTTGCAGCTAGACTGTTAGACCTAGTCGAAAGTGTTTAGAGACGCAAGTTTTCATTGGAAGATAAAAACGGATCAAATAATTTTTGGTCCGACGTTGGAAAAACCAAATGTTGTATTTGCCTCGAAGGAACGTGCAGGTGAACATAACGTTATATTTAATCATATAATAAAGCTACTGTCATTGTAAAGCAAATTTAATGTCAGCGATTACAGGTTTCCTGAGCTACACCTTTGTTTCCAAGAATACAGATGAGCTATCACGCCCCCGAGATAGAACTTCCGGACATATTGATTTTTAAAAAAAAAATTATCCATATTTGTTTGTCTGTTTGTCTTTATTCTGGCTGATCACAAATGAATTTGATCACGTTCATGGGAAAAATATTTCACAAACGCAGCTTGTTTTTCTGTATCGTACATTGGTAAAGTATAAAAGGTAAATTAACACAAGATTTTTCCATTATCATTACTGGTAATGTAACTTTCGAGTTGACCCCTCACTAGTAAATATATGTGTTGATTATCAGGATTTATAGACAACATTGGAAGGCATCCTTCATCTCTCCTTTTTTCTCATTTCATTTTTTGTGTGTGTGTTTGAGAATTATCCAACGTGACCTACATTACCACAACGTTTCTTCCCTAGGCGCCATTAAACATATAGCAACTGCTGTTAGAGTGACGTGTATCTTGATTAAGACATGCAGTTTCTTTGTCCAGACCCTATCAAATATGCTTACTAGTTACAAAGACGGCAGTAGCTGCAATAATGTAGCCCTATCCGATTTTTTTATTCTGACGTTTTCGGGATCTCCAAAAAAAAGAAAGAAAAGAAAAATCGGAGAGGGCTACATTATTGCAGCTAAGACGGCAGATAAGCCTATGGTGCTGTAATTGAAGATCATTAAAATAATTATTCACCATTTAAAGGGGGTGTTGACAGTGTCACCCAAAATTCAAGTATTTCTGCTACATGTAAGAAGGCAATGTTTCGTGCATATAATAATACATTAGTTCATATTTGTTTTAAAATAATTGTAGTATTTAACAATATCTGTCCCCATTTTGCTGCCTATGCTTAAAGGTTTGAGCATAAAGTTTGAAAATATATGGTTATTCTTTTTGCGCTATGTAAAGAACAATGGTAGGGCCTAACAATATCTCCTATTTTCATATGACCCTATATATCTATAATCCCCTGAGATCCCTGCCTTGTGAATTGAACATGAACTCGGTTTCAGTATCCTAATTTGATATATAAAACAAAAGGAAGGTTGTATTAAAAGCGACCCTATAAATAATTTAATGAAATGCAATATTGCTTAACAAAAACAGCAAACAGGGTAATTTCATTCTTTGTGATTGAAACGATAGTACAAATGTACGATACAGATAGAATTTTAGGGATTGAAAAAAAAGATGCACTTTCAGGAATTGATGTTCAAATTGGAAACAATACATCAATTAACAGTAAACGAAACATTTACAATTTAACTCGAGAAAGAGCAACTTTCAATTTAGTTTCGTCTTGAATTTCGGCATCATGTTAGAGATTCCGTTGTGTACACTCTAAAAACAATGTTTAGGTTTGGAACACTTTTTAAACGTGTTTAGGTCTAAACGTGTTTAGGATTGTGCTTATATCCTAAACGCGAAGTGTAATAAACATGTTCTACCCTAAACATGTTCAGACTGAGAACATGTTTAGCTATACAAAAATACAGTATCTAAACACAAAATAACATGCTAAACACTTGCTAAACACATTCCTAAACGTCTAAACACAATCCTAAACGTCTATGCGTTTAGGTTTTGAACATGATAAGCTTAGTAACATTGTTGACATTAGTTTTACAGTCTTCATGTAGAATATTCCTGTCTTCTGTAAATGAAATTCGAATTGCAGAAAAAATTGCTTGTCAGAATTGCCATACTTCAAACTGCTATAGTGTACCAGGTCCCGATAGTGACCATAGTGTACATCATACGCCGTATTGCAAGTATACACTGTCGAGGTCGATATCCAAAATTGATGGAACCATTAGAAGAGCCGTCTATGGGCTTCAACCCTTTCCTGTTGGAAATGAGCAGAGTTTAGGAGTATCCAGAAAATTTTGATCTGGAATTCCATTTCAACTTGAACAGGTCTAGACACATACATATTGAATTTAAAAAAATAGTGTAATTCATTGTCTCTGGTATTAGACGTGCCTTTAGTGTTAATTTAAACCAATGCATCACTCTTACTTTGCATTGGAACAAAATTCATTTAAATCTTGTGAAAGAGAACATCAGTTGCAATTGATTCCCCCCCCCCCTTTTTTTAATTCAACATGTGACAGTGCCTGTTATGCGAAAACTAGCATATCAAAGACAAAAAAATTGTTGAAGTTGTACTTGCCGGATGATATTTAACCATGTATAGTTTACTTCTTATATGTGCATAAGTGATTTTTAATGGTTTTGTCTTTAACATGTATCGCGGAAATGTCAACCGTGTTGTTTCGGCAATTAGAATTTAGAAATAGACTTGCAATGTAATTTGAGAAGAACCGCCCAAACCCGTGTAGTGATTTTGGGGGGTGGATTTTTAGTATTTCTGGTCGGGCTCGGAGTCCTCTGAGCCTGCACGTGATTTTCTCTCTCTCTTACCCGCGAACTCTAGGCAATCGGACGTGTTTTAGAAAGTGCAGCAGTGTAGTTATTGTATTTGTTAACCCCTTGTAAGTTGTTCTGTGTATTTGTGAATATATCTGTTTATAAGTGTTTTCCGGTGTTCTTTGTGTGTAGGAAATCACTTTACCCGCATTGTTCGATTTGAAACATCATGGATCCCATAGACACAGTTTGTAATGCAAGGGATATTCTTGCTAGATTTTGCAATGTTATTCTCCTATAATAGAAGAGAAAGCTACTATTTAAGACTCTTTAATGCTGTGGATTGAGTTTTAAATAGAAGGTTAGCAAATCATTTTGTAATTGAGACAAAGTCAAAACCTAAATACAAGGAGAACTAAACATGTTCAAAACCTAAACACAAAAGAGGTAAACGTGTTCAAAACCTAAACACAATAAGGGTAAACATGTTCAAAACCTAAACATAATAAGGGTTAAACATGTTCTACACCTAAACATAAAAAGAATTAACATGTTCAAAACCTAAACACAATTAGTTAGACGTGCTCCAAACCTAAACACAAATAGATTTAAACATGTTCAAAACCTAAACACATTGGGTTGAACATGTTCAAAACCTAAACGTAAGAAGTGTTAAACATGTTTAAAACCTAAACACAGAAAGTGTTAAACATGTTTAGATTTAGAACGCGTTCAAAACTGTACACAAGAAATGTGTTTAACTTTGTGTTTAGGATCTAAACACCATTTTTAGAGTGTACTTACTTCACATTCTATTAAACCGTACAGCAGGTATGCATGCGTGTGCGTGCGCGCGCGCGCGTGTCCAAACACTACTACATACATGTATTATCATATAAGATGAAAAAGAATTAACATTTTTTCTTTGTGTTTATATACATATTTGGAGGGAAATACATGCATGATGAAATATCAAAATCTTCATTAATCCACCGAACGGAGAAGTTCATAAAAGTTATTAAATATACATGCATATTCGTTCATATAATTTCCCACAGGGTGTTTTCGGCAATATGATATATAATCGAACTACAAAATTCCCAGTTTCCTGTTTCATTCCTTGAAATGTAATAAATGATTAATGTTTCGCATTTCATTGTTTTAATTTCCCATTATGCCCGTACAATAAATATAATTTTGAATTGTTACTCGCTTTCAATCATTAAAAATTGAAAACATGGATGCAATTTTCGTTCAAATTGAATTATCGCCGCTTAAAATTCCTATAATGATGTTGATCATGTTATAATATGAAAGCCTTTTGAGATAGCAAAAATTACTCGAGACTTCATAATAAGAATCAATTTCGAAATTAAACTTTCTACTTTATTTTTTTTTTTTTTAAATATTTATAAACAAACATTTCCCCATTGACCTCATTTTCGTTGCCGCAAATTTTTTTTCGCGTTATAACGCGAAACTTTCGCAATTAAAATGCGTAACTTTCACGAATTAACGCGAAACTTTCGCGAATAAACGGATAACTTTCACGTTATAACGCGAAATATTCTATATAGATATAGTTATGTAAAATAGGAACCCGTGATTAGTACAATGAATGAAGACTGACGTTTATGCATTTATAAGTAACCTTAAAGTAAAAAAAAAACTTATCCGATTCGCTTACTCGGACAGTTGGCTACCGAAGATGGAAAAACCTCTCAGAATATCTCTGGAAAGCACTTGGTGACCTAAGTTCTTCCAATAAAAGATGAATCCACACTTTTCAAAGGTTATGTCCTTTGGTTGTCATTTTTTGGAAAAAAACAGAATTCTTACAAATTTTGTTATTTGATAAGATTTTGGTTTGGTTTTAACATATCATATTGTCTAGAAAGACCTCTCCTATGTGACAACTAATAACACAAAATATGTACAACAGAATCAAAGGTCAATAAGATGATCTTAAAACAGTCAAATTATATCAAGAGATATGCATATACAAAATTACAAATCTATTGTTATTTTTCTTCATTGTAATGAATAAAATATTTCATGCTACTTTTTTTAATATTGGACACATTTAATTCATAAATTCGTGTTTGTAAGCAAAATCTATGCTTTATACCGGTAACTTAAAAGTTTCGCGTTATAACGCAAACGGTACGCGTTCATTCGCGACGCATTATAATGCGAAAGTTCCACGTTATAACGCGAAATTTTTTTTTTCAGCTGTGAAAATAAGCTCAATGGGCTATCATACTTGAGAAACGGCTTTGCATTTATAAAATATGACGTTTGGAAGGGTGGTGTCACCTATTATGCAAACGGTGGGTGGTTTTCTTTTGGGGTGTTGTTGTTGTTGATTTTCCTCTATTAGGTTTTTCATAATTGTTATGTCTTTTATAATTGTTATGCCTTAAATTCAGCTCCCCATATATAACACAACACCCCCACCCACCCACCCCCGAAAATGTACCGGTATACTGACCTCTATACCTTATTCTTACAAGAGTGTACTTTAATGAAATATAAGATCAGAGACATGTGTAACAAGTTATATATGTCTCTGATAAGATCAATACGACAAATACTGTGGCTATGATATGGACTTATGAAATATGCAATTAATACATGTACTTACTAAATTGGCATTGTACACTGTACATAGTCAGAAAGATTTTAACAGCAAATTTACATATACATGAACGTTGTAGAACATATTTGCCAGATATTTTAAATTTTTCATTTCTGTGATTTTTGCACAGATTTGAAGATTTATGGGATCATTATAGTCATATTGTGTTTCAGTAGAATGTATCAGTTACCAATGAATAGATCATTATATGCACATTTCTCACAAACAGAGCATTGATAACAAATGTGTTTTTCATCCTCAATGAATCATTAAAACGCATCGCGATAAGATCTCTTCAATATATACAGTACACTTTACAAAGAAAAAAACCACCACCAAAACAACACCACCACCACCCCCCAAAAAGACAAATAAATAGATGAGAGAGATCGAAAGATAGATCCAGAATGTGTGCACTGTTGAAATAACCAAACGTCACACAGAACTCGAACAAAAGTTGGACGTTTTCCTGATTCTTGCACTAGATTTTAAAACTTGCAACGTAATAGGTTTACTTCTTATAAGTTTTGTTTTTACTCAGATAATTTACTTATTTGACCTTAAAGGAGAAGGTATAATAAGGTGTGTATATATATGGCCCCCATTATGAGAAGTCATCATGGAGAAATATGGTAATCATTATGTAGTAACCCCGATCAAATCTATCTCAAAATAACTATCAGTTTTAACAAATGACCTATTTTAGTTTGATCAGGAAAAATACTCAGCGCACGTTGACGTTGACCACGACAAAATCACTTGTCCAAAGCCGTCAATTTATGTATCAGAGTAAAAAAAAAAAAAAGAAGATGTTTCTCGTTGGAAAATAGGTGCCTAACTCGGGTCCAAATCCCCCTTTTAATCTAATAAATGTCTTTCATTTTATGAAAGCATATCTTGATAATTCTCTGTATAAAAAAAAATATGGGCCACTTTACTAACCCCTCCTCACCGACATCTACACTCTCCATAGTAATTTGCCGTAGGGGCTGGTTGTACTCAGCTTGTATCCTACGAAGGAATGGTTGTATCCAAATGACGTTTGGCCACGGTGGTATCACAGGGGCTAAGCCCGTTTGGGCCCGAACTCTGTGATACCATAAATATAAATATTTATTTATGGTATTACAGAGTTCGGGCCCAAACGGGCTTAGCTCCTGCGGGTGGTATAGAGGGAACTTGTACTGCTTCGCTAATGAACTTGCTTTTCTAATGATGTTGTAGAGTCTCTCTCTCTCTCTCTCTTGATCACGCAAGTTTAGTAACGGCGCGATCAGCCCTTGGATGGATGACCGCTACACCTTACAATTTTATATGTATATATCCAATGTATTTGCCTTCAATATCTTTATAAATATGTAATGATAGTCATTTCCTCATGTATGCGTTGCAGTTGTAAACAACTCGGGTGTGAATCTTGATAAATATAGTATGATCTATTCATAATTAACGGCTGGAGATTCCAAATTCCGGTTGGATGGTTTGTTGTATATTGCTTAACGTCCCGTTCGAGAAATTTTCACTCATATGGAAACGTCAACATTGCTAGTGAAGGGCTGCAAAATTTTTGCCTATGCTCGTCGCCTATGGCCTTTGAGCAGAGAGGGATCTTTATCGCGCGCATACCTGCTGTGACACGGGGCCTCGGTATACATCCAATGGATCGCCCGATTTAGTTTCCCCTTACCAGGGGCGGATCCACTAATTGCGGTTATGGGGCGCAATGTTATAAGGCAGGGGGTCTGGATTTTACAGATTTTATAGGGCTTGAAATATGTTTCCTATGTAGTCATTTTTACTATTCTCTATCATATCTAATAAGATGAAATTATTAAAATTAGGAAATTTTAAGAGTTTTTTTTTTTTTTTTAATGTAAGTTCTCCCAATAAAAGTAATTCAATAAATCAAAAGATTTTGTCATTTATTTCTCCGAGGGTGGAAGAAATTATTGCTTCTTTTATCGTTTATGATTTTCTAAGCAACAGACCACAATTTACCTTAAATTTGAAAATCATAGGTGGCGCGCGCCGGCTATGCTCCCCTTAAATCCGCCACTGTTTACGACAAGCAAGGGGTGCTGAGGACCTCCCCACGGGAATAAAAGTATAACGTTAATATAAGAAATAATAAGATGATGCAATATGATTGGTAAATAATAGTTTTTATGTAATCACAAATCATGTTGCTTTTAGAAATAATTTCCCCCCTGCATTATTATGTGTCTATGGTGCGAACTCGTATAAGTTAGCATCCTTTCACGAACCGAAGGATAACGTTATCTGACAGATGGCAATGTAAACTAAAGTCATTGTCAATACCTATGTATTTCTTGGAAAGGTGACTGATTTGTGCCATTTTACATTTGGTCGTCTTTTCGTTATTGGTACATGCAAAGTTCGATTGATTTGCTGCACCCCCCACCCTTATTTTTTTTTAAAGCAGTAGTGAAAGGCAGTTGATGTTTAAAGTGCTGAATTGGAGAATGCGTTTAGTGAACTAGTCTTTTATGAAATTTGGGCAGAAGGACATTTTTCTTGTTTGCCAAGAGTTTTAATGCAAGTGTGAAGTGACTTCGGCTGTCCCTATACTCTTGTAAGTTTCCCCTATTATTGTCAATACAACATTTTAGAATAGTTGAAATTCATGAATGCTTGTAAGCATATATACTTATACCAGTGATCATTTACTTTTCTTCTGTGAAATAACAGTGTATATCGAAGTAAATCTCTCTCTCTCTCTCTCTCTCTCTCTCTCTCATGTTTAATAAACGAATATGTACATGTGGAATAATAGTATATAGCTGAATTTTCGCGTGGCGGGTTGTCGTCTTTTCGATATATGGGACCAAAAGCCGCTAATTATCGTTTCTCGTCTTTTCGCATCGAAAAGACGACAAAACGCTACGCGAAAAGGCGACAAAATTGGTCGCTGATTCGCGGGTTTTCTTTGTCGTCTATTCGCCTGTATTTTGTAGAATTTTCGTTTTGTCGTCTTCTCGTTATGTCGGGGCAAAAAGTCGCTAATTATCGTTTTGCGTCTTTTTGTTTTGTCGTCTTTTTGCCTCCAAATAAAAATGCAACAAATTATAAAATGGCAATTTTACAGACACCATAATCAGCAGCTGATCGTATGGCCGCACTGAAAGTATGTGAAGCAAGATGTGTTTGGAAAAAATAATGCAACAACAACGTGGAACTACTAGTTATTTGCTCATCAATGACTTCATGAAACACCCATAAGGCTGCAAAAATAATCTTTTCTAAATTTTGTGATTACGAACAAAAAAATGCAATCAAAGTATGAAGCAGATATCCTTTTCGATTATTTCAATAACTGTAACTTTTACCATTGCTATACGACTGAAAGATACAGATTGTTGATTTAAAGCGCCCTTTTATTGTGTCTGTCCATACAAGTACAACCATTTTACCAGTTAATTCTGATGAATGTGCTATATGTTGATTGATTGTATATTGTTTAACGTCCCTCCCGAGAATCTTTCACTCACAGTGAGTGTTATATGAAAGAGATACTTGTTACTGAAGAATCAGGGGCGTCTCTGGGATTGTAATTTTCTTTACATCTTGATTTTCATGTATTTTACGTTTATTGAGTTAATTCGACGGGGACAGAATTCTGAATGCGTTACAAAATTAATGAAAATGATATAACGAATAAAATAACAAATACAAAGATGTAGAAACGTCACTTTACAATTAATCACTGAATATTGATTAAGCATTTTCCTAAATCATATAGTATACACTCAGCACTCAACAGAAAACATTTGACATGAGGAAAACGCACTGCAAAAGTTGCTTCTATTTAGTGCGCCATCTGCTATCTCAAACTCGTTTGGTAAAATGCGAAGTTTTTGTGAAAGGAACAATTGGGATTGACTGACCAAAGTATATTTTATCAGAATTTCGACAATATGGATGCGTGGCTAGAAAAGTTTTAATTCAAACAACATGAATTAAAGAAATTTCAATGTTTCTTTTGAAACTTCTCTATGTACCACCTTTACATAGATGTATGCTTTTTTCACCCACCCCCTCTCTTTTTGTCTTTCATAATACAGAAATACTGAAATATACATACATGAACACGGCAATAATCATTCACCTAACAGATTGCTACAAACATTGTTGGTGGCGGGCCTCCTTTAGGCGAGTTGTTCTATTAAGTTCGGAAACATTCCGAATTGCTACTGAGTATTTGAATCTGAATTCTTTTCTTTCTTGGTAAGAATTGAACTCCTACAACCTGAATGCAAACTGCGATGTGTTGAACATTTAACACAGGCGTATAATACATGGAAAATAGTTCAAAAAACTTCAAAATAAGTTGAGTAAGAAAGAAAATCGTGAATTTCAATTAGTAGTGGTAGTCATTATAGTTGTAGTTGATGCGAAAAAATGTAAAATGCAATTTTAAAATTTGCGTTGCTCTTTTTTTTACATTTATTATTATTATTATAAACAATTCAAAATTTGACTACACGTTACAAGATTACGTAAATATACTTTGAAAATTTCAGCTTGGTGTTCAATGTCTGGTTAGTAAGCTTGTATTAAACTGATTCCGTATAACCCCGCCCTAAACAATCTGTGGAAATGTCCACGAGTTTTATTGTTATCCCCCTCTCTCTACGAATACAGTCCTGATGCTGTTTTCCTCCTCTAATGTGTTCCGTGGTTATCTGCAGACAGTTTTTAATCAACATGCGGATTTGTTATTAAAACCATGTATGGAAATGGACGTGTATATTGCCAGGGGAGTTTGAATTCTATTAATGGAACTCTCCAAGGTTTCAGTAAACTTATTCTTATTCATTCACCGTACGTCGGGGTCACAACTTTCATAATTGGATCTGATGAACTGTTCACGAAGTTCAAGTATTAATAATATACAATAAGTTGATAAATTGAGAGATAATTATAAGCAGCATGTGGATAGCACTGTGAATGGCATAATTTAGATTTAATAGCGGAATGTCAAATAAAGAAATATGTCTACATCTGGCCGGTATCCACCTGCTTCATTGTGTTTTTGTACATATAAAATCCTTTTTTTATATACCATGGAAAACAAGTAAAACATTTCTTATATACACGATATATTTTTTTTAAATAAAAAAGGGAAATCCGCTTAAGAAATTATGAAATCAAATACTTTTTTAAAAAAAATTCTAATTGTTCTTTGAACACTTGATTACCTTTAAACTCATAAAGTTCACATAGGAAATCCACAGTGAAGTAATGGAATAACTTACCGCCATTCTGTATCCTGTTGGTCTGCCGTTCGTTTTCACGACGAGTCAATGATGTCATATTCAGATTCCGTCCCTTTATATGTCATCCGTCAGACTCAGCAGCCATGCCAAACTGTCACTTGTAGAAAGAGGTGGGATTGCGGAGGGCCCAAATTCGATTTTTATGGATTTGACAATCTGAATCAACACCGGGGATTTCTAATGGATGTAAATCATTAAACGTTTCATAACTCGTTATATCTTTCATCTGATCTCTTCATATAACGGTCTCCTGGGTGAGGGGTGAAAATTATGCTCCTTCTATCTCCATATTGATTTCAAGGAGGATAAGTTTTGGATTTGTCACACAGAGAAGTCATAATGTATACATTTGTAAAATTGTGAGACCTTGTTCACTTCATCAAATGTAATTGTAGCTTGTTGCAAAGAATCCAAACTGGATACAAAAAAGAAAGTATAAAGACAGTTTCGTCAGGCGCATTGTCTTGTACAAATTTTAAATTACCATATTTGAAATTAGTCAAGGACAACAATTTCTGATAAGAGTATTTCAATTTTTGTCAGTTATCAATATGAAAATACCCCCACGAGATTTCACTCCTCTCAGTGTTATGTTTATGGTGAAATCAATTATATAATCTTTGCCAAATGGCAACTGATTCTAATCGTATTTCAGATGAGTACTATAACAGATGAACATTATAATTTGCTTTATAATCTGAAACACGATTTGACATTCGCACTCATGAAACAATTTGTTTAACAGTACTAATAGCAAGCATGCAGTTCAAGGACTATAGACCTTAAATTCACAAGAAACTATATGAGGTGGTATGGCTGTGTTTCTCTCTGTCAGCAACTGCATAACTTTTGATCTTCATGTATATATACAAGATGGCGACTTCATCCTCCGTTAAATGAGAGGTGAATGTCAACAAGCTGTGACTGAATGTCAAGATCACACAATAGTTCATTGCCATGCTCGGGACAAAGTGTTTCATAAACATATCTTGTTTTCTAGTGTTAAAACAAGTAAACAAATTCTGCTGCTTTCATCACAGAGCACTAACGAACACCCTGTCGCATAGTCATAATAATGCAAACGCCTTTTGTACGCACCAGGCAGACGTTTTTCATGAAGTTTTCGTTTTGGAAGTCGTATGGTTTCTTGTGAGCTGATTTAGTTAGATCAGCAATATCTTTTCATTCTGGACTGAGCTCTGGTCACTTGACAATTGTTACTCTCAAAGGGGTACCAATTTAATCTCATTATAAAAGTAACGTAACGTGAATCTGATTTTCCCATTAAAGAATTGTTGTTCAGTAGTATTCATCTTCCTGAACAGATAAATTTGGAAAAGACCAAAGTAAATAAGTTGTGATAAAATTTGAAAGTACTGACTTTTGTCTCCAGTAGAACAAAATCAAAGCAAGAAAATATTGCGACTATAAGAGTGAAAAAGTGAAGACAACTAACAGTTATATATCTAATAACTCCTGTAAGTCGTAACTGACAGAAGTTACAGGGTACAACTTACATTTCAATAATATTCTGAACTTGTTACCGATTTAAGATAATTTTAGACGCCTTACCCCAGATCTTTTCTGAAAGGGAAAATGAAAATTTCACTTTTCTCTGATATGTTTCGATGCCCTTTCTTTATTTGATGTTGTTAGACACTTTATTACACCAGTGTGAAGAAAGACTGTGACCTTGAACTAACATTGACACAAAAACAAGAACCGCGACATCCACTTTTCTGTGTGTCAAAAAAATCTTACTGCATACAAAATTTCACACCGCAGTGCTTCCAATATATAAATATGAGAAGAACCCGTCATTAAACACTTTGAGAACGCGTAGGATATTTTGCTTCCTAACCTTTTAAATAAGGAAAATGTAATACTTGGTGTAAATAAATAAATTTATCAAGAATTAAAGTTTATGTCCACAGATATGGTAATCGAGGCAAATGTGTGTATATGTATTAATATTCCTGAAAAATGAATTAGACCTTTCGGTTTGAGACCAATATTGAGCAATGACTTTAGTTTCACACAATGAAAAACGTCGATTTTTGCGTTTACCTTTGGGATACCATTGAAATTTATTGCCTTTCCCCACCCTAGCAAACAACACTTTTGCATCTGTATCCTGGGAATATTCTCGGCGATTTAGTGTGAAGATGAATACTCGCGTGTTACCGTGTATTTTTACTGCTAGTCATTAACTTTTAGTGCTAACGTCTGCTTGTTCTTTAAACGATGAAAAGCAAGCCAACAAATATTTCATTAAAACTAATTTAGTTTGTTTTCCTCTTTGAAAAAAGAAACCCATCTACTTTACTGCGTTGTAGAATGTCTTTTCAAACTGCTAAGGTTCTTGTGACTTTAGTTCGAAAGTGTAGCCATGATGTTACGGTGACTTGCCACTCCTGAACAAGATGTTTATGCAGACGATTTCAGCAGGATGGTACGTCCCGTACTTCAGAGTCCAATACCTCAAATGAACAACACTTGACTTTGCACAGCGGTCTTCGTATGAGATCGACACAAGCATTCATAATCCTTACATTTTACCCACGCAAACATGCAAGCATTTGGATTGTTTACGCAACATTACCTCTGAGACAATGTTTTCACAGGATGCGAGGATCATTTAGGTGAATGACAGGGTGTTTTCCCACTAAGCCAATTCCAATCGTAAAATACTCGTATCTGGATCCACTGATAAATAATTTAACAATGAACATCCGCTAAATTACATTAGTATCTACATTTATAATATGTACTAAACATGGAGACATTTTTCTTTTTGAAGGGGTGACAAAAATTCATTGAAATCACGAAGTACGAATATTTTGCTTTGTGTTTATATTATGTTTGATCATATCATCTGTATATCAAAAATTCGTATTGCCACTATCACTTCCTTCTGAATTACATTCTCTACCCAGAGTCCCATGCGTTACGAGCACTATACCTCTGTCAACGCCCAATTTACAGAAATCTTGTAAAAGTTTCTAATATCCAACATTTATGTGTTGGACTAAATATTCAGTCATATCATGAAATGCTTTTGGTGCAATTAAATTGATGCATACTGTAAATTGTTTAAAATCGCTATTTTTTTAATTTTGAAACTACTTCGTAATATGCTTATGAATGTATGAAATTCACGTGGTGGAGATTTGAATGTAAACATGGAATCAAAAGTAAGAAAGGCTGTAAAAAATACGATAAAACTTGTAAAATAAGAGACAAACAGCTAAATGGTAAAAATACTCAACAAACTGCCAGTGGGCTATGAAAAAAGCCTGATCATGTATCACCTGTTGCCAGAACTTTTAAAGGGAAAGAAAACGAGAGTGACTGTTTATATCATGGGGTTATATTTTGTCACGTGATTCCAAACGTTGACAGGTGTAAGTGAAGCTTGCGTAACACATCCTCTGGTGAGAAATTGTCTTAATTATGCTGCTTTCCTTGCAAAAAAAAAAAAACACCCCAAAAACAACAACAACAACCCCCCAAAAAAACAACCCGAGAATCCTGACGGTGTTTTGGTGATGTCTGAAACCTTTCCGTGCATGAACATTCAATATTTCTAGGGTCATCGCTTCAAGCACGTAGGAAAGTTTGCCATAGAACATGGGTTTCAAAGACAAAATACAAATATGGAATGTTCTGCGAGCTGATGCTCTTACAAAAACAGTACAGTACATGTGTATGTACCATAATGATTAATCTAGGATATTACAAAAGAAACAACTTTGATCGTTTTAAAAAATTTAACTGAAAGCTTGGGGGTAAGAAATTTTTTAGATTTTACCTTTAAGATCTGGAATAAGGCGAAGATAACGAACAGTAATCAATCTCATAACTCCTATAAAAATACACAATTAAGAGATGGGCAAACACGTACACTCAAGAGGTGGAATCGGTTGCCTAGGAGGAGTAATTAATTATAACAGTATTTTATTATGATATTTCATAATAGGATCGGACAGCAGACACTGCCTATTTAAGTCCTCTACGTAGAATGTACAAAGTAATACAAACATTAGAATATATAAATACACAAAGGAGATGGTAATTTGAACATTGTAGTAATATAGGTAATTCATGAGATGGCAGCTTATAATTAATTCTACTATAATATCGTATGACCTTATCAAATATTTTACACTTTAATGTGCCATTGGTAATCAATAGTTGTTGGTATAGATATATTAAACAGGAGACACAAATTAAGAGAGAGAGAGAGAAAAAAACCTAAAAAGAAAGAAAATCGGATATTGGTTCTATGACAATAAAATGAAATTGGTTACACAAATCTCTTTGTAGACAGAATAAATTCATGCACAATTTTAAATACGCAATATTTTGGTTGAATTTGATATTGCTATCTCCATTCAAAATAAGTTTCAAGGATAAGGGTAACAGCCACTGCAAATTACTAAAACTCTGGATTAGTTTCAGTCTTTATAAATTGTATTTTGACCTTAGAGTAATAAGCATCCTATTTCGACCGGTCACACCCGCCGTGAGCAGTACACACGGAGTAATCCGCAGTCAAAATCATTGTGTAAAGAACGGCTTGACGCAAGTTTAAATCTGCTACCAAAATTCTGTGTATCTTGGAAAACTTTTCATCGAAATAAATAAAAACTTTCTCCACAGGTTGAATTGAATTTGGTGTGAGGGGTTCAACAAATTCAAAATGAACAAGATATGACTCTTATTGCAATAATTTTTTAATTATAGGAGCATTCATGTCTGATGTTTTACCCTAAAGGCACTATAGTATACTAGATTTGGAAAACTGGGGGCTGATGAAATATGTTCAAAAAAGAAGACAATATCGAAACTTCAAACAAAACAAAACGAGTTATTTTCACTTTGATTATCAATAATCTCAATTCCGTCCAAATGAATTTTTATCCAATACACAATTGAAATGAGAAACCATTCCCTCAACAATAGAAAAGTGTTATGATTCCAGAAATGTATTGTAATACCGGAGTATTTCAATGTAAAAATGAAACAATATCAAAGCTTCAAACAAAATGTGTTGTTTTCACTTTGATTATCAATCATCTCAAATCTGTCCAAATTAAATTTAATCCAATACACAAGTGAAATGAGAAACCATTCGAAAGTGTTGATTCCAAAAAATGTATTGGAATACCGGAGTATTTCAATGTAAAGATGAAACACGGAAGATATATTGAAGTTTGTACACATAATTATAGTTTATGCTGCTCTGTCCGCGACTTCATATCATTTCTTTAAAAATCATGAAAGAAACTGTTTGCAAGTTATTCGTAAACTAATCCTGAATGTTTATTTTAAATCACAATTTTTTTTATCGATTTATCTATCTATATGTATTTCTTTGTGTTATACATATATTGGTAAGTGAAAAATATACGTGTATCTATTTGAGCAAAATCGATATGCTAGTATATTAATCACATTTCTAGATGCTCTTTTTATACTACATGAGATATATCTTTTTTTACAGAGAGAATTAATATACAAATACTTATATCTCGCTTTGTTACGTGACAACATTTTACAGAGAGAATTAATATACATGTACTTATATCTCGCTTTGTTACATCACAACATTTTCCCAAAAGAAAAAATCTATATAAGTAATATTTATAAAGACATATCTTTAAGAAAATGGGATCTCCAAAACAAAGATCAGACCGCATCAGGTCACGTTTTTATCAGGTCACGTTTCTTAGTGAGAGATTATGATCAAAATTCTATCACGAGACCCTCCATTCCTTACAGAGATAAAATGATATCTACTTTCAATGCATCGTCGCAAGCCACGGCCGAAACGTACGCTCCTCTTCCCTTTCACCCGTGGCTCTCTGCGTGACAATTTCTTTGTTTCGCAAAAATATGCACGACGTGTTTCATACCGATTGTTAGACTGTTCTTGGCACACTGATTTTGACTACGGATAACTCCGTTTACCTGATCAGGATATAGGGCTTACGGCGGGTGTGACCGGTTGACAGGGGATGCTAACTCCTCCTAGGCACCTGATCTCACCTCTGGTGTGTCCAGGGGTCTGTGTTTGCCCAACTATCTATTTTGTATGAGTTATGAGATTGATCACTGTTCGTTATCTTCACCTTTCATGACGAGAATGATGTAATCCGTTATCAATAGAGGTAAAACAGCTATCAATGAAAACGTGTTCTTTTTGCACCGAAATTATAGTAAATAAAAGTCCTACAGATCGATGACATCTGAACAGTTTCGCAGTTTATTTCTTATATATGTCCACTTGTTCCAAAAGGGGGGTGGGGGTGGTAATTACCAATACACAACAACTCAACATGAATGTTGTGAAAATGTGATTGCAATACTTTACTATCATAAACATACTCTAAAAGACCACTGTCATGACACTTCGATAACTGTAGAAACCAAAAACAGTATCGGAGACCTGGCGTTCTGTTACATGATAGACAGGAATAAATATATATAATACCATGTTAATCTTTTGCCCCGTGACCCTTTTCATACAATTCAAAACCACCCACCTTTTATAAAATTTGAACTAACAACTATTATCTTTAAACTACTAAATACATTTGAAAAGTGTTCAAAGTTTTCCTTGAAGACAACCAATCCATAGAGATTTAACGTTTAACGTTTCAAAAATGATATAACCATGACGTCAAATGGTATCAAACATTGAATCCACGTGTAATTTGGAGAATCTTGCAGGGCGCACTATAAAATGCGGAGCAAGCAAATAAAGATTTCCGAGAACTCGCTGTATTTCATTGGTGTGACATCAAAATCAATGTTTTTGATTAAGCATTGACGGTTTCTTTCTACAAATAATTAATATTTCATTGACTCAATTTGTTCTAACTTTTTTTGTTTAGATTTGCTTTTGACTGTTGTTTGTTTTTTAAATCGACGTAAACTCAGCTTTTTAAAAAAAAGAAGATAAATGAAGATAAACCGGGTTTAACGGGCACTTTTTGGCACGTTTGATTCAAATTCTCCTACAATAGATCAAACTGAACTACCCATGATCCAAGAAAACCACTCCATGAGCATGAAATGAATACTTTTTTCTTAGATTATAGATTTGATTTGACCCCACAAAAGAACTATACTCATCAAAAGTTC
The DNA here is from genome assembly GCF_947568905.1 of Ostrea edulis. Taxonomy (NCBI): domain Eukaryota; kingdom Metazoa; phylum Mollusca; class Bivalvia; order Ostreida; family Ostreidae; genus Ostrea; species Ostrea edulis. The sequence goes on along the minus strand of NC_079168.1, from coordinate 49,378,180 downwards.
GTATCCTCCACGAAATGTGATAGAAAATCAAATGAATAAATAAAATAATCCTGCCCCCACTTGTATTCTCTAAACCTCACATTTAAGATTGAGGACAACACTACTTTCCTTCCATTGATATTTGACCTCACTAAAAGAAGTGATTTTACAGTGCTGTAAACAGAGCAACACATCGAAGTAATTCAGACGAGAGGCTATGATACAGTATGTTATACTTCTGTTGAATAATCTTGTATTTTAAAGGAACCGCCGCGGTGGGGAACCGCCGCGGTGGTCTAGAGGTAGAGCGTTCGCCCCGAATGCGGAAGGTCGGGGTTCGAATCCCGGCAGACCTAATTTAAGTCTTTAAAACGGGTAGTGACAGTTCCATCGCCAAACGCTCGGCATAAGGTGTGAATGTTACGGGTCTTCAGAGATTACCTTAACAACGGATGTCCCGTGTCACAGTAGGTGTGGCATGCTAAAGAACCCTCACTGCTCAATGGGCGCCGAACAAAGGCCTAACAGGTCTTGGTGACGTCTCCATATGAATTTAAAATTCGAGGTGAGAGAGAGACAGAGACAGAGATAGAGAGAGAGAGAGATACGTTAAACAAGATACAATCAATCAATCTTGTAAAGGACGTGTGACTTACTGCAATTGACAGCTTGATATTTCCAGGTTTTGAAATAATCCCTCCACGTCGACAACATTGCAGACTTTAACCTGTCATTTTCGAGTTTGATCAGTAAAATATTTCGAAAGCACATTTTGAATTTTTAGTTTTTGATATATTTAGATAAGGAAATGGCAACCATCTTAATTTTTAAAGACGTAGTTGTTTCAAATTGATTAAAAGTTCTTAATTAAGTTGGGCATCCAATGTCGAATTCGGTTTTAAGACCAGTGGGACTAACCAGCAATTTTATCCTCAACTCTGAATTTTGAGCACACATAATTCGCAAGATTTTTCTTTTCAATCATACATGCTATGGATGAAAAGAACTAATTGACTTCCGATAAGAATTGAATTTTTTCTCTCTGCATGGAAAAAGTCTGTCCTTAAGGGGGAATCGTTCATGGGAAAATAAGAACTGATGAGGCAATAACATAATGATATTCGAGTTCTGCTATAGAAATTACACATTGTGTGAGAGTATGTATAGTTACACAGTCAGTTTGGGACATTATATGGAGTCATCCAGGGTGAAATGGAAAATCGTATTGGGTGAGGCGAAACTGTTACTGGTGAGAAATATATGCCAATAATCAGTGCAACAAACTCATTAACTAATGATCTGGGGGGGGGGGGGGATTTGTCAAAGAAATGGGTAGTTCATTTTGATCCTAATATAACAATAAATCTCAGTTTTATTATAAAAGAGATATTGATCATCCATGTGTAAACTTTGGCTCCACTGGTTCAGATAAAAGTGCACATGAAAAACAAATGAAAAACAAAAAGACAAAACATGAGTTACTGTCGGAAACCGTGTTCCCTCGAATTTTGTACACACCTTTACAATTTGATAGCCTAATGAATTTCCGGCTTCTTGCAAGGTGGAAGAAAATTAAGGAGGTATACTACATCGTCATAATGAATGACTTCCTTTTTAAAAGATGAATGAAAATATCAATATCAGCAATATTTGCATGTTCTGTTTAATTTTGATTGCCTAGCTGGGTAGCTCAATCGACTGATGATCTGTAAATCGCGGATTCGATTACAGTAGGGTTTTTACTTTTTTCAGATTACTTTCTACTAAAACTGCATTTTTTGACTAGATAAAGGAATTTGAGATTGATCACTGTTCGTTACATTCACTTTTTCAAAATATCATTCAACAACTTTGGATTCTTGAAAAAAAAAAAAAAAAAAACCCGTGTAAAAAAATGGAAGTCTGTTTCTAAAATTAAGAAAAAAGGTAATAGCACATACCTTTAAATGGGGGGGGGGGGGGGGGGGGGGGGGGGGCTTAAGATGATTAAGAATGAGAATTTTATAGACTCCATGAACATGTCTTCGGTGAAAAGGTTACTGAAGGGTTCTGCCAAATGGCAGTTAGTTATGAGCAAACGAGCTCTGTCGGAAGTTTGATAAGTCATTTCGAAATATTTATGATCACGTGACGTTGCACGCGGAATTGCGAAAGTAAACCACTACAAGGCAACGTGAAAGCATGCACGGCCTGGTGGCTGCTGACGGGATACATCTAGCGATACAGACAGTGAGACGGAAAACAAGGTAGAGAGAACCACGTTGAGCAATAGCAGGGGAGGTAAATTTTAAGTTTGACATGAAATCACCATTCAGTACGACTATGTACCCTAACTCCCATAATGTTTCTAATATATTTTTCTCACGCGCTTGCCGACAACCACAATAAACTTCACTCCTTCGTAAATATGCACTAGAAAATCATCGTTTTTTCCTTACATTGAGTAGAACAGTACTCCTTTAATACCCGTATATGATATGTCTAAATTGTCAAATCGTATTATTTTTCATAGTTTATCATACTGCAAAACTTGGTTCTAGTTTTTAAATTCAAACAAAATATTGTTTAATAAGGCACATATATATTTAAAGCTATATGTGCCGTATGTTATACGTCTACGTTATAAACTTTTTACAAATCCATCTCCTTTCCTGAACCACTGGACCGGAGAAAGGTATTCCGTTTATGTAAGATTTAATTTTCGAGTATGACCGATAGGTGGCGTTAACCTCGCTAAAGGGTATATAGAGAAGTGAGGCGGTGGAATCATTATTTTGCACTACAGATGATGGGTAATATTTGTATTGATCAGATTGGCAGCAAATAAAAGGTAATATTCATATTGTTTATTTCTTTGGATTAAAATCAGACGCGACTGAACAAGTCCTTCCTATTTTAATTAATTGTAATAATCAAAACTCGATCTGTAAGAGCTGGGACTTAATAGAGCCAATTGAGCAGCGCTGTAAGAGCCGGAAGCCAAAGTGAACCGAGCTACTTGAGCCGGGAGCCAAACAGAGCCACGCCAGTAAAGTCAACAGCCGGGATTTATACAAAATTGATTAATAAATTTGGAAATACATTACTCCAATCATTTATATGTATACATATATATTGAACTGCAAGAATTCTTAGCAAGTTATCTGAGGGATCTCAGCCGCCGCATTTTAAAAATTAATAGGGATACACGCTACAAATTGTGGTGGCAAATATGGGATACTTTCTAGCAGTGTCCAGGCCCGTAGGCAGGATTTTTCAAGGGGGGGGGGGGGTTACATAGACTCGCAACGCGAGTCTATCACCTCGCACCGCGAGGTGCCACTACGGCAGGGGCTCTGGGGTATTTGGTGCAAAATCCTGCAATCTAGCAATTTCCTGGCACTTAATTTGAATTTTGGAATCATGCCTTTTTTACTATGAATTTTCATGATTTTCATAAAAAATGCCGACTTTAATAGTCACAATTCAAACAAAATGCCGACTTTAATAGTGCTTAGTAGTTTTCAAGGGGGGTTCGTACGAACCCCCCCCCCCCCAACCCCCACTGGCTACGGGTGTGGTGTCAATCGTTTTGGTCTCATGGAGGATATGAATAAGGGAAATTGAACAGCAAATTGCCGGATATGAACTGGAGTTGTCTAGACATTGCCACTCAACACCTTTGTAAGCTGTAAACACACCCAGCCAAATCCCATTGGACTCGGGGTTTGGAACAGCTCGCAGTTACTGACAGTGAGCCAGATGAGCAAATAGGAGCCAGGAGGAAATCTATGAGATTTGAAGATTCATCTCATGACATTCGTCAATACAACCTATCATTGGGTCAAATGCTGTCTGACGTGTTTCATACCGATTGTTAAGCCGTAATGGGAGTCAAATCAACTCGTACCCTGACCGACTCGTACCCAGGTCAACTCGTACCAAATAGGTCAACTCTTACCCAAAAGGCAAAAGTCAACTCGTACCCAAGAATCTGGTTACGAGTTGACTCCTCCTCTTCAATTGATGACAACTCGTACCAAAGGGATATGTGACTTATATGTGCATAGATGTATTGCATTATGGGCAGATTCTTGGGTACGAGTTGACTTTTGCCTTTTGGGTACGAGTTGACCTATTTGGTACGAGTTGACCTGGGTACGAGTTGACTAGAAATCCCGTTCTTGACACACTGATTTGACAGCGGATAACTCCGTTTACCTAATCAGGATATGGGGCTCACGGCGGGTGTGACCGGTCGACAGGGGATGCTTACTCCTCCTAGGCACCTGATCCCACCTCTGGTGTGTCCAGGGGTCCGTGTTTGCCGAACTATCTATTTTGTATTGCTTGTAGGAGTTTTGAGATTGATCACTGTTCGTTATCTTCACCTTTCATTCACAAGACAGACAGAGAACGCGATAAATACGACCTTTGCCCTTATCTTAAGACAGAAATGACATTGAGAAAACCTCAGGTTCGTAAGTCGTATTCCAGTGTAAGGCCAAAATATGAGACCTACAGCTCGTATGCAGCAATGGGAAGATAGAGCATCCTTAATACATGTATAAAACAAGAGACTTACGATGGTTTTACGCCCTGGCTAGGTTACAAATCACGTTTCGAAGCATGTGCGAAGCTTTTTTTAATGGTATGAAACAACAGAAGGTCTATACCTTTCTGTATCATTAAGAGGAAGTGCTCATGACGTTCTCGGAAACCTATCTGATAGTAGGGAAATGAGCTATGATGATCTTGTATCTACTAAGGATGATAGGTTCGCTCCACCTGATCAAATATATTTATACAGAACGCAGTTGAGGTAGCGCAGACAAAGCGCTTTGGAATCCATTCCAGAGTTAGGACAACATACATGTATTTTACATTTGGTAAAGGTGTTGCACGTCTCGTGTTAATTTCCTTAAAGGTGTTGCATGAAAAATCGATAAAATCAAGTTATTCAAATTTATGATAAAACCAATTGGAACTTATGTCTTGATTAAAAAAATTGTGAAAATAAGTTTAAAAGACGTGTATTGACAAAAATTAGCCAAATAATTCGAGTTTAAATCAAGCAATAAGCGATTTATATGATTTTTAGCATTAAAATGGAGGGGTATCCCCGAATTTCAGAAAAACTGCCTCAGTGAAACAAAATGAATTTAGCAGGACCATGTTCTTCAAGTTTTTCACTAAAAAAGACTGTCGCTTTGAAATTTTGTTTCACAGGGGGATTATTTTGTAAATTTCAAAAAACCGAAACGACTTCACTGATATTATTTTCAACTTCACCTGTACGTTTATTTTCCTTAGTAATGTATGGACTCCTGCGTGGTTCAGTGGGTAAGCTCTTCGACTTTTATAGGTAGCGATTTTTTGAAACGCCCGGGTTCGAATCCCTCACGAACACAATTTTTTTTCATATTACGTTTTCCATGTAGATGTTTTTTAATTGAAACACACTTCTAGTTTTTATAAATGTTTCTTGTCAAATCTCTCTTTATTACAATGTGCCGAGTTTAAAATAAGCTTCCAACCTGGACACTGTTTATTTTGTAAATAGGACTCCCAACAAAAACACCGAATACAGCATGCAATACCTGTGTTTTAATAGTCAATGTTGTATATGTATGTTTTTCTGAGTGAAAACATTGACAAAGGCATGGTGCCTTTTAAGAAAAACGTTACAAACGTTGCAAAGCTTTGAAAGAAAAACTTTAAGACCAAACAGGGAAATAATCATTAAACAGTTTAAGTGGATAAGATGATGTGTATTCCAGTAGCAAATTGCTGTAATGGTGAATCAATGTTTTCAAATGCATGTACTTTAAATTATGTTGAACTTTATTAATGCACATTAAACTTCTCATATTTTGTTTTGTGGTCAGAGTTATGTACAGTTGCCAACTGCTGGTTGTAGAAAATGATACATACGAGTATAAGATTTTTTAGGCTGTAGTAGTATAGAATATAACTCGTAACATGTAACCGTATACATTGTATCTGATACTCATGGGAAAAAACCAAATTGATTTTCACGATTTCAAAAATTGAGTTTTGACTACATGTATATAATGTATTGACCCATAAAATGTATTAAGCTTGCCCTTAGTACTGGGGAATCCTACAGGTATTTAAATGGCAAATACGCAAAGAGTATAAATATGAATGAAGGTCAGTTCTACGTCACAAGTGCTGGCACGGAGCTCCGATTAAGGAAAATTCTCGCTTCGGTGCAACACCCTCTTTGGCATACCCTATAGTTCCTGCAGACGTAAAACATATTTTGGCCAAAGATCATTTCTTCGAGGCATTAGCTATTTCAGATATGCGACTACATATTAAACAGGCAAGACCAAAGAATTTGAATGAAACATTGAGGCATGCCATCGAATTAGAAGCTTTCTTGAAAACTGAACAAAGAATTGGGGGTACTAATCCTTTGATGTGAACCGTTGGACAAGATTCATCTGGTTCAGTAGCTGATGAATTAGGTAAAGTAAATGACACAATCACAGAACTCTAGAGAACAATGTTTACAATCACACAGGAGCTGAAAGAAATAAGAGAATGAGACACGAGACGGAAAGCGGATTGCGAGTCCAGTAGATATGCTAATTAGCGAAAAGATATTCATGCTTTAACTGTGGCAAGAAAGATCACACAGAGAAAGAATGTTACTCTAAAATAGTAAGCCCAGACAGCTCTACAGTATCAAGCTCATTGCAGAACACATCTGGCAAAACAGAGCAGTTAAATCCACAAAATCCTCCCCAAAAAAGTTGGCGTTAGTGGAGAAGGGTGGATATGTTAATGAGCTTCTACACCTTCTAGTTGATTCTGATGCTACGTTGCCTCTTTTATCAAAACATGCATTTGATGGTAATGACCCGACAGTTATGAGGCGAGAGGTCAAAGTGACTGTACTGCAAGCAAGTTAAGGTCCTCTATTTATGCACGGACAGTTACAAATCCCGTTTATGTTCAATGATGTCGTTTACAATACGATGTGCATTGTTACGGATCTGTGAGTAGATTAGACTTTCTGATAAAGAATAAGTGTGTCATTCAAATGAATGCTATGAAATTACGGATCAATGGAACACCCGTTCCACTCATAAAGAATGGATATATAGAATGCTATCGCATTGCTACAGCAGCTACAGTCCACATACCATCCAGATCATAAAGTGTTACGAGGCGCGATGTATGTGCCTGTACCAAAAACAAATAACTGCTGGTATTGGATTGATAGAAGGGGATTAACACTTTCTGGAATCGGAGAAGGGTATAGTTGGCAAAGTGCTTGTAACCACTAAAGAGTCAGCACCTGTCGGATTCATGAACCCCTAGTTTTGTTGTTCAGACTATCTACAATGGAACCATAGTAGCGAAGTTGACTCCTGTACAATATGTTGTTGGAGTAATGAGAACTTCATTAGAGTCATTAAAGGATGTGGTTATTACCCGATATTTGTTAAAGAACATCCAAACCAATACACAAACTAAGGGGGAAGTTCCAACGGACAGATGAATGTCAGTTATCATTCGGCAAGTTGAAAACACATTTGGCCAGTGCTCTAATTCTTGATTTTCCAGATTTTAACCAGACCTTCATAGTCGACATCGATGCCAGTGATATGGCTATTGGAGCTGTACTTTCTCAGAAATAGAGATAGTCTGAGAGAGTCATAGCCTATGCAAGTAGGACACTTAGCAAGTCTGAAAGAAAATATTGCGTAACTAAGAAGGAATTGCTTGCTATTGTCTATTTGTGAAACAGTTCAGACATTATTTGTGTGAGAGAAGGTTCATCATTCGTACAGATCATGGTTCATTAAGGTTGCTCCTCAATTTTAAAGAACCAGAAGAACAGTTTGTTCGTTGGATCAAAATTCTGAATATGTACGACATGATGATACAGCACCGCCCAAGATATCAAAACAGAAATACTGATGGACTCAGCATACGTCACTGCAGTAAGAGTAAAGATGATCCTTGCTGTGAAAAATTTACTCGGTCTACAGAAGACCCAAAAAAAATCAAAAACATTTACGGATTGTTTCCGCAAATGAAGATGCCAGTGAACAAAATGGCGATGATGGTGAATTTTCATTAGCATGTCTGCAAAGAATAAAATAGTACCAATCCAATAAAAATGATTTAAGTTACAGTGGTGTTATGTAAAAATCACTGTAGGAAATTCAAGGTGAAATATTATACAGGAATTGGTTTACACGTGAAAGGAATCACACTACTGTGTATTTTGTTTAACGTCCCTCTCGAGAATGTTTCACTCATATAGATACTCTTGTGAAAACAGATTGAATTTGACTGTACTCATCAGGTACCTTGGTGGAATTTTTGAAATTTTCAATGATTTGTTTCCACGCATGATAATATCAAACATGTGAGTATCATTCAAAAGTATCACTAACCCCATGGGCTACGAAATCTATAGTAATTTTCCTGTTCTGCATATCTAGGCTAAATTCTAATATTCAGTAGCAGTATAAAACAAAATGTGTTCTTAAAAAGGCCTCAAAAAGTGTCCATACCTGGTGAAAGACTTTACATAATATAATATTTCTTACATTAACACCATATAACTGTTTTGGATCCGCCTTAGTGTCAAAACCTTTGGGATTTGAATGTTTGCATTGGCGCTATTTTGATTTGGGTTAGTGGCTTGGACCAACAACATACTTAATGTAATGTCTCACGTCTCACTTGTTAACTTCCCATATTTATTTAGCAATATTCCATTATCACCTGCATATGGTGTTTATATCTTTCAATACGCAAGAGCTTGTTCTGCGTATGATCAGTTTTTAATCGGGACAGGGTACTGACAAACAAGTTGATGTTACAGGGATTTCCACAGCCTCGTTTAAAGTCAGCATTTCGCAAATTCTATGGTCGTTTATAATGATCTAGTTTGCCAGTACAACCTATCTTTGCGTCAAATGCCGTCTGACGTGTTTTATATCGATTTTTAGGCCGTTCTTGGCACACTGATCTGAACTACGGATTACTTTATTTACCTGATCAAGATATAGGGCTCATGGCGGGTGTGAACGGTCGACAGTGGATGCTTACTCCTCCTAGGCACCTGATCCCACCTCTGGTATATCCAGGGGTTCGTATTTACCCAATTTTCTATTGTGTATTCCTTATAGGAGTTATGAGATATTTCACTGTTCGTTATCTATACCTTTCATTATACAGAAATAGTTTTTTTGTACGGGAAGACAATAATGTAATTTTGCTTCATTTGGAGCCTCTGAATAGTTTTCCTAACACAAGTATCAATAACAAAGATCTATATTCATTATTTTTCCTGTCATTGAGATAGTCACAATTTTACACACACAAAAATTCGACACCAAAATGACAGCTAATTAAAGAAAGAACAATACAATGAATTCAATATCGTGTTAATCACAATATATTGACCACCAACACCTTTTTAAAAATTATTCATAAATCAGATCAATATAGATCTATGTACATTCTGTAGCCAACAAGGAGAAACATTTATTGAATGACTGTAACTAGTTAAAATATATCTAAGAAATGTATATGAATGGAAGTGCGGGTTGATAGTCCCTTTGTACAAAGGTAGAGGCAAACCTAGAGACTTGTGCAAGAGTTACTGGCCAGTAGCCTTACTGCCTTGCCTCTATAAGATTTTTGAAAAAAATATTACTTTCTCACTTTGCATAGTTTATCTTGTCTTGTAAAGACTTCTCGAATGCACAGCAACAGGGGTTTCAAAAAATCTTGGTTTTTAACTGCTTCTTTCAATCTTCAAGAAACTGTGTTTCATAACTTAGAACAGGGAAATAATATTTCATTTACGTAAGTGTTTAGATACCAGTAATGCATTTGATACATTCTGGAGAAATGGACTTGTGATCAAACTGTAAAAGCTCGGTATTACAGATAAAACTTTGTCTCTTATCAATAATTGTCAGTGCAATACAATTAGTTAACAATCACAGTCGAGATGGTTCTCAGTGTAGCAAGGGGTTCTGCAAGGTGGTCTATTATCCACATTTTTATACCTTGTTCATGTGAGTGATCTTATAAATGATTTAGAACTTCATAGTTCAAATACAGGTATTTTGAGTGTGTATAACAACTGTCCTTTTTTAGCAGATGACATATCATGTATTGCACCATCCCCTGCGGCTCCCCAAAACTTATAGGACACAGCATACCGCTATTCAAGTACTTGTCGTTTTCAATTTAACGTGTCAAAATCATGCGTGCTAAAGTTTCGCGCAAAGGGTAAAAAACTGAATAAGAATACATTGTAGTATTTAGGTCAATCACCGATTCCCTGTAATGAAACCTACAATCACTTAGGTATAGTGATACACCATAAATACAAGTTCTCTCCAAGAAGCGCGTAACAAGGAGAGAAAATCACAATCTTTCTTTGCGCTAACTGATTTAGGTTCCCAGAATCTGAATTCAATTCCTGTATCCCATCAATTGACATATTTGTGTTACCATCGGTATACTCTATGGATACGAAATCTGGAACAACTTGTCCTCACAAGACCACAAGCAGTTTGACACTTTTTAACACTTTGTATGCATATACACTTAACTTACCGATTGTATAGAATGCTGTCTGTCGTGTTTCATACCGATTGCTAGCTAGCCGTTCTTGGCACACTGATTTTGACTACGGATAACTGTTTACCTAACCAAGATATAGGGCTCACGGCTGGTGTGACCGGTCGACAGGGGATGCTTACTCCTCCTAGGCACTTGATCCCACCTCTGGTATATCCAGGGGGCCGTGCTTGCCAACTTTCTACTTTGTATTGCTTATAGGAGTTATGAGATTGATCACTGTTCGTTATCTTCGCCTTTCATAGATCAAATATTTGTGACTCATTCTTTGATGTCCTTCCTGTTATTGCAGATGTAAACACCAGAAAACTACTATTTCTAGGACGATTGTGTGGTTTGGATTCTAATACTTTGCCGAAAAAAGTATTATATTTTGACCAGACTGTTTTCTTTTTCCACGACCTATCAGAAAGGCAAGCAGGATTCATTCCAGGTGTTGTAGCTGCCCAACAACTGCATGACCTGCTATACTATTTACAGAGTTGGCTAGACTACGAATATTTTTCGAATAAATGTGCATGGAAAAAAGATTGTCAGAAAAGCTTTCAATCTATCACACGATTTGATAGACAAAATAAAATGACTACTGTCCCTGACTTGACCCAGCTTAGTCAAATAACCAGCAGACATTTGGAAGCTTCCAACCTCTTGACAGTATGCAAAGTTGCCAAACTGTGTATCAACACTCATATAAATACGAATGTTCTGTCCTCTAACTGCTGAGTATGTGGAATCCCTTTCATCGATGCTTTCATTCACCCCTCCTGTTCATCCTCCGGATCCGTTCGCTGTCAGTACTGGAATGCCATTACTTACTTCTTTGCACAGAATATACGATTTGTACCTAGTTTTGCTTGGTGATCACACTTGTACTTCTCTACAGGAGCCAGATTATGACTCCTTTCGTTGGTTAAATTTCTGGCTTGTTCGCGCTGCTGCAGCTCACTACAGCAGGACATTGGTTCAACTGGGAGTTAGTCACCTCTAGGAAGGGCAGCTGCTACAATTACATACTCCCTTTTTTCTTTTCTAATATGTACATAGTTTATTATTTGTAATTTTTTTCTTTTTGTATTGTTTTTGTCACACTTACATATAATATACTTGTAACGTTTGTGATATTTTCAATGTTTTGATTTCCCAAGGGAGGAAAAAAAGCATTGAATGAATGAATAATGGAATGCTTAAGGGAGGAAATAAAGCATGAATGAATGAATGAATAAATGCTTAATCATATGACATTGATTTTGGTGTCACACCGATGAAATACAGCGAGTTTTCGGAAGTGTTTATTTTTCTAACCCCGCAAGTTATATTGTGCCCTGCAAGATTCTCCAAATTACACGTGGATTCAATGTTTGATATCATTTGACGTCATGGTTATATCATTTTTGAAACGCTAAACGTTAAATCTATATGGATTGGTTGTCTTCAGGGAAAACTTTTAACATCTTTCAAATGTATTTAGTAGTTTAAAGATAATAGTATGTCAGTTCAAACTTTGTAAAAGTGGTTTTGAATTGTATGTATTGTATGGAAAAGGTCTAGGGTCAAAAGAGTTACATACATACATACATATATAAAAGCACTGAAAAGGTCACGACACTGTTGATTATTTAAAACTAAAATTTTCGACGCAACCCGCGTATTTATCAAGAGACATATTACATAAACAAAAATCACACAACACGAAAAAACGACAAGTATCAATAATCTAAATTGTTAACAAGAATGATACACTGTTGTACTGAATGAGAAAAATGGTTTCGTTGTAAGTTAGCAGGGGACAGTTTTGCACTCAACTTTTTAAAAAAATGGAAATACCCCATATTTGAAGTGATATTACATGTGTAAAAATGTATACAATAATTTTAGGATGCATGTCAAATGTAGCTGAGTGCTTAATAAAAATGTTGATATACAACATGTAGGTGTCACCATGATTCCTAGCATATAGATGGGTGCAAGTACGAAACTAAGACACGTGATCAGTTGCTGAAGAAATTCCGGTAAAAACATGCAGGGTCCAGCAAAAGGTCTGTAGCTGAGAGGGAAGGTGGATGGCCCCATATGAAAGGTATATTTTTGAGAAGGGCAGATAGGGTTCTTGATTGTGCACAGTGTCTAAATCCCCATATTTGGTACTGTGATGGTGTGGGGGTGGTGCGGATTAGCCCAAATGAGAGAAAATCAAAGTAAAAAAGGGGCACCTGCTCAGAGCATGTTTTGTGCACCAGCACCAGTATTTATAGATTACATATAATTTAGGGTCATAATTTATTAACTACACCAATATGAAATACAAGTATTGACATAAAAGGGAAATATGATTTTTCATTAGTCTGTCATAATCTGACTTTGATGTATACCCGCTATCCACATGTTTCAGAACCAAAGAAACTGTCCCCTGCCACCTAAGTTTAAAACAATATTTGGTAGTCCGTACCATTGTTGATTTGGATATGGTAAACAGTGTCGACAACAAAAAATAATATGATTGTCACAAGAACACGATTAAACAACAAAATCAACAAAGTCCATTAATGGACACATAAATCTCGCATTAAAATCAACAATCAAAAAGATGAGTGGGAGAGAAGTCTAAGGAAAAGATACTGTATTAGTTTTCAAGCTAATATATTTTTCAGGGTCAGACAAATTGAAGCCGCAATCTTGATCTATCTATCTATTTATCTATCACCTATCTATCTATCTATCTATCCCGTGGGGATCCGGGTTAGAATAGGTCCTCAGTACCCCTTGTTTGTCGTAAGAGGCGATTAAATGCGGCGGTTGAGACCGCGAACACCGAGGTCCCGTGTCACAACAGGTGTGGCACGCTAAAGATCCCTCCCTGCTAGCCTAAATTTTGCAGCCCTTCACCAGCAGTGGTGACGTCTGAGTGAAATATTCTCGAGAAGGACATTAAACAATATCCAATATATTATATATATATATATATATATATATATATATATATATATATATATATATATATATATATTCTGTCAGACAACTAAATGACGGTCCTCTGGTATACTTTTTTTTTTGCCTCTACAGCTATCCAAGAGCTATGAGAGTGGTCTTTTAGGATATGTTTATCAGAATAAATTATTACTATCGCATTTTCACAACATTCATGTTGAGCTGTTTTGTAATTCATCAACATCAAAATATTTAAACAGATATCTCCTTTTTAAGAGATATCTGTTTTCAAACGAGATATGGTAGCATGTTTAGAAGAGATTTCCGTTTCATAAAGTTTTATTTTGCTTTATTCTTTACAAAACAAGATTTATCATTGAAAGTAGGTATCGTTTTATCTCAAATCTAGAAAGAAATGTTTCTCTGTAAGTTTCAGAAAGCTTGATCTCATTCGTGAAATAGAATCTCCAAAGGGAGGAAATAAAGTATGAATGAATGAAAAAGCAAAACGCTAGTGTGAAATAGCTTTAAATTGACTCTGTCAAATGTATTCAACATAGAATTGAAATTTGATATAGGAAACAACTATGTTAAAAACTTTTTACAAAAATTGAAGTTATTTGAGCAACTTAGAATACGATAGCAATAATAATTCATAATTTTATGTTGCTATATTATGTAATAATGTTACAAAGTATTCTCTTTGTAAATAATGTAGTAAATCAAAAGGCTGTCATTATATAAGAAGTCCTCTTTCTTTTAACCTTGGCCTAAAAGTAAAAGATAAGCAGCCAGAGTATTGTATTACATGTTTTTTTTCCTCTCATATCCCCTTTTCCCTGTATTGGTTAGTTCTCGTCGTATGAATACTCACAAAATACCCCATATCCATTGGTTAGGTTAAAATGTAGGGGTTTGCGAAAACCCTAACCCAATGATTATCAATAAACAACATATAACTGGTGAATAAATATATTTCATATACTCACCAAAACAACAAATTGTAAGCTTTTGAATAAATTTCAATGTATTGTTAACCAAAAAAGGAGGGGTGTTAATCACATACAGAAAACTTGATTCAACATTTATTTACCATATATGCAAATATGCCCAAATATTCTCACCATTTGGGTTACATATTAGGATTCAATGATAAATATTAAAAGACACCAAATAACATAATTCAGCTCTGTGTGTGTGGGTTTACTCCTTGTTGAGTTTGTTTCATTTTGTTTTGATTTTTGCTGGGGTGGGTTGTACGATTGATTTCTTCATTTACTGATTAAACTATGAAAAAGCTTCTGCATTATTTGACAGATTTAAATCTAGTAATGCATCAATTAAAACATAAATCACAGAAGAAAAATCCTTCATCATTAGAAATTTGACACAAAAAAATTGTGTGTGTGTGTTGTGGTGGGGATTGGGAATCCGGACCCTAAATCAGCCAGATGGAGGTGCAGCGGTGACACTTTTATTCTCTCCTATTATGTATATATATTGTTTTGTTTTTATTTTCATTATATTTTCATATTATTTCATTTTATTTTATTTCTATAATCGCATACCTCTAACATTCTCACAGCTGAAACCACTCTCCTGGGAATCTCTTGCTTAAAGGTAAATGTGGCGTATTGAACAGTAATTTTTCGATGTAGGAAACCAGATCAAAATTTGTCAGCATGATAAACCATAACATTCGACTAATTCCACTCTCATCTTGGGTCATCTAATTTGTATTTTGAAACCTCAATTCCCCTAGAGATTGACCAAAACATATTTATTGTGTATTTTTATTTTGATTGAGTTGTATCATGTGTTACACCCATAGTTAAGGTTGGACCCCTGAAAAAATTTGTCTGCGCTTTTAATTGTAACTAAGGATGTAATTTAATCGATTACATTATATAGAATGAAGCTTTATTTAGCTATTGAGATCCATGCTACTTTATTTCAAATATCATAGGATGCTTCTCTAGGTTGACAGGGTTATGTTCCTTCTTTATTTCAACGTCAACAGAAATTCTGTAGTATGAGCCTATACCTAGCAAAAATGATGTTTTCATCTGTAGCAATCAGCCGCAGTTACGGACCCTTTATACACAAGTCAGGCCCTTTTATACACAAATCAGAAACACTTTTTGGACAACCAGAATTATGAAAGGCGAAGATAACGAACAGTGATCAATCTCATAACTCCTATAAGCAATACAAAATACATATGTAGATAGTTGGGCAAACACGGACCCCTGGACACACCAGAGGTGTGTATTCTAGATCTATGTTTAATTTAAGTAATGAATGAAGAAACCACCTTTAGTGCCTAATTTCATCATAGGACTTCTTACTCCATTATGGAATTTCTAAAACACCCCAATATAAGTCGGAAAAGTATTTTATTTTCTATAAACCAGATTATATGACTGAAGTAGCAAATATTTACCAATGTTGTATTAATTGAAAACTCAGATGGTAACCCACACCGAACAAACTGTGGTGCCAGCGCTTGGCACATATTGTCCTTACTGTTTGAATAAAGGACAAAAATGAGTTCGATATATTTATTTGAATCAACAGGTTCCATAAATATGATATAATTATAGTAGTGGCGAAATGGACACATATACACTCTTAGGGTGAATTGGCAGTTCTGGCCGCATGTTACATGTTCAAAGAATAAAAAGTTCCAGGGGATTATCCAGAGTACCGACCCTAAATATTAGGACAAAGTGGTGAGCACGAGTGTCAACATCCCAGACTGATACACCACGCCATCTGGTGACCGAAAGGGACCGCCCGATCTGTTTATCCTGCTCCTGCTAGATTGCTCCCCGGCGAGGCGTACCAGAAACCCACTGGTATTTCGAACGGGGTCTCCCATTCAAGTTAAAGAGGTGGAGAGGACATTAGGACAGCAGTCCTGTGTGCCCCAATTAACTTTTATTGATATTAATACTTTTTCATATGAGTCACTTTACACGTGTAACATACAGCCCTCTTTGTATGACAGATGGGGTTGGAACAACAGGCCAGATCAGACGGACACTATACCGAATTATACCCCCTTCAAACCTACCACAGACATCGATATGATGTTCCTTCAACTACCTGAAATTACAAGCACCCCAAAAAACCAAACTAAAGATAAAGAACCCAATTAAGCAGGGCGAAGGTGAGAATTGCCCATTTGTTGCTAAAGATGAGGAACGTTGTCTGGATATTGTTCTAAAACATTTCGGTTCCTGTATCTGAAAGGTGTGTTCCATCGTATATGAATAAACTTACATCGTGGACTGAAATGTTGTAATGATTTATGACTGAAACCCCCTAAATCTTGGCCTTTGATAATTGAAATTAAGACCCGATTGGAAACCTTTAATACGAATTTTTTTTGGTAATTGTAAATGTAGTTGGTAACCTTGGAGACATGCAGTGTATATGGGGTTTTTCTCCAAGTGTATATACATACGAGTAGTTATTGTGTTGCCCTGCACTTCGTAGCTGGATGCTCACCGCCACACTTTTGCATTTGTGACTGAACCTGCAATTTGGTGTGAATGTACAAGTTTTACCCGAATTATAATAATTGCAAAATGAAGGATTGACACGTGCTTCAGCTTCGGGGTAATTGGTGACGGCTGGATCACGAAGCGAGTTCGAGGACACGGTTGTTTTTGGCGTTTTGAGGAGGATAACACCCGTTATCGAATCGACATATAAATGAAATTATTATTGCTAGTATGTAAAACGTCGTCGATATATCTAAATCAAATGTCACAGCAAGAATTTTTTCTTCTCATGTAGAAACTTTTGAATAACGAAATGCTTTGAAACAAATCGAATTTTGGCGGGAAAACATTAATTTTTTTAACAAAGCTGGTTGTTTTATTGGCAGTTTGATGCATCAGATATACGCACTTTACATTTATTTTGTGATGTGGGGTCATGATCTTAACAAATTTGAATCTTCAGTACGTCAGGAAGCTTTCATATAAATTTCAACTTTTCTGGCTCCGTTGTTTTTGAGAAGATTTTTTTTAATGACCTTACTTTATTTTTGTGATGATCTCCCATTTGAAGGTGGCATGGCCCTTCATTTCAATAAACTTGTATCCCCTTTACCCAAGGATGATTTGTTCCAAGTTTGGTTGAAATTGGCCGAGTGGTTCTGGATAAGAAGGTGAAAATGTGAAAAATTTACACCGAAGACACTGACAGACAATGGGCAAATTTCGATCAGGAAAGCTCACTTGATCTAAATATTTGATCGTTTGACAGATACCAATGATTAGTCGACAGTCGGTGAAATATTTGAATAGTATGAAAACTTATGGGGTTTACACACTATCGACAGGTTTGCTACACATTACAATAAGAAATGTACTAGATTCAATTCTTGGTGTCCAGGGACGGAAAGCATAAATGCTTTCAACACTTGCTGGACGGGAGAAAACAATTGGTTGGTTCCACTTCCAAACATAATTCCAAGAGTTATAAACAAATTGATTTCATATATAGCAATTATATCCAATTATCACTTGCATATGATATTTATATCTCTCAGCTGATTCGATACACAAGAGCTTGTTCTGCATATGGTCAGTTTTTAAATCGAGACAGGCTACTGCTAAACAAGTTGAAGGTGCAGGTGTTTTAACAATCTCGTTTAATGTCAGCGTTTCGGAATTCTATGGTCGTAATAATTATCTAATTTGTCAGTACAACCTAGCATTGGGTGAAATGCTGTCTGATGTGTTTCATACCGATTGATAGGCCGTTCTTGACACACTGATTTGGAATACGGATAACTCCATTTACGTAATCAAGATATAGGGCTCACGGTGGGTGTGACCGGTCAACAGGGGATGCCAGGCACCTGATCCCACCTCTGGTATATTCAGGGGGTCCGTGTTTACCCAACACTCTATTTTGTATTGCTTATAGGAATTATGAGATTGATCACAGTTCGTTAATTTCGCGTGTGTCTATACAACATGATTTTGCGTTATATATATATCAGCTTCAAATATCAATGTTGCCTTCAGATATTATTTTCTAGCCTATTTACAGGAGCAGAGATGTTGCAAAGCTGATAACAAAAAAAAAAAAAAAAAAAAAAAAAACACAACAAAAAACTCTTTGTAGTCTCTGTTTAATGTGTCATAACCCTTCCATATTTTTATCCTGTAGCGTAAACGCATTGAAAGCCCTTATTCTCCCAAGTTGTACTCAATTTTATGCTTAACCTCTGACCCTGGTCTCCTACATGTACGTCACCTTATCCATCGGCTTGAGCGGCAGTTCTGCTTGCCCCTTCCTTAGAAACACATCGTAGTTATTGCCTGTTGTCTTCAATGCTTAGTTAAGGTCAGGCACCAGATATTTCTTATGTAATTTCCCGGCTACACAACAGTGGCGTCGCCGGTAAATTTTTCTGTACATTTTGTGTATTTTTAGATATTTTGTCCACATGGCGATACACATATCGTCGGTTGGGCAACGTTTGGTGACATTGTAAATTGCTAGGAATATTTTTGCATTGGGCGTTTTATATAAGCGTCAGGTGCGCAATTCCTACAAGTTGACCGTTTGTTTAAGGTATTTCCACCCTCCTGTGACGTCATAAGATTTTGCAAAGTCAATGATTTAAAAAGAGTTATGCATGACAGGAACATAAATTTTGTTAAAGTCTTTTTAACAATGGTTATTGTAAAAAATCTTGTTAACCATAAAATGTTTCGAAAGTCTAACTTACATATGATTAATCAATTATATGTTTCAAAATATTGAATCCAAGGGCAATAACTCTGTTTCATTAAATTATTTGTCAAGTCCATTATGAGATATATTTCTTTTATTTTCCACCAACATTTTGTATATTTTTTTAAAGAAACAGTTTCATGAAATTGTTATGAATACTATTATATCGTTGCAACCAGTTTTTGCGAAATTTTGATAATTCTGTTTAAAGAAAATTGCAATTTTCTGACGTTGATAACAGGTATATCGTGCTAATTGATGAATATTTGATCAATACCGCAACATACTTATTTTATCAGTTTTATTTCTTACTAAGATATATTATTTGAAGAATCAACAATCAAATAAAAGATTTAACCTATAATTCTAGAAGGGTGTAATTACCTTTAACTTGGTTGTAGTTTTCTTAGTATGTTTTTGTCACGGCGTGTTGACAGCTAGCACATAATGATATTGTTGTGATACAAGGAGCATATCAGAACTCAATTTCAAAGAACGACGAAATTTAGCAGTTTTTGAATTTGAATTGTATTGTGTATTTTTCATATTCGCGTTTCTTTTTCTCAAACGCCCTTTTTTCTCGTGCAAACTTGGCGCCAATTTGTCAGTGCGTCATGGAAATCCCTTTCCGGTAAATGTTATTACGTGTTTAGAACTTCCAAGTTCTGACATTCTTTGGTTGTTTACATTGTATAATTGTCATTTTTCAAACAAATTATAAAATATTTTTCATTTTCAATCAAAAAAAGTTTAGGGGGTACAATGTTGTAAAATTAAAATATGTTAATTCCCAGTTTACTTTCGGAAGGTCGGTGGTCTCTTCCCAGGTACATTGTATCTGGGTTCTTTCTTCCACCAATAAAAACTGGGCGCCACCATATAACTGAAAAATTGTTCAGTGTTGTGGAAAACATCAATCAATCTAAAGTTCATTATTCATTTGACTTTCAATTTTCTACCTTATCAAATATTTGTTTGTTTGGGGGGGGGGGGGGGGGGGTGTCAAACATCAGATATCACAAAATGGCATATAATTGTGACAGTAATGTTATAAAAATCTACGTAAATTTTGCCAACAAGAAAGAACCCCAAGCCATCAGGGAAGGTGGCCCTGCGGTGGCGCGTAATATCTCGCTGTTCCGAGAAATGTCAGGGAACATCACGAATGTTCAGGAACTTCGGCAGATCAAGTTCACAGATGAAGATGCTGCTGTAATAGATTTTACTGAATTGTCAAATCATTTATCTTTGCGATATTCAAATATCAACGTCCAGTAGTTCAAATACTACAACTGTCACATCTACACTACCTTGGTTGAAGCCACTGCATCAAAGGAGACAACTAGTTTTGTTTCTTCTTATCCCAGTGTGCTGAATTCTCAGGTAATGGATATGATTGAGAACAAAAACAATGAAAAAATATTAATCTGGGTACAAAGCCCAAAGATTCAAAGTTCTCTTGGCCTACCAAAGATGCAGAACCAACAGTGGCAGCGTATAAATGTGAACCAGAATCCATTATGTCGGCCAATGTTTTGGTCTATCTCGTACTAGCGTTCCATATGCACCTACAAATACATCTACTGTGGGGTCATTTTCATTGTGTAGTATTTCGAGCTCACCTTACCGTTACTCAACCATTCAGTTTTCTATCTGCAATGTCAAGTGTGTCACATTTTAAGGCCATGGGTCATATTCATCTGAAGTTTTTATATATCCAGGTGTTTCTGTGAAATCTGAAACAAGTGACACATATACCGGTATGCCGATTGGAAGCTCTTCCACACCACAAGGCGGTATTTTATCGTCAAGTGCTTATAGGTGGATGCCAACTGGACATACTGTTTCTATGGCCACTGGCACACTTTCCCAGACACAGGATGGAGCTATTTCAAGTATTCAGGGATTAATGATGTCGCACCAAACATTATCAAGTGTATTAGTGGGTTTCCTTCTCAGACACCAGGAGGTCCTCAACCGTTTGTTGCCCAAGGGTTGATACCACCTACCAACAGTGCACTCATATCACAGTTATGTATCGTTTAGTGGGCAAGGTACACATTTCAATATAGTGTCAGAACCATCATACCCTGTTAGCCAACACTATTTACTAAGCCATAAATATTGGTACTTTCCCAACCAACTCAGACCACAAACACCAAGCTCACCAGCTTTTCCTAATTCAACCATGCAATATTCGCGAAGACAGACTCTTCAATACGAACAAAGTGAATGCATGTCATACCCACAAAGTCAGGTTGTGCAATATGCACCACTTCAACAGGCACCACAAACACCACCACAATATCAGCCCACACAACCTATACCAATATACAAATCAGTACACAACATCATAAACAAGACAATACACTAACACAACAATACAATCAGGTAAACATGCCACAACAAATTACACCACAACAAACACTTCATACACAACAACAGGGCACCATGCAACAAAATATTGTCACATAAGAGCAACAAAACATGCAAAATGCTTACCATCATGGTCTACAGCATCACCAAATTCCAATGGAACATGTACAACAGCCCCAACCAATTCAGAACTACATACCACAATTCACTCCACAAGTGCAACATGCATATCAACAGCATGTACAACAACCTGCACATCAGCACACAGCAACTCACTTGTTCATATAAAAGACCAAGTATAAATGATGCCTCTATTGATTCACTTTTACCTTACGCCAACAGACAATTAGGTCTACATCGTATTCGAACAAAACTCTGTTCTGTTCCATTGAGAGTTTTACATACGTTATTTCAGAAGACACAGCTAGTCTATACTTGGATTTTTCAACACTTGAATATAGACTGAAGTCTATGATTATGAATAAGCAATATTCTTCGTCATAAAAAAGTTGTGTATTCCAACTTATTTCGAGTTCAAGTCTACACCCAGTATTCCCTACAAATATACTTCTACCATTGCATCCAAACTTTTCAATTATAAAGCAACTTTGCAGTACCTAGATATAGACCATCTTATACGTAATCCACATACATGTTCTTGTTTTTCATCTTTTTTCAACTATAGTCCAGCTGGACATGTCAGTACTGGTGATGTTGATAAAAGTTGAAAATGAGGACCTCAAATCACTTATTCTAAAAGGTCCTAAATACAGAGAACCTCGGTCTTTCAATTGGCGACGGAACTTCATGTCTATTATGAGTTCTGTCAAGGATTAGGCCAGACGATGGGCTAAATATGAAAAAGAAGAACTTGATACATTGGCAGAATGAGTTAAAAGTATAAGAGGAATATCAAAATCCCGCATTAGACATATGAAAACAAAAGTACGTACCGTCTATCCTTCTGTGTTTAGTAAACCAGAAGTAATAAAAGAATTAGATAGGTTACACGAGGATTATGTTTTGGTTTTGCATTTGTTTGTAAGGCTCATTATTACAACTGTATTTTTTAACGAACTTGGCCTTACTTCCACTTTGGTAATCGTACCTATACTCCAACTGCCCCTTCAAAATACGAAATCCTCTATCTTTGCTCCTCACGAAAATATCAACAGATGTGAAGGAGAAACTTCAAACGTACTGTGCGACTACATATACCAGAAGTGGTGTTAATCAAATGTGGATTCTAAAAAATTATAAAGAACTTTTAGTAAACTTGAAATCCCAAAACTTTTCTCAAATCAACATCACAACGTATGACTTTTCAACTCTTTGCACGACCATTGCTCATGATAAATTAAAGACTAGACTTTTTGACATCATAGACAGTTGCTTCTTCAACAAAAATGGATCCGAAACGCAAATATTCCTATCTAGTGATCAGTCATCCAAAAAATTACTTGTTAAACGCCACTCTGATTCCACGCACAAGTACTCTGAAGTTGAAATAAAAAATATGTTGACAATATCTTCCTGATCTTTGGTGATCAGGTCTTCCAACAGTCTTTTGGAATCCCCATGGGCACGAATTGTGCTCCCTTGTTAGCTGACCTGTTTTTATATTCCTATGAAGCAGAATTCATTCAAAAACTTCTACGTGAGAAGAAAAATCTCTTGCTGTGGCTTTCAATTCGACATTTAAATAGCTCAAGTGACCATTATATTTACGCCTTTCATAAGCTTTATCAGTCTTTAAAGAAAAATCCCTCTATCTTGTGTAAAGTTACTTTGCACACAGCTGGACTGGACCTCAAAATGATTGGTTACAAAGTTGGATCGGTAAGTATTGTTGTTTGGCCGCAAATTTTCTGGAAAATGAAGTTTATGTGGCACCAGTGGAAGGCGAAATGCTCCAGGGGATTTGATTTCCTTCAACAACACCAGGCAATTATTAACATGAGCAATGGTGAACTAGAGATTGGTCATAGGCGTATAAGTATGAATTGTGATACATATAGTCTCAGTGATTTACAAGTGGCAGAAGTTAAAGTTTTGAACAATACATTTGCGTCACCTTGTTCTGTGCTGAAGTTACCTTTTAGTACAACCATTCATAATGGTTTCGTTACTGGGCCAATCGAGTTTGATACTACTTTATCTCCACAATCATTGCATTCTAAAGGACAATACCCATTCGCTGTCTGATTGATTTGTCTGATAGAAAAGTTAAGCTGAAGCAAGGACATATTGTGGAGGTTGCTCATCCAGTACATGAAATACTGCCTGACAGTGATCAATAGATAGTCAAGATCCAGAAGGTTATACCAACTAAGGATTCATCAAACGTAGAGATACGTTAGCATTTAAGAGATCTAGTGGCAAGGTATTCAGGACATCTTTATCCAGATGAAAGAACTCAACTCCAAAATGTCCTTCATTCATATGCAGATGTTTTTGCCACAAACGAATTCGACCTTGGATTTTTCACCGCCATAGAACACAGTATAGATACCCGTGATTCTAGGCTGATTAAACAACGGCGGACGCCAGCTTGTTATGCCGATGAGGAAGAAAAACATCTTGACAAAATGCTAAGCGCAGCAGTAATTGAACTCTCAACATTTGAAGGGGCTTTAGCACCAGTACTAGTACGGAAAAAAGATGGGACTCTACGTTTGGTGTATAAACTATAGGGCATTAAACGCAGTCACTAAAAAGGATGTATTTCTTCTGCCTTTAGTGGATGAATGACTTGATACATTGACGTGGAATCTGTTGTTTTCTAAACTAGATGCAAACTGTGCCTATTTGCAGATTAAAATCAAGGATTCTGATAAGGAAAAACTTCATTCATAACCAAATATGGAATGTTTCAGTTCAACAAGATGAGATTTGATTATTGCAACGCACCAAACACCTACCCACGAAATGGCAGTTCCTTCGTATGCAGTCACAGGTAAGAACAGGTTTCACAGGGGGGGGGGGGGGGGGGGGCAACAGTCGGCTTTTGATAAAATGAAACTGGTTCTCACAAGTGCTCCATTTCTTACATTAACAACCAGAGAAGGTCACTTTATTTTGGATACAGACGTCTCCGAGTTTACCTTAGGAGCGGAATTATCTCAGATGCAGGAGGGTCAAGAGAGAACAATTTCGTATGCTAGCATCGCTCCTCCTCCAGAACAGAAACGGTACTGTACGACTTGTAAGGAATTACTAGCGGTTGTAACATTTACCTGATATTATCGGTATTACCTGTTTGGAAGACCAGTTTACGATTTGTACGGATCATAGTAACCTTCAGTGGTTACTAAACTTCCGTTATCCAGAAGGTCAGATTCTCGTTGTATGGAAGAATTGAGCCAATACAACGTGCAAATTCAACATAGGGAATGTTTAAATACCACGATGAGTGCCCCTTTTACCATGGAGATTTTGAATTACAAGATCTTGCCTGTAGATGGTGTCACTATTGTCGTCGTGACCACTAAAACTGGGGAGAGTTCTTGAATGATGTAGATGACATCATCCCTCTTGCCACATCTCAAGGGCCATCCAAGGATAATGCCACTCAGTGTGACGATAATCTTAGAGTTAGACTTGTTGACCACCATCTGAAGGTTCAGACATAGAAGGTGGCAGCTCCACTGTAAGCAGACCCCAGAAAAGCGTTCTGACATTTTGGAGGTTTAAAGCGAGGACATTGTCAATGTGAATGAGGCCTTTGACAGCCATTTCCAATTGGATCGGACCAGCTCCCGCATATGGCAAGGACACAGGGGTAGTTTTAAATTACTCTGTCAGCATATTCGATTACCCAGGTCATCCAAATATTTTGTTTTCAACCACATTTTCAGAAATGAAATTTAAAAAACGCATGCCCGCATGTCTATCATTCCCGAAAATGCCCAAAAGAATAGTATTAATTTAATACATAAAACCATTTTTGAAAAGACATGGTAGAAACTCTTGAAACATGGATGAAGATGTTTTAAATGTATAGAAAAAAAAACCCTAATAATTCTTGAAAACTACTCACTGTACACCTCACCTGGCCGTTGAATACAGGTAAACTCCCCTTGAGGGCACTAATCATCAAATTCGGCCAACACAAAATTGCACCACACAAAATAAATGCTGATGATCTTGATTAAAGCATACGAAATGCAAAAGGGTTTTGATACATTCATCAGAGACTGTGAATAGTTTTAATTTCTCATGTGAAACTTTGTACTAAGTATGTTGTTAAACTTTTCTCTCGCCACTCGATTTGGCCCCTCGGTTCGCTGGGCACCAAACCTCTTGGTACTCGAGAAAAGTTTACCAACATATACTTGTTTATATGGGTCTGTTGCTGGGTATTCACTAACTCAGGTCAGGTGGTGCCTCGACGGCAGACAGTTTAAGTGTTGATGAAAGATGTATACAAAGGCATGGTCGTTGGAAGTTATCTTTTAGTAAAAATATGTATGTCAAAGATTCAGTTGTAATGTAAGATATTCGGTTTATAAAACATTTTCTTCACATACTACTCCCCCTTTCTATTGTATTTTTAGTGTCATCCTACAATGCGCTGAAATACAAATACCCTTCCCAGAAGGGAGACACATTAGTTTTAGTGTGAATTTCTGGGGTGTTTTTTTTTTCTTCTTCTCCGTGGGGATCCGGGTTAGAATATGTCCTCAGTACCCCTTGCTTGTCGTAGAAGGCAACTAAATGGGGCGGTCCTTCGGATGAGACCGCAAAAACCCAGGGCCCGTGTCACAGCAGGTGTGGCACGATAAAGATCCCCCCTGCTCAAATGTCATAAGCGCCGAGCATAGGCCTAAATTTTGCATCCCTTCACCGGCAATGGTGACGTCTCCATATGAGTGAAATATTCTCGAGAGCGACGTTAAACATTATTCAATCAATCAATCTTCTTCTTTCGTTTCTTATAAAAAAAAGTTTGTCTGGACCATAACTTTTAACATAGGCCTTTGGTATTTGGGTATCCTATGATAATACAGTGTGTCGCGTATCATTTTGATGACCTTTGACCTTGCCCTTTTATGTAAACGTCAAGCAATACAATTTTGGGGCATTTTTTTGTCCGGATCATAACTTTTTTTTTTTGTCTTTTGACATAGGCCTTTGATATTTGGTACATTGGTATACCATAATAAGTCAATGTATCTTGTGCCATTTTTGATGACCTTTGACCATGATCTTTTATATAAAGATCAAATAATAGAATTTTTGGGCTAGGCCTTTGATATTTGGTATGTGAGTATACCATAATAAGACAGTGTGTCGTGTGTCATTTTTGATTACCTTTGACCTTGACCTTTTATGTGAAGGTCAAATAATAGACTTTTGGGGGTGTTTTTGTTGTCCGGACCATAACTTTTTTGTCTTTTCATATTGGCCTTTGATATTTGGTATATAGGTATACCATGATAAGACATATGTGTCATGTGTCATTTTGCTGACCTTTGACCTTGACCTTTTATATAAAGGTCATTTAATAGATTTTTTGAAGCATTTTTGTCCAGACCATAGCGTTTTTTGTCTTGTGACATAGGCCTTTGCATAGTCTCTAACCACGGTTACTGAGTCCGGTAGTACCTACCCTACCTCAAACCGTGGCTGCATGATCAGCGAAACCCTTGGTTTTCATGAATATTTATGAAATAACACAATACGTTTTTGACCAATCACAGATTTCCGATATTTTAATGGCTGCACCCACAACTAATGCAGTAATTATTTACAAGTAAGAACGGACAAAAAAAGGCTACAGATCCCCGTTTACAGAAGCAAGTAAAGTGTATAAGCATTTATCAAATGAAATTTGCATTAACAGCAGTGGTTACGCTTGTAAATTCTGTGTTACTAGACTTAATATTTTTCTCAAACGTGATGAGGAAATTCAGGGTAAAGTGGATGTGTTTAAATCTGAAAGACTACAGTTGATCGGACGATTGTCTAAAGAGAGTGGCATGGTTACGCATATTATTTACTCCGGTGAAGTCAAGAAAGTTACAACGGCTAAAAAGCGTCCAGTTTGTTCTCAATCGGCAATCCTCAGATTATTCCGCTACGAGCACGCAATGATCTCCGAATGATTTTCTTTCCACCAAAACAATTATGGAAGCTCACCAATTGGTTGACTAATGAACATAAATATTCATGAAGTCGAGGATTTTTTTTAATCATACAACCACGGCATTTGATGTCGTGTAAGTGGAGACAATAGGCGTGGCTTGCGATGATGAGGCCTTTGATATTTAGCATGTTGGCAAGTTTAATTTACTATCATACGTTCACAACGCTGTTTCTTGTTTTAAGCTCATATACATATAGGTGAATGTTATGTACCGTATCTCTTAATTTTCTTAATGTTTTTTAAAAACTGGAAAATGGAAGGGAAGACATCACTTTTAGTGCGCTAAATAATTCTTCCTAGTTGTTTTGTTTTTATATAATCAATGAAGTGAAGTGTGGAGTTTTAATTTCTTGCGTTACGACAGTATAACGAGAAATAGTTATCCTCACAACATGTAAACTATATACGTGAGTCGAAACATAAAGTGTTGTTTTGGGTAATGATTATTGTGTACTGGGTAATAGCCAATGAAAATTTGTTTGGGATTATGACATGTTTGAATGGGGATACTATGTTATAAATGTTCAATTTCTAGCGCACGCCGAGCCGCTGTGTTGGTCTAGAGGTAGAGCATTCGCCCCGCATGCGGAAGGTTGGGGTTCGAATCCCATCCGCGACAGACCCAAGTCGTTAAAACAGGTAGTGGCGGTTCTATCACCCAACGCTTGGCATCAGGTCTGAATGTCACGGGTCCTCGGAGATGACCTTAAAAACGGATGTCCCGTATCACAGTATGCGCGCTAAAGAATCGTCACTGCTCAATGGCCGTAAGCGCCGAGCATAACCTGAATTTGAAGCCCTTCACTGGTCTTGGTGACGTCTCCATATGAGTAAAAAATTCTCGAGAGGACGTTAAACAAAATGCAATCAATTAGTCAATCTAACCGTGGAGTGCGTGGTGAAGCTTACTGTACTAGTCCTGGAGTTAATGAATGGAGCCCCTGGTGTGTGTGGTGAAGCTGGCTGAACTAATACTTACTTACTTATCCTCTTCGTCCCCGGTGGGACATAAGGCTTCAACAAGTTGTTTCCATCTACCTCTGTCCTTGGCAATATACTGTGCCTGTCCCCATGAGTAGCCCATTTCCTCTAGTTCTGATGTTACGGTTCTCCTCCAGGTGGTACGTGGTCTGCCTCTTTTCCTCTTTCCAGGTGGTGTCCAGTGTAGAGCTACTTTGGGAATCCTGTTCTGGGGCATTCTCATTAC
Organism: Ostrea edulis; assembly: GCF_947568905.1. Classification (NCBI taxonomy): domain Eukaryota; kingdom Metazoa; phylum Mollusca; class Bivalvia; order Ostreida; family Ostreidae; genus Ostrea; species Ostrea edulis. Next base: position 49,349,159 of record NC_079168.1, on the reverse strand, counting down.
GTGACCAAGCCATCTCATTCTTCTTTGTTTAATCTCTGCGCTGATGTTCTTGCTTTTGCACTTTTGGTGTAGGTTTTTATTACTGATTTTGTTTGGCCAAAAGATTCTGTTTATTTTTCTAAGGCAGCTGTTGTGGAAGGCCTCAATTTTTTTTATGTCACTGTCTATAACACGCCAGCATTCAGACCCATACAGGAGGACTGATTTCACATTGCTGTTATAAAGTTGGACTTTGGTCCTCAGACTGTAGCTGTTTGATTTCCAGATGGTTTGGAGTTGGGCGAATGCTGCACGTGCTTTGTTGAGTCTTGCCTTTATGTCTTTCCCGGCACCGTTGTCCTTGCTAAGTATGCTGAACTAATCCTGAAGTTAATTAATAGAGCCCCTGGTGTGTGTGGTGAAGCTGACTGTCCTAGTCCTGGAGTTAATGAATGGAGTCCCTGATGCTTGTGGTCAAGTTTCTTGTACTAGTCCTGGAGTTAATGAATGGAGCCCCTGATGTTTGTGAATAAGCATTCTGTACTCGTTATGGAGCCCTTAGTGTGTGGTGAAGCTGACTAGTTAGTTATGGAGCTCACTTTGCTAGTCCTACAGTTAATGAATGGGGTTTCTTATGTGTGTGCTGAAGTTTACTGTACTAGTCCTGGAGTTAATGAATGGAGGCCCTGGTGTGTGTAGTGAAGATGACTGTACTAGACCTGGAGTTAATGAATGGAGCCCCTGGTGTTTGTGGTGAAGCTGACTGTAGTAGTCCTTGAGTTAATGAATGGAGCTCCTGATGTTTGTGAATAAGCATTCTGTACTCGTTATGGAGCCCCTGATGTGGTGAAGCTGACTAGTTAGTTATGGAGCTCACTTTACTAGTCCTACAGTTAATGAATGGGGTTTCTTATGTGTGTGCTGAAACTTTCTGTACTAGTCCTGAAGTTAATGAATGGATGCCCTGGTGTGTATGGTGGTGCCTACTGTATTGGAGTTCCTGGTGTATGTGTGGTGAAGCTGGCTGTACTAGTCCTGGAGTTAATGAATGGAGCCCCTGGTGTGTGTGGTGAAGCTGACTGTACTAGACCTGGAGTTAATGAATGGAGCCCCTGGTATGTGTGGTGAAGCTGACTGTCCTAGTCCTGGAGTTAATGAATGGATCCCTGGTGTGTGTGTGGTGAAGCTGACTGTACTAGTCCTGGAGTTAATGAATGGAGCCCCTGATGTGTGTGGTGAAGCTGACTGTATTAGTCCTGGAGTTAATGAATGGAGCTCCTGATGTTTGTGAATAAGCATTCTGTACTCGTTATGGAGCCCTTAGTGTGTGGTGAAGCTGACTAGTTAGTTATGGAGCTCACTTTACTAGTCCTACAGTTAATGAATGGGGTTTCTTATGTGTGTGGTGAAGCTTTCTGTACTAGTCCGGGAGTTAATGAATGGAGGCCCTGGTGTGTGTAGTGAAGATGACTGTACTAGTCCGGGAGTTAATGAATGGAGCCCCTGGTGTGTGTGGTGAAGCTGACTGTACTAGTCCTGGAGTTTATGAATGGAGTCCCTGGTGTGTGTGGTGAAGAATTTAAAGGAAATAATGATACAATACTTGTATTATGAAAGAAATATATAGACTTCCGCGTGTAAATTTCGCATGTTTATAATGTTATCACGATGTGATTTTTTTTTTCCTGTCACGGATTCACAGATACCATTTACGAAAATTGTGTGAAATGAAGAATTTATATGAAATAACGATACAATAGGTGTATTGTGAAAAAAATCATAGACTTTCGTATGTAAATTTTGCATGTTTATAATGTTATGAAGGCATACATTGCATACAAATCACGGAAGGAGATTTTTTTCAGATACCAAAGTTTACGAAAATTTTGTAAATTGAAGAATTTGCATGAAATGTGTGTAAGTTGACGCCACAACGCACGGATCTCCTTGACCGATAGATTCTACCTACACATTTCCTGGAGTGTACACACACACACACACACACACACACACGCACACCAACACACACACACACAAACAACAAAAACCAAAGTATGTTCGAAGTCACAAATCAATAGATTCTATAAAAATACAATGCACGGAAATTTTTATTATCCGTGCAAGATGAATCCGTGATATGTACTATTTTTTCTTTGTCTGTGCATCAAAGCGTCCGTGATTTGTTCTTGTTTTGGAAATGGCGAATTAGTGCGTTTTTAAAATTACCTACGAAATAATGATGTACCTCCCGGGGCCCCATAAAAGTATCATTTATCAAAATCTTAGAACGGATTTCATGAATAAAATCTACAGGTCATCACGTGGAAACTTTGTGTACTGCATTTTGTACTTGTTACATGTAGTAGAAAAAGCTTTAGAATATATTAAAATTGGATATCCGTTAAGAGATTTTAGTCAGTATAGATTTAAGAAAATTGTAAAGAATTTACTCTGTGATAAATACACTGAAACCTGGTACAATAATCGAAATAAATTAATTGATGGGATCAAATTAAACTTTGCGCATGAAAGAAATATATCTTCAGAGGAATTTTATTTACTACATAAAATAAAAAATTTGGTAAAGTATTGATATTGAAAAGTGTATATTTTCTATAGATAATCAATTCTTTATAATTAAAAAAATGTTGTCAAGGGCAATAAATCCTATGCTGGTATTTCTCCTACTGCATGTCTATTATGCATGATTTCCCTAATATCCACAATTAATTTATACATATTTATGAATTAACAGTTTTCTTAAACTGTCGACATTTAAAATTTGTCATTTCAACAAGGTTTTATCTATTTTAATTCTTCTGTACAACGAAAATGTGTGATTTTCTGATGTTAACATATACTTCCGGTTTTTTTTTATGTCTGACATCTTTAAAAATGTGGCAACATACACATTTTCTATGGTTATTGTTTAAATTTAACTATATTTAATGGAAATTGATACAGTTTTTGCACTTTTAACCATTATTATTGACAAGTCACATGAGGATCGATCGATCTTGATAAAATTAAAAATTTTGATATTAGACGATCTATTTGTAAGTTACGGATATCAGCTCATAAATTAATTATTGAAGTTGGTAGATGTTCTGGTATTACTAGGAATGAACGAATATGTAACAAATGCAACTCCGGTTTATTAGGTGATGAGATCCATTTTTTGATTAAATGTGAAAAGTTTGCTGATGAAAGAAAATCTGTTTGTGGTGCTATAGAAAAAACAGTTAATTTTTTTTTTTACCAAACTCAATGATGAACAAAAATTCATTTACATACTATGTTCTGAAGAGCCATCCATTCTAAATATAACTGGAAAATTTATTTTGAACAATATATGACGCTGTATTTGTATATAACTATGTGTTATGTAATCTCTTCTTTCTTTACTTGTATCACAGGGGCTCGTCACGAAATTTTTGTCTTAATAAAATTTGACATCGTCTATTCTATATTTACATGTAAATTTATATGTAAATATAGAATAGAGAGGGTCAATTCGTGACGAGCCCCTGTGCTTGTATATGTATATGTACATTATTTGTATGTATTTTCATGCTGCCCCTTGAGGGCCCTTGATTGGAAATAAATATAGTTAGTTAGTGTACTACCTATGGATCCCTTCATACTCTAGGCTGACGTATGATCTTCCGAGTTTTATTGAAATATATAAATAGCTTATAACTTTTTACAATTTTGTGGGGAGTTTTCTGTTCAAAACCTCTATATTTTCCCTCTCTTCCTTATTGTAATCGCAATTTTCTATTATTAGACTACGTCTATGCCTCGTGATATTTTATCAGTGCCTGGGTTGTAAAGGAATCGTTATAAAGTTAGTCCATCCGGGCAGTCTGCACTATAAAATCTACTCATCAACAAATAAAATGATATAATTTTTGTATCTGGTAAGTCATTTATAAATATCAAACTTTGTTTAAATAAAGGCATATTTCTATCTAATGATGCACAATATCACTTCGCAATGATACTAAAACATTCTAAAGCGAATCAAGTAAGCCGTTTTTATCCGGTTACATGTTTATATTTCTGTTCACCTTCGCATATGCGCACCACAATCTTGCCGGACCTCGACGAAGGAGGTGGGTGATACATATTGGAGAAAACTTTTAATCTTAATCATAATTATAGATCATATTTTTCGTAATAACTACTTCTCATTTTAAATCTATAACATTTGTTTTATGTGTTTAATTCAGATCCAGCGTTCCAAAGAACAGAGTTTAACCGTTTGGAGGAAACATATTGGGATTGAAATCCCTTGGCGAACGCCAGACATATTTTTACCTTTCTTTATTCGTTGTGATCGTTTTTATGACGGTTTTGAGAAAAGACGGTAAGATGTTTATATTTTCAAAAGTTATATAATGATGGTGTTTTGATATTTTTATGTCGTCAAGGTCACTAACAAGATCACTGGCTGTATGTCGCTCCGCGCCATTGTTGGCAATTTGCCATCACGAGAACACGTGGACCAAAAATGGGAAGGTCCCATGTTATAAGTAACATCGATTTTCCACGTAACACTGAACATACGGAACACGTTTTCTTACCCATTAATTTTTGCAGCTATATTGTATAAGATACTGATTCATGATACGTATGGTGGTTAAGTAAATTTATGCTAGCCTATTTATGTCCATCAACTTAAAAAAAAGTTATATCTTTTGTAAATTTCTAGGCTCTGTATCGTTTTCGGAATTTTTGTGAAGTTTTTGACTCATATGTTCCTAAATGAGCACTTAACATTTTCAGAAAAAATGCGAAATAAATTAGGTACTCTATCATTGGTTGAAACTGAGTTGGGGAAGTAAAGGTTATTGCATTTTGGGGACAGGTAGATTGATTGATTAAATATTCTTTAACGTCCCTCTTGAGAATATTTCACTCAGTCAAATGGGGACAAGTACAAATAAATTGATAAGTAACCAAGAGAATCATGTTAATTTGAATAAATTTATACTTTATGAATTACATCAGTCATTGCTTAACTTTAGTCATTGTATGTTCCTTTGTTCATATTAAGATTGAGTAGTTCAGACTATTTCAACAAACTATATCAAGAAAAGATGGTATCTTGTATTAGCATGCCCAATTATTAAGAACTGCATATACCTATGTATTTTCTTAACTGCTTATTGTACAGATATTTGATGGGGTTTTTTATTATTCACTCTGATTAAAACTTTTATTTCAGGGCCATTGCCGTGGCATCCAGGAAGTATAGAAACTAAAAACTTTCAGAAGACCATAGAACCTATACAGGGGTTTATGAATTACCAACAGTATTGTTACTCATTTCAAGCTGGGAGTGGACTTCACCGAAAACACAAAACAAGCATTAGAAATTGTACAGTGAATCGGTCAAAATGGCCGCAATTAACATCAACAGCGAGGTCACTGACCAGTTCTACCGCTATAAGATGCCTAGGCTCATAGCTAAGGTTATATAATTATCATGCAGTCAATATCCGCTTGCTCTTTTTAAATTTAGATATGCAATAATCTAAGAGAGTTTCTAAATGGATACCTAAATATAGATAGTATAAAAGATTTAAGTATTTGTATGTCATTGAATTTTTCTCATTTCATGACAGGTTGAGGGAAAAGGGAATGGGATTAAAACTGTTATTGTGAATATGCCTGAAATTGCCAAGGCATTATCAAGGCCACCAACATGTAAGTCTAGAGAAATCTGTAACTTTTTCATTGATCATGTTTCCTTCTGTTGTGTTTAGCTTGTAAATAGTTTTGTGATGTTTTAGATATAAGACTTGTGGTTTTTGAATATCATGAAATTTATTGTATTACAGATCCAACAAAGTATTTTGGATGTGAATTAGGAGCACAAACCATGTTTGACTTCAAAAATGAACGCTTTATTGTCAATGGTTCTCATGATGCCAGCAAGCTTCAGTTGCTTTTGGATGGCTTCATCAAACGTTTTGTACTGTGTCCTGAGTGTTCTAACCCAGAAACTCAACTAGTAAGTTATTCATGTTTTGTGTACAAATTTTATACAAGTTTATGGTACACATGTTTTAAGGAGCAATTGACATACTGTAACTTATCTTGTGTATTTCGACCTAAGCATTTTGCAATATTTTCTGTAGATAGTAATGTGCATGCGTGTATAATATATTTTCTGAAAATAAAGGATTACAGTAGAGTTTCAGGGAATAACATCACCTTGATAACTAGACTCTTTAATATTATAAAACTTCCTAGTAAGGCCCCAAAAACATGTTGGTTTCCACTTTCCCGACCGACCCTAAAAATTTCTGCCGATCCTAACACATTTTTTTCCATTCTCACAGATTTTGCAAATGTCATCACTACAACAAGAGTATATATTTATTGCCTTGTTAAGTTATTTATTATGCACTGATACTAGACAGATTCTAAAATACAGAAACAGGTTTGTTTACAGTGCAGTGGAAGAAATGTTTTGATTCATCATAGAAGTTGTGTTTGCTTACTACATAATCGAGTTCAACTTCGTTGCAACTCGGCTAAAAAATGTTAGTTTCCACTTTCACCTCAAAATTTTAAGGGTCGGTAGGTAGGTAGTGTTTTGTTTTTATAGGTTGAATTATTTTTTAATGATTTAGTATTCTACTATGCATAAAATATAGCTCGGCTATTGGTTTTTTATTTTTTGGTCTAAAAAGAAAATGTGATGTTACAAAATTTTCAATCTTCATTTACACTTCTTATTTAAATAATTTTCATGAAAATGTTACAAATAGTGATTGATTGGTGAAATCGTGATTCTGGTTTGTATTGCAGAATTGCTCTCAAAAGAAACAGACTATCTCACAACGGTGCATTGCTTGTGGTAACACTGGCATGATTGATATGCGGCACAAACTGACAACATTCATCCTGAAAAATCCTCCTGATCAGGTGATGATATAAATGAAATGCTATATTACGACTTGTTTCAATTATATTTATTATTAGAAGTAAGATGGATTTAAAAATATGCAAATGTATGGTGGAAGTTGAAAACTGGTTGTGGTATTAGGAAGGGTTTGGAATTTAACATGTCGGTGTTTGTTTCATAGGATCCTGCTGCAACACCCACCAAGCAGACTAAGAAGGACAAGAAGAAGAATAAGGCTGTAAATGGAGAGAAGAAGGATGATAGAGCCAGCCCTGAGGCTAATGCTCAGGAGCAAATGGCAGCCCAGAGAGCTAGTGGAGGTGTTGTTGATGCTCCCCCAGTTGTGGTTAGTAAAGGATGTGATGTATAAGAACATCTTTGATTCAGTTTATCAGAGATTTCAAAGTTTATAAGCTTTGAGTTGTTTCACTGATGGTTTTATTACATGTTGTAGGAAACGAGTAAGAATGAGGATGAGGATGACTGGGGGGAAGACTTCAGTGAGGAGGCAGTGAGGAATAGAATGGAGGAGCTCAGTACAGCAGCTAAACAGATGGCCTTCACTGATGACTTGGAGAAAACACAGGAAGAACGACTCAACATGTTCTACAAGTTTGTTGAGGTAAATATTTTTGATAATCAGGTTGGAATAAGTATGATGACATGAATTCTGGAGGCAGGGAAATGTTTGCTATTTAGAGTGGCTTTGTTCAATTTGCTCTTTGTGTTATGTTTATCATGATCTGTATGGCATACTTGTAACGTCTTAATCTTTTTGTGTTTTAGTTGAAGCGTGAAACTTTTCCAGGAGGAGGAGACAAAGAGGTTGTTGCTGAAGCCGAACGTCTAGAAATCAAGGACAAGGCACCTTTGATATTGGTCGAAGTGCTTCTTGATGTGAAGGTGCTTCAACAGCTGAAACAGCACCGCAATCTCTTCTTAAGGGTGGGTTATCTTCAGGGATCGAAATTAACTTTTTTCACCACTAGCAAATTTTAGCTAGTGGATTATTTTCCAACTAGCAAAATTAAGCTTTTACTAGCATTTTTCAATCAATTACTGTTTTACATGAATTTAAGAAAACACGCATGTCTCTTTATCAAAATTTTGGGAAAATCTTTTAAAATCTCCTTTAAAATGCAAAAATAAAAATAAGATTGCAAATTCTTTCATTTAAAATTCAATGAATTATCAGACAACACACATGATGTGGGTCATAGGGTACACTTGTGCGGCGTACTCGCTGTCCAGAGATCTACCACCTATTTACAGCATCATGTGGATTGAAATCTTGAAGACTGTTTGCGCCAATTCAAACTATATGTTCAAAACTTTTGGAAATTTCATCCTAAAAAAATTCTAGTTGAAAAGAAAACCCCGCGAACTCGAAGTGTTTGACTATAGAGTACAGAAGGACACCGCGTGAAACGGTTACACACTGTCATGTGTTGTTTCATGTAGACACGGACGAGATCAATATGCTTGCTATTTAAATCAGACGTCTCTGAGACGTCCGAAGTGTGTATGAAGTAGGCCATCTTCGACATCACTGACTGAGATGACCTTGGCCTTAGTTATTTATTCAATCCAAGTTTACTTTTTCAATACTTGTATATTCATTCTGTAAAGCGTTTCTATGCACAGGACAAAATTATTGTAAACTTCAAAGTACAGCCAATAAACCGAGGAAATCCGGGGAAGAAGATCGGGGGTTTTTCACTCGCAAAAAGTTGCGATCACTTGTGAATTTTTACTTGCAAATTCAATTTTTAACTCGCATTTAGCGAGTATTTCCCCTTAATTTCGTTGCCTGATCTTAGACTAAAACATGTATAAATAGTTTATCTTTTGGGTAAAAAAGTCGGTTATGTATATTGCAGATTTTGAATTAAAGGCTGCAATTTCCGATCAACTTTATTGAAATAGGGTTCACTTGTAGAGGGAACATATGCTTGTAATTATGTTATCACTTTTCAGTTTTGCCATGAAAATCCCAAATCACAAAAGTATATGCTGGGAGGTATTGAACAACTAGTGGGAAATGTACACAAAGAAGAATTATTGCCTAAAGTACCCCACGTCTTGAAAACATTATATGACCTTGATATTATTGATGAGGAAGTCTTGCTAGAGTGGGACAAAAAGGTTAGTGGATGTAATTTGTAACAAGATGCTAGGTTATATAAGAAATAGAATGTGTATCAAACCCATTATTCTAATCCTGGAATGTTGGATTAATGCAGGTGTCAAAGAAGTATGTTGACAAGAAGGTTTCAGCTGAAATTCATGAGAAAGCAACACCTTTCATTAACTGGCTGAAGGAAGCAGAAGAGGATGACTCTGAGGAGGAGGAAGAAGAAGAGGAGGACCAAGTGGAGGTAAGAGGCATAACTTTTGAAATTGGACACACTGCTAATCGAAGACTGAATTGTTTTTCTCAACTGAATTGATGTTCGAGGAATTCTGTCTCTCAGCAAGGAACAAAGACTTTTAAAAACACTGTTGATTTTTCATACACTTTTGTTAAAATTGTTTATTTGGATTTATAAATTTTGTCAACAGGTGGTCTATTCCAATTTTGAGGGAGTTGGCCAAAAGGAAGTGCAGAGACCAGTAGCCAGGGAGGCACCTCCTGCACAGGACGAGGAGGATGATCTTGATATTGATGATATCTAAGGATGTCATATATCAAAGATGCATATAGATGTATTCTTCTATCTTTTGGGACTTTCTTCATTCCATGAAAATTATTTGCTTTGTGATAGCTGAATTGTCAGCAACTGCTGTAAATTCATATGTCATGTTATTTAGATCTTCTAATGCAGGATTTTCTGATTGATTTCATGAATATTTTTATGATATATATGGTGTCAGATTAGATTAGTGAAATCAAAGTCATGTAGTTTTTATGTTTCAGATTTGAATTAATTGATGGATGAACTTTGTGTTTTGTCTTCTGTTTCAATTTTTACATAGAAGACAGCTTTGTTTTAAATTCGTTTTGTTTTCTTTTTACCCATGCATTTAATAGAGGTTTGCAAAACTTTGCATTAATATGGAAGTGCATGTATCAGATTCATACTTGTGAAATGACTCCTAATTCTTATGAGTGAGGAAACTAGTGAACATTATTAACCAGCTTTTTTGTGAAATTGTTTTAATTGCTTTTGGTTAATTGCAGTAATAAGATGTAATAATCAGATATTAGATTTCTGTTTCTATCACTGGCTCTTCCTATTTGTACATTATAACATGTTATATCTTAATATGTGCATGTTACTATTTATCTAATGTTTGTTTTTGCATCTGTATTCAGTATGTAACAAGTGGACATTGACATACTGGACTGGCATCATTGTTACAAACTGTTGTCTTTTGAGGGGTTTTTTTAAAACCAAGAAAAAAAATGCTTCGGAAGAATCTACTACTCTCAGTAAAATTGTAGTGCATAGATATGTGTTCATCAGTTCTTGTCACGAGTTGTTTTTATGTCTTCAGGCAGTATGATGGACACGAAGATCACTTTGTTATTGGTCATAACGAACATTAGGATACTTTTAAATAATATGAGAAAATTAATGAACTCGGAAGTGAAATGCAACTCATAAATTTCAATGTCATGACGAGTGTACCGGAGTACAGATTCAATCTAGGGTGTGAAGGGATTTACCATGGGTTATATTCCGTACACCCTGAGGCTAAAGGGTCTATGTAATGCAAATGGTGAAACAACTTGCCCGACCTAAGCTAGTTAATTGCTTGAAATTTTAGCATAACTTCAATAAATGTTATGCATTGCTTTAGGGCACTCTTGAGCATGAAATGGGCATTAAATACGTACAACATGGAATAATGGATATATTTGTCTTTAGTATATATAGCAATAGTAGCCATTGGTGAAACATGATATATTGCAGCAATGTTTCTTGAGGAAAAGTGAGGAGTGCCTTTGTACATGTGTATTTGGTCGCACGGGTGATCTTGCTGCCATTGGTTAGCATCCGTAGTCGTGTGTTAACAATTTAATATTTTTTAAGGTCTTCAAATTTGGTATAAAGCATCTTGGACAAGGGGAATGTATTTGGTTTTTCTTATAGATGTGTGGTTGTAGAGAAGTCTTGTATTTGGTCAATTCTTGACCCATCCTTGGAGATGGGTCAAGAATTGACCAAATACAAGACTTTTCTTCAACTACACATCTATAAGAAAAACCAAATACATGTCATGTAGAACAGGAAGGCTTCTACCAGAATTGTAAATTATAGCCTAGGTGCCGTAATCTTTGGATATAATATCGTAGGAATAAAAAACGCGTTTTATACCAAGAATTTTAAGTAATAAAGCCAATTTCCTATTATGTATTCTCCGATTCGGATAGTGACTGCCTATTTCGAAATATTAGTGATCACGTGGCGTTGCACGCGGAACTTCAATGTAACGTGAAAGCGTGCATGGACAGGCTGTTGGTTGGACACATTCAGGAACAATGGACAGTCTGGTGGAAACAGGGTAGAGAGAACCACTTCGAACAATGGGGGTTAAATTCCATGTATAACATGAAATCACTATTCAGTACGACTACATATTGTATCGTCGACTGTCCTATTTCGGTGACTGACCAGAATCGGTGACCTTTTGTGTGCGTGTTGTCGTTTGCGGGTGTAGATTGCGTCATAAATTTCGCCGTAGTGTTTGCAAACATATATAGAGTACGTCTTCAATTTTTTCTGAAAATGAACTACTAGAAGGATAGTGCAAAAATATAGGTTTGCCAAAAGTTTGTAACAGTTACAAACTTTTGGCAAACCTATATTAACAATGGTCACCGAAATAGGTGGCGTCGCCGTTTTAGGACCACAAAGTGACATGTTTTTTGTTACAAAAATATATATATACGTACCAATGAAATTGGAATTTTTGGATGCAAGTACATTGCTCATACTGATAGTGCATATTTTGCTCTTGTTTTGTTCTTTTCTTTTTATTATCATTTTTAAAATAAACATTGCACATTGTAATGTTAACAATCATGTATGTCCGAGAGGGCCCTAATTTGGAAATAAATCATCATTCTATAATGTTTTTCTTGCGCACATCCACCATAAACGTCATTTCTGCATTAGAAAATCCCCGCTTTCCCCTTACATTGAGTAGACTGGTACTCGTTTAAGGTGTACATGGGGGCACATGCCCCCTTAGATTTTTAATGCATTTAAGTGTACTTTATCAGAATACAATTTTTATGGACTAGATGCATATAAGTAACAAATTACTGTATTGTATATTTCCTGGCTAAAAACACCTACATGTGCTTTAGTGCCAATAACGAATTGAAAAACACTAATGTACTGACGATATTTGAAATATAAAAGCCTCGGCTTTTATATTTTAAAACAACATTTTTCGACCTCGGGGGTTATCCTGCAATTCAAGAAGATATTAAATCTAAGTACATGACTGAATAAATTAATGAATATGATCACAAAAACATATGCCTCCATCCCCAATTAAACTTTTTTTATGTCAAATTGAGATTTATAAATCACTTATTTCCCCCCTTTATCTTCAACCAAAGAACCAGAGCCACGAATAGCCAAAAATGGTCAGAACATGATATTATTCTCGGGGACAGAAACCAAGAATATCTATTTTTCAAATATGTTATCCTTTTTCCGATATTTTTTCATTTTTTTTTTTAGTTATTGACCTTCAAAGTACCCATTGTTTTGGCCAGATTGTTATTGACGTCGCAATTTTGCAACATAACGTCACAATTTTACAACGTTTCATGTACTTTTACGTGAAAGTTCTCTAGGTATAAAAGTGAAACAAAAACACTATTCAGTGCAATTTAATTATGATATTGTAAATATTTAAATCTGTCTATGTTAATCCTATATTAAAACACACACCTATATAGTATAATTGTACATCTCTTTCTCCTCTCTCTGTTTGTCTCCTTCCCTCTCTTTATATTTTTTAAATTTTTATATATGAAACCATTCAACAGTTTTAAAGTAATATCAATTCAGTACCTCTTTACTTAGCTTTGTTATTTAAGTATGAGATGAAGATAAACCCAATCCCAATATTTTAACTGTATAACCATTTATTGCACATACCGATATTTTTTTTGGGGGGGGGGGGGGGATCTTAAAATGTACACGAAAACACGGTGGATCCAACCGTTGATTTACGAATAAGATCTATTGACCTATGTGTGTGCGTTTCAATATTACATGTAGTTTATGTTGCATATTGATCACTTCTTTTAACAATCTTTTATAAGTTTGCGGATTTTTATTTTTATTATTTATTGGGGGGGGGGGGGGGGGGTTATTATTATCCCGCATGTACATGTAATCACGCCAAAAACAGTAATATCCAGGCTTCGGACAGCGGCGTTATTTCAGACGCACTTTGCTACATGTACAACTTTGGACAGTGAGTAAACATTTTAATCCTATGTTTCACACTTTTATTTGTGTTTTGCTATATAGGGAGTTACGTTTATGATGTGTGTGTGGGTGGGTGGGGGGGGGGGGGGGATAGGGAAACTGTTACAAAAGTAGCCGTACATGTACAGAATAACACATGAACATTTAGTTTAGCCATATGGATATAATTTATTTTACATTAGGCTAAGAAAATGTTCACGTGAACTAATAATCAGGTAAAATATGTTCCATTTATCTAATTTCATTAGTTTCCTACACGGATCATTTATTACAATAATATCTAGACCTGTGTGTATTTCAAAATGCCTTAATTATTATCATTAACTCCATTACATCCATGAAACGAATTCATTAATTAAAAAGTCTTATTCTGATACTGCTACATATAATAGAACCAAACTCCCTCCTCGCATATATTTGGTTAGTGTGCAAACAAAATTAAGCGGATGTTATTTTCACATAAATAGAAACAAGAATTTTATCAATCAAGGGGTTAACACATTTCTTCCTGTCATTAGGTTTAGTTCTCATCTTACATAAAATGCATGAGGGAAACCTTTTTCCGTTATCTGACACTTCCTAAGCAGGACAATGGTTTAATAATGTGTTCAGTTCTTCCTTCTATAATGCTTAGTAATATTTTACTTAATTATGTAGGATAATATATTTAAAAAATAAATACATAAAACTTTTACTTCAGGAACGAGTGTGATTCATATGTTCACCTCTATTTTAATCAGTATTAATGATATCGTCTTCTTTTTTCCATTTGTCTTTTTTATTTTGTTATAAGATTTGTGGTTTTGAATATTTGCTGTTAAGACTGAATTTTCAATGATAAATATAATTGAAACAATGAAATATACACTATTTTCGTTAACATTCTTTTTACATTATTTTTTTTTTTCATTTTCGAATTATTCATTATTATTATCCCTTTTTATTAACTGCCTTGTATTTTTGCTAATTAGATCAAATGTAATTCTGTTTGTCAATGAATTTCATTTAAAAGCAAAACAAGATCCATACTGCTAGATATATTTTTCGTATTCATATTTGTATGTATTTCTATATATTGATTTCTGACGGATGAAATATGCAATGGACCGGAATAGCTGTGTGTCGAAATATAACGGTACCCGATAACGTATGTCCAAATCGGTTGTAACACGTAAACAACGGAACGAATGTTGTAGATCTGTAGCTCAGAGACTTGTAGCCTACAGTCTATTCTTTATATTGTTATGTGGACGCCTAATTTTTTTTCTGGTACCCATATATTGTACTATAACTTTAGAAATCATTAAACAATACGGGATAGGCCAATATATCTTCGCATCTAAGTAGCCTATCGAGTTAGGCACCCCTCGGTCCTCCAAGTCTTTTTATGTACTGTGACAGTGATTTCAACATGCTCATCAGTGCCAAGAAAACTGAATGCACGGAGATGAAACATGTGAAGCCAGATATTTATTAAATTCAATGGCCTTCAGATAATTAATATATATATATAGTGTGATAACGTATAAAGAACATGTGTGGAAGTAAAGGCGCGGCGCAGACGATGGGTGGATCTCGATTGTATCTGGAGTGGATTGGAGGACTTAGCTTCGTAATTGGTTGATCAAATAACTAAAACTGTTAACTAGTGCAAGGTTTTTGTAACTATCCCTAACATGGTTACATATATATTCAAGTTCATAAATTGAGCATATAATCTATTTGAAATTTTGGGGGCATAATCGATTGATGTACATAGCCCGATTCCGACGATGGCGCGGATCCGGTTTTATTTCAATAATATTGTTTGAAATAATCATATTTTATTAACTTTGAATAATTACTGGTTTCGGAAAAAGACAATGGAACAATCCCCAACTATAATATTTAAATATTACGATTTGTATTAAACCTATAGTTTGGAAAAGTATTCGGATTTCGTGCATGGAATGTGAAATTCCGGTTATTTGCAGAACATAAAAAGTAAAAATTCACTTATCCCCCAGGCCTCGATCCAAAAAAACTTTTAACTTCTATGCAGTATGTAATATACTGATTTACAATTCATTAAGATTTATTGGATCGATGCCCGGGGGTTATACAATTTTTTGGTGCATATTGTTGGATATTATCAGCTTTTACAAATATAACACAACTGTTATAGGTTCTGCATGTTATAATTTCTATATGCGTGAATTTTCGCGGAAAAAACACACTGGATTTATAAAGAAGAAGGTCTAAGCTATTTCATACCATGATGAAATATTGGAATGAAGATACTTTATTTTACTCAAAATCACAGGGCCATATTTGGGTATTCGTGGCTCTTGTTCTTTGTCTATGAAAAAGAAGCTATAGACACAGGCAATCTAATTTCAATTCGATCCTTCGATCCGCTCCTCTACTATCGCTGAGCCGATCAAAGGATCTAATTTTAATTAGATTGAGACACGGGGTGCTACCAGCGTCATCAAACATGATTGGATGAAGTTTAAAAAAAAAAAATTATTCCCAAATTAGATTGCATCATGTGTACTGAAATTTCTACTAGATTTATCCAGATTTCACCATGAAAACACAGTAAAACATGAGGCACTCAGGGGGCTGTGTCACCGGTGTCACCACCATGTCCCAAACGCGGCCCGCAGACCCCTTTATTTAAGAAATAAATTTCTTTTTGGAAACAGTTGGATTTCAGTGTGATTTAGTGTTTGGAAAAAACAATTCCTTATGAGATTCCAGGTAACAATTAAATTTTCTTTTAAACAGAAAAGCCATTTTGGTTTGTGTATTACATATAAGTTACTATAATATATAATTTACAGGAAATTAATTAAAACAATTTTTTTCCAAACATTATTTAAATCATACTGAAATCCAACTGTTTCCAAATTATGTGGATTCAAGGTGGGTAATTATTTATGCCCCCGCGACTATAGTCCGGGGGGGTGGGTGGGGGGGTGTCTGTCTGCATGTCTATCCGAAACTTTAATATCAGCTCGCTCATAATTTATCAATGGTGAGTGATAGGGCTCTCATATTTCCATTTCTTATATCTTATATAACAAGACCTTTTTTCATGGAACCATAGTTTTTAACCTTTGTAACCTTGACTTTGGAGTTTGACCTACTATTAAGAAAACCAGACCTGTTCAATATCTCCTGAACTATAGTTTTCATATTTTGTGTATATGTAGATTTCTTATGGCAAGACCTTTCATTTCATTCTTCTCCAGTCCAGCAAGGTCATGTTAGTCATATTGGTACAGAATCATTGCCCTGAGTGAATCCAATTTAAGTTATGTTGTGATCCTTTAAAAGGGTCATAATATAGGGTAAAAAATTTCATGGGAATAAAATTGAAAAAATCACAACAGCTGAACACGAGCAGGGTCATGGTGACTCAGGTGAGCGATGTGATTCATGGGCCTCTTGTTTTATATAGTAGTATTGAATGGTATAATTTTTAAACAATCGTGAAGTCAACTTCGACGTCCCCCCCCCCCTTCTCTCTCTCTCTCTCTCTCTTGAAAATTATGCTATGTGCCTGTGACGTAATGCTACATAGATATTAAAGAGTGTTTTGTGCTTTAAAATACTTTCTACAACAGACAATCTTTAGCTAAATTGTGAGCAAGTGCATTGAAAGAAACTGATAGGCATAAAGTGACAGATCCAGAATTTCCGAAACCGAAAAGGGGATGTAAAAGTAAAAATATTTTTCCAAATACATTTTTTGTGCCAAATCTGGAATTTTACTCACACTATTTTGTAAATTTGTAACGAAAGGAGAGGGTGCTCTAGATCCACCACTGAGTCACAAGAAAATACCTCCACAACAAAGACTATGCATTATATGTAATGCTATTAATTGATAAAATAAATTTTTAAGTTCCACTTCTCTTTATGCTCCCTCTTTGAAAAAAGAGGGGATATATTCAATATTGGATTGCACTGGTACCAGTGTAGTTAAGTTTTTAAGTGGGAATATTTCCTTATCTAGTTTGACCCATTACCATGTGACCACAAGATCACTTAGGGGTACAGATAGGGGCTACTAGAATACAAAATTTGAATGTATGTCAAGCATAGGATTCGCAAGGTATTGAACAGACAACACTACCGACTGACACCTACTGCCTCTGAGATCTTGAAAACGTATATTGTCAAAATATGAGGTATATAGTCAAATACTCCGTATGGAGCGCCCAAATTAACATAAACTCAAATAATAATTGAAGATATCTTTAATTATTTGAAGATATCATCAATTCAATTATTGCTCTCTTTAATTGAATTAATACTCACATTAAATCAATTATTGCTCTCATCAAATGAATTAATGCGCTCTTTGAACAATTCAATTATTGCTCTCATCAATTGAATTAATGAGAGCAATAATTGATTTAACGCGCATTGAATTCCATTATTGCTCTCTTAAATTCAAATGATGCGAACATCAATTGCATTAATGAGAGCAATTTAATAGATTTGATGCGCGCATTAATTCCATTATTGCTCTCTTCGATGAGAGCATCAATTTCGTAGAAATATTGCTCGCAATAATTAATTTAGAGTTCGGTATAAATAATTTGACGATCTCTTTAATCAACTGAGTGTGTTGGTGTTTATCACAGAGTAATGATATGCGTCTAGTGCGGTAAAGATCAAACGCCTATAGATCCTTACTGCCGCTGGCTAGCCTACTTGTAGGTGAAAGGGAAAGTAGCGAAAGCAGAAATCTCGCCCTGCCAGTACATAGCCTCTACATTACTTAGACTCCTTCAAACGCCTCCTCGGGGCAACACACGGAAACTTGGGTCTAGCACTCAAGGCTAACATGAAGGGGATCTCGGAGTAGTAAGGACCCTAGAGGTGCAGAGTGCACGTGGACATGCCCTGGCTCTCACCAACCTTGCCCCATCTATGGGTCAAATAGTTCCACTGCCTTGTGGATGGTTTTGGCAAGTCAAAGGCTATGGAAGAAAATCCAGAAAGAAAATCCGTGTAGATGAACACGAAAGCAAGGGAAAGCAATCATCTAAGGGAAGGACAACCCTAACAGAAAACCACTGGTCCTCCGAGTTCAGGGGGTTATGCTTAGGGCCAGCAACCCTAACATGTTACACAAAAGACGCTACAGAAACCTTAACCAGAGAACAAAATGATGGAAGAAGGATTGACACCATTCAGGACACTGGAAGTATGACGGGTGAATCATCCATCCCGATAGGAGATATCCTTCGACCGAAAATAACCCGTAGAGTGGGCTGCTGGAACGTGCGAACCCTCTACCAAACAGGAAAACTGGCACAAGTGGTGAGAGAAATGGAGTATTACAAGATCGAGCTCCTAGGAGTTAGTGAAGCCAGATGGACAGGTAGTGGATCAAAACAACTAGTATCAGGACATCAGATACTCTACTCTGGAAGAACCGACGACCATCATAGCAAAGGAGTAGCCATTATTACAACAAAGGAGGTCCACAGAAGTCTTTTAGAATGGAAACCTGTGAGTGAGCGAATAATAACAGCGAGGTACAACTCAGTCTTCGCCAAATTGACTGCTGTGGTTTGCTATGCGCCAACAGATGATGCAGAAGATGAAGAGAAAATATCTTTCTATGACAGCCTACAAAAGGTAGTAGACGACACACCATCTCATGATGTTCTGTTTATCCTTGGAGACTTAAATGCTAAAGTTGGAAAATGCAACCAAGATAAAGAAACCATCATGGGCCAGCAAGGAATAGGAGAATGTAACAACAACGGAGAGAGACTATGTACTTTCTGCCAAGAAAACGACCTAGTAATTGGTGGAACTATATTCATGCACAAAGACATCCATAAGACAACATGGAACTCACCAGATGGTCATACAAAGAACCAAATTGACCATATTATCATCAACAAGAGATGGAGAAGTAGTCTTCTCGATGTGGTTGCAAAACAAGGGGCTGATGTGGGAAGTGACCACTCTTTAGTACTGGCAAAAATCAAGTTAAAACTGAGGAAATCAAGGAAAAAAGATCAAAGACCACCTCCAATCAACATCCAAAAACTCAAAGATACAAAAACCCTGAGATCTTTTCAATTAAAAATCCAGAACAAGTTTTCAACACTCATGGAACATCCTGATGAAATCGATATGGAAACTTTTAACAAAGTATTAATAGAAAATAGTCAACAAATACTTGGCCCAAAGAGAAAGAAAAAGGAAGAATGGATTTCAGATAAAACATGGAAAATAGTAGAAGAACGAAAAGAGAAGAAAAGTAAAATCTTATCCACAAAATCTAAGAGGCAAAAGGACCAACTCCAGGCAGAATATCGGGCTATTGACAGGGAAGTAAAGAGGAGTGCAAGAGCTGACAGAAAGGCATACACTGAAAAGCTAGCTTATGAGGCAGAACAAGCAGCTTCTAAACAAGACATGCAGACCCTCTATCGAATTACAAAAACATTAGCAGGCAAATTTCAGTCATCGGAGCTACCAATTAAAGACAAACGGGGAAATGTACTACCAAAAGAAGAAGACATACTGAAACGCTGGAAGGAACATTTTGAAGAAGTATTTAATATGAAAGACCCAGAGAACGAAGCAATAATATTACCAGCCACGGACACATTAGATATTGATACTGATCCACCAAGTATAGAAGAGGTAAAAAAGGCAATCACCAAACTTAAAAATGGAAAAGCTGCAGGCATTGATCAGATACATGCAGAGCTCCTCAAGGCCGAAGAATACTGGACACCTACAATTTTGACAAATATCCAACAGAAGATCTGGGAATCAGAAGAAACACCATCCTTCTGGAAAACCGGCCTTATAGTTAAATTACCAAAGAAAGGAGACCTCTCAAATTGTAACAACTATAGAGGAATAATGTTGCTTTCTGTTACCATGAAGGTTCTAAGCAGAGTGATACTGGACAGAATTGCAGAAGTAACAGATCCCTTACTGCGTCAAGAACAAGCAGGCTTTAGGAAAGGGAAGTCGTGCGCTGATCAGATATTCGCTCTCAGACAAATTCTAAAACAAAGCAATGAATGGAACTCCCCATTATACATCAATTTCATTGACTTCACCAAAGCTTTTGATAGTGTTAATCGCCTAGCCCTAGAAAGAATCCTTCATCATTATGGAATCCCAGATAAAATCATCTCCATCATCAAGATGCAATACACTGAACTTAATGTCAGAGTTATCTGCGGATCAAGCCTATCAGAGGAGTTTAAATTGACGACAGGAGTGAAACAGGGATGTCTGCTCTCTCCTCTTCTCTTTACCTTCTGCATCGACTGGATTATGCGAAAAACAACTAGAAGCAAACGAACAGGGATTACTTGGGGTATGACAGAAGTACTTGAAGACCTTGATTTTGCGGACGATATTGCACTGTTATCTCACCGTCATCGAGACATGCAAGAAAAAACCACCCAGCTCGCAAAAACAGCTGAAACAAGTGGCCTTCATATAAACACCTCCAAAACTAAGATCATGAAGGTCAATACCATATCAGAGGAACCAATCTCCTTAAATGGCACAAACATCGAAGATGTCACCAACTTCCCATACCTAGGAAGTAAGATCACCACTGATGGGGATTCAGAGACAGATGTACAAGCTCGTATTTCTAAAGCCACAGGAGCGTATGCTGCTCTGCGGAACATCTGGAGGTCAACAAAGTTTAGCACCAACACCAAAATTAAGATCTTCAAGAGCAACGTGCTTGGGGTCCTACTATATGGTGCTGAATCTTGGAAAGTAACCAAGTCTATTTCCAACAAGCTGGATGTATT